>NC_137895.1:102113661-102453145 GCF_963455335.1 Martes martes | reverse complement strand
GAGAAGGGGATCCTGCAAAGCAGGTTTACAAAGGGGATGAGGGTCATTCTAGAGGCCAGTTGTGTACCCTAGTACCCTGCTGCTGCCTTGCATCCCAGAGTTCAGTGTAATGGTATCTGCCCTGGGGCACTGGGTGGGGACCCACTAGACAGTATAAGAATTTCAATCTCTCCGTCTTCTCAGGACAATTTTTGCCATGATTCCCGAAAAAGGCTGCATGGTTTCACTCCGGCCATCCTGATCTTCCCATTCACGTGATTAGCAAAAAAGGAGCCTGAATGTCAAGGCTCCTACCCAGGCTCTCTGAGATAAGGGGCCCCTTCATCCTCTCCAAGCCTCCCCTTCTCTGCTGTCATTGATTTTCCATAGGCTTTGCTTTCCTGAGGAGATTAGATCAAGTGGCCCCAGCCAAGCTTTTTGTCCAGATGTTGTGTCTTGGCTCCCACAGCAGGAAACCAGCACTGGGCTCATAATCTCCCAGCTCTCGGCCCCACAACTCAGAGAGCAGGATGGCTTTCCGTGTCATGCTCTTATGGAAGGACAGCTTCTCTATTGCAAAGCAACTGGCTTCCTCTTTTTCTCTACTTACTGGTTTTTTTCTGTCCATACTCTTCCTGAACCCTAAGCAATGACAGATTCAAAAAATAGATCTTTTCACATGCTTTAAGAACCTCAGCTCCTTGATTTGCCCTGCCTGGCTGGGACACACCCTGGAGGGGAAAGTGAAACAGAGTATCAGCCCTAGGGAATCTTTGCACAGAGCTGGCCTTTGAGTGATTCTAGTGTTAACGTTAACAGTAGGTGCACTTCTGGGCTTGGACCGGACTGCACAAAGTGTTTCTCTTGGAGCAGGGACACCTTGCTCCAAGTGTCCTCCAGAAATGGCGGCAGGCTTGTGCACTGTGGAAGGTGAGCCTGGGTGATGTTCAAGTACTCTCTGCTGTTGGACCTCAGCAGCTCATGACTACACCCCCCCACTCCAGGCCCAGCACTCCTCATTGTGCTGGGGATGGAGGATACTGGGACAAATGTTAGGATGTGGTCCCTGTCTTTTCACGCTTCCGGTCCCTCTAGGGAAGCAATCCCTGTAAAACAAAAGCAAGTCATGCAAGACAACATGTGATCACGTGTCTCGGGGAGTTTCAAAATGAAGGGTTATGGGTCAGTTGTGGGAAGGTGAGAAAGCATAGGGTAGGAAAGAGAAGCTTCTGGAGACCTGAGAGGTGGCGGGGAAGAGGGGAGGGAATTGGGGATGAGGGAGATGAGAGTAGCGGGCTAGACGGTGACAGCTCTGTCTTCATCACCATCATTCCGTGTGGTGTCCAGAAGTCAAGGCTGGTGCTGCTCCCAGGACTATAGTAGGAGTCCCAATTTTGACACCGGCAGGGACACTTAGCAGTTGTGCAGGGCAGAGGTTGGCAAAAGCTCAGAAAAGAGCCGGATAGTAAATATTATAGGCTTTGTAGGTCAAGAAGCAAATGGAAACTACACTGTGGATACTCCTATAACCATCTGAAATGCAGTCACTGAAAAATATCAAAATCAGCCTCACCTCAAGCACTACACATCCCTGTCAGATTGGTTTATCTGTCTCATGGAGGGTGCCTCCTGGGCATCCAGTCATGCCTGACCTGGCTCCCTGATTTGATTTTACCCCATTGAATTTGTATTTCTTGCAAATGCCGACCCCCGGCTTGGGAAAGGGCTCTCATGCTAGGATTTCCTAGACCAGGGAAGGCCTTATGAAAAAGATGTTACTCACTTCTACCTCCTCATGAAAAATTAGACTGTGCTAGTGGCTGTGGGACAGGCCGCTCCATTTCTAGGGAGGAGAAGGAAAATGCCAAATTGGAATTTCTGCCTAGGACTCTGAGCAGTGGATTTTCCCTGAGTTGTTGGTGGAAGCAGGCCCATAGTGCTGGAGATCGGGCCTCCTTCTCCTTCTGGTCCTTAGTCTTTTCCTGGACATGACATCACACGAGGAGTCATCAGGATACACTTCCCCACCCCTCTTCGCCTGGCTTTTCTTTGGCTGTAGAGATGGGCTGTAGGCTTGCGTGTCCTTTGTGTATGCATGGTATGCCTATGGTGTGCATATATATATATGAACGTACATGGTGGGGTCGGTGTGGCCCAGCCTGAAGTGAAGCAACTCCAGACCACAGGCCTCCAGACAAAACCAGATTTTTGTAACCTACCCTTTTAACTGGTATTCATTTTCTGAAGTCAAACTTTGCACCATGCAAATGTTTCAAATGGAAGGAACCTTAGAAGTATTCTTGTCTGTCCCACTCATGACAAATGAGCAAACTGAGACCCAGACAGAAGAGGCGATTTCCCTGAGGTCACACCCATCGGTAACGTAAAGTAGGACTGGAATTGTTTTCCCTGACTTGTAGGCTGGATTTCTTCTTGTGTTCCACTCTGCTTCTCAAGCTGCCCCCCTACCCTGCCCCCTGGGCATACCCCTGCCACATCAGTTTATGTCTGCCCTGTCTGCGTGTGAGGGTTGCCTCCTAGGTAACCAGTCATGCTTTTGAAACCTTTATTTGTTTCCTGTGATTTGATTTTGCCTAATGCAACCTGCATTTGTTGCAAATGTCAAGCCTGTATTGACAATGGAGGTAGAGCACTACAGTGAACAGGCTCCTTTGGATAAGAATCTCACTGTTTAGAGGGGGAAACTGAAACATTTATCATCCAGTGTCCCTGATACTATCGTTCATTCATTCACTTATTCACTCATTAATTCAACAAATATTATTCAATTATTATTTACTCTGAGGCAGCACCATGCTAGGCTCTGGGAATAATTGGCAAGGGATCTTCCCTGATTGGTTTTCCAGTCTAGTAGGGAGAATCAGCAATCAATTAAGCAAATGAATATTTTGCTAGATCATTTTGAAATTGAGGGCCATGGGGAAAGTGAGCATCGCTACGACTGGAGAGAGAAGCATGGTTTGAGAAGGCATGAAATAGGGTGAAGGGAGGCGTACAGGGATGTGGGGACCCTGGGGACTCTAGGAGGGAGTGTATGTTTTCCTGCAGAAGTACAGGCCTGGAGACCTCAGGTGGAGCTGAGTGCCAGAGAAAGTGAAGGCCCACTGGACAGCTCCAGGCAGGATTACCAATCCCAACACCACCTACGGCCATGGACCACCAAGGAGCAGGAACATGGCCCTGACCTTCCAGGCAGCACATCCAAAAGAAATGCAGCGGGACCATCTCCTCAAGGGAAGCACAACACCAATTTCTGCTGGATGGCCAGTGATGGGTTCAGATACGAGTTTTAAAAATTGGTGGGAGCAGGGCAGGCAAAGGTCCTCAGATACCCCCTCAATTGTTTGGTTAACTAACAGATTCCCCAGTGGATTTTTGAGTCTGTGCTAAAAAGCAGGTGTGAGAAATCTGAGGCTGTGGACTGAGGCCAGCCCCACATAAGAGGTGGGGAGCAGGGAGGCAAGAAGCCTTAAAACACCTGTAGTTCCTCATAACTATTCAAAGACCAGGGACAGTAATGGCAAAACCTAAGAGGGAATGTGGTGGGGTCCAGAAGAGAGCGTGGTGGGAAAGCCAGACTTCCATGTGCAAAGCATGCAATTGCCTGGACATTCAGAAGGATAGCCACACTGGCACCTGGACAGTGAACTTGGCTTAGATGTCCATGAGCATGCTTCTCTGTGGTTCTTCCAGGACTGAAGGGCTCTGAAGGAAAGTGGGGTTTCCCCTTCAAGGCTCTCTACACTCTTTCCTCCTTCTGGGAGGCATCTGGTCTCTTTTCCATGTGTGAGAGCCTTCCTTTGGGAGAAGTGGAGAGGTGTGGATGCTGGAGGAACTGGAGACAAGCAATGGCCATCAAAGTCCAGTCCACCGGTCCCAGAGAACCATGGTTCTCTGTACCCTCTCTCATGCATGGCCTCGGTAGCCAGAAGTCACTTCTGCCTCGCACAGGTGTCTCACATCTGCTGGCACAAGCCATCATCCCTGGGTACTATATGGGAGACAGAAATGAACCCAATTCTGCCCTTGGGAAACTCAGAGACTCACATGGGCAGGCTACACCTCCCTGAACGTGAGGAGATACCTACAAAAGTCATCATAACAGCAACAACAACAACTAAGGAAAACCAAAGAATCAGCTAAAAATGCCGTTGAGAACTAAGATTGCAATTACAGGTTTGTGGAATTGATCAAAGTCCACTGGAGTTATTTGAGCCAGGATTTCTAGAAGAAGTGATATTCAGAAGCGTATGAGGAAAAGGACATAGATGTAGTGCTTGTTAAGTATGAGTAATGTATAAGTCATCCCAGTCTTCCTGCCCCATGAGCCCTCCTGCCAAGTCCCACAGTCCTGTCACATCACATGTAACTCTATCCTTTGTGTTCAGTCTACTCTGTCCGGTTGCAAGCTGCCCTCCTCATGACATCCTGTGTCTGGCCATGGCTCTCAGCTCCTTGCACATGGCCTTTGTGTACAACAAGCCATATACTCTAATATAGCAAGAGATCTATAATAGTATGCCAAACATTCACTTTTACATTAAAAGAATGAGCTTTGACCTTCCTTTTCTCTTATTTTCAGTTTTATAGTGATCAGTCTTCTGAAACATCTGAAGACTACTACTTTAAAGAGTCTTTGGTTTTGTTTTTTGGTGATGTATATATTGTGTTCCAATCTAAGTCCTGATCTTTTGGAACTTCTGAATGCCTATAACATAACACCACTGCAATGTAATATTTATTGTAATTTTACAGATTACTATAATAACAAAACTGAAGATTAATACAACAGCTTTACCCCAAGTAGTACAAACATCTGTCCCTTTGGTATGTATTATAAACAACTGAGATCACTAAGACCTGAATCGGTACCTCTTAGTAATCCATGCCAGTCAGGAAACATGCTTGCTTTCTTCCCCAGCTGATTAAACTTTCTATTACTGCAATAATCTGCATTTTTAAAATGGATGTCATGTGGGAAATTGAACCAAGCAGTCCCAAGCATATCCCTTCTTTTTAGGGGGCCAAGGCATCCAATTTCAAGGAAGTACAGTTGACCCTGAAGAACATGGACTTAAACTGTGAGGGTCAATTTATATACAGATTTTTTTATATATATAAACACAGTGCAGGACTGTAAATGTATTTTCTCATCCTCAGGAATTTCTTACCAACATTTCGTTTTCTCTAGTTTACTTTATTGTAAGAATAGCACTTAATACAAATACAAGTTATGTACTAATCCACAGTTTATGTTATTGGTAAGACTTCTGGTCAATAGTAGGCTATTAGTAATTAAGTTTTGGGGGAGTCAAAAGTTATATGCAGATTTTCAGCTGCATGGGAGATTGGTGCCCCTAACCTCCATGTTGTTCAAGGGTCAACCGTATTTCTCACAGAATATTCAGGTTGGACAACCGATAGTTGTTAATGCTTCTGTTCCTCTACTGTTCTCTCTATATAATAGTGTACACGTTATTATTATATTCTTGTTGTTTTTTCATTCTTCTTTGTAGTAAAGTCACCTATAAATTCCATGTCATTTGGACACGAGTTTTAAAATGGAGTCTGGAATGGCCGTAGTAGTCTCCCTGTGGTCTTTCTTTTTGCCTTTCATGTCTGCCTCCAGTCCACCTACTTGTGACTTTCAAATTAATCTCTCTGGAGGACAGTGCATATAATCAAGTCATTTCAGGACTGTTAAACAGAATAATTCCAGTCCCTTTAGCCTGACTTGGAAGTCTTCCATAATGTGATACTAGATCTTCCTTTGCAGCCTTTTCTTTCTCTACATAATGTACATCCAAAGACACACTTTGTAGCCAAAGTGGATAAAATCATGCCCCCAGCCAATACCCAGCAGCGTGCCTTCCCATCAGTCAACCTCTTGGTTGGAATACCTGGCTCTTACTTTTATCTGTTGAAATTCTCTTCCTACTTCAATGAACTGCGCAAATATCTCCCCCCTGAAGGAACCATCCTCAGTTCCTCCAGCCCACAGCCATTTCCCTTCTTTGGTGTTCCTATTGTAAATACATTTGGCCCAACCTCAGCACGTGTTTACCTACCTCTCTTCTACCCAGGCTCAAACCCTTCCTCCAGAGCAGGAATTGGCCGCCATCTTCTGATTCATCTCAGTGCCTAGAATTAGCCTGAAATACAATACAGGGTACTCAGTAATATGGCTTTCTGGACTGAATTGACTCCTCTTCTGGAGGAGTCAATTCTTCTGACTTCTCCTCTTGCATGTACCCTAGAAGTAGGTTCCAAGCCCCCAGGACACTGCACATAAAAATGAGCTTCATCATAATCTCCATATGTGATGTGGTGATGAGGAACCTGCTATGGTTAAGGAGCTGGGTTAAGCCCTTGGCAAGCTATTTTGCAATGCAATAAAATAGAGTCCCTCTCGGCCTCCCACACTGAATGTTGTAGAGCAGTGACTGATACATTTTTTGGTGTCTGGGAAGCTGCGGGAGAATGGTTGCATTTTCGGTTGTCTTTGTTCTGCTTTCACTCACCATGTGTGTAGACCAGGTACATGAAGTCATTCAATGTGAGCTGGAGCTCCTAGAATTAGAACAATGGAGCACGCTCTGGATGAGGATCCAAGGGAGTGTTTCAGAGCTAGGGAAGAGCCATAGGGTGGGAATGGATGAGAGAATGGGTTGAGGGACAGAGGTGGAAGACCAGAAACGTCACCATGGGTAAAAACATGCTGGTGAGAGTGATTATATAGCAGGTATGCCAAGGACAACCAATGTATACCTGTTGTTGATCAATGAAACATTATTTCCAACACTCCATCTCCCTTACTCCCAAAACTTTCCAGGTTGGAAGATGAATTGAATGCTCGCCCAAGTGGAAGTGGGAGGTGGAAGGAGTGGTGACTGTCTCTTTTTCCATCAATCTCCACTGTCATTTTCATGTGGAGCCTTGGACTGCCAGGTTGGTTGACTGTCATATGGTAACAATAGTGCCTACAGGGCCAAATGCAGTCAGGTCATCACACATTTTCTGAGCTGTGCAGTGCTAGCTGTTGGGATTTAGGTACACATAAGACATTGGGTGTGCTGTATGGCATTTAATCCATGTCCTCAACCCCAGTCCAATACAATATAGTTGTCTAATCCCTGGCCCAGGACTGGGTAAAATCTTAAGAAGTCTTCAGCGATGAAAATAATATGGTACTGCCCCATATGTAATTCAAAATAAAAACAATGCTAACCAAAACATAAATTTAAGAAAGTTCCCAAAAGTTCTAATATTTTCCTTAGTGCTTTCACTGAAATATCAAGTGTTATTTTAAAAATTTTTTGATGTCCCCTGTTGAGTCAGTGCCCTCAGCTCAGGTTAACTCCTCTTATTGGATAATCTGGCAGTGATCCAATCCCCTCCCGGCCCTCAGGGGATCTGCATGCTCTCTTGGCCACATCAGTGGGCCCAATTACGGGTATAGCAGTTCTGTCTGGGTGGCTTTTCCAAGTAGGAAATGGATTCCAGATGTTGACAGCTGGAGGCCACCAAACCAGACCTGAATCTGAGTGGAGCATGGAATTTCCCAGAGCCACCCACAGGCCTTTGTTCTGCAGCTTTGAAGAGGTTGCTCTGATGCCACCCCCAGTAAGGCAGGGTTTGTTAGGTCTTTTCTGGGAAAACTCCAAGAGGGCAAAGCTGAGGATTAAGTCTCTGCTGTGAATTAGTGATCACCCCCTTTTTGATGCTGGGCCTAGACCACCCTCATACTGTGGGCAGCAGAGGGGATGTATAGTGTGGACACTGAATTTGAGAGACAAACCTGGAAAAAGGAACAGTGATGGGACCATGATGAAAAGTGTTGAATTGTTTGATAAAAAGTATATGAATGAGGTCTGACTATGAACTCATTAGAGTTTTCTAAAGCAAATATATATGTATAAACCTTCTGATACTCAAATAATAAATGTTCAAAAAAGTCATCTTGGCTATGTGTGTAACTAAGAAATGTTGTCATTGTTTAAGACATTTTGCAGTTCTCTTTTAGAAACACATTCAGACTCAGTTCTTTGAGTTGATAGATATCCTTGTGTCAAGTGTCAAATTTCTACTGAACTTTAAGTGGCTAGCAGTCACTCACACTTTAGTATGAACTAGTTAAGTCAAACACAATTTAACTACAATCTCATAGCCTAGAAAATGGAAGTTTAAGTGTAAGTTTGTATGAAGGAATGCAGAGCCTACCAGTGGAATGCTGGATGGCAGAATGGATTAAAGAATTGTGGGGAAATGGAGAACTTAGGGCATCCAGAGAGCAGCTGGGGAGTATGTTGTACCCTAGGAGATGGAAAAACAGGGGGCTGGGATATAGGGGCTGCAGGTGGAAGAGGATCAGGAAGGCATAAAAAGGAGCCCCAGGGAGACAAGGAGACAGTCAAGCATTTGATTAAGTGAGAGGTTTGGAGGCAGGTAGATCTGAGTTGGAATCCTAGTTTTGCCAATTATGTGACCAAATTTTGTCAACATGTGACCAAATGCAAGTGATCCACTTCTAAGTAACTTGCAGTCTTTTCCAACAATAAACTAGGAATAACAATATGAGCTTCCTTTAGTGGTCACAGGAAAATATAATAAACATCACAGGTGTTTGTTAGGCAGTAAGCCCTCAGCAAGGGTCAGTTTTTGTTGTTACTGACCTGTAAAATGCCAGGAGGGAGCTTAGAACAAGCCCTGCTTCGGCCAAGTGGGAGCAACATCACATTCATTTCAGCAATGTTCAGTAAGCACTACTATCTCCCACGTTGGGCAGAGCCATACAGTATAAAAAGAGGAATCAGAAGAAATTATTTGCCCACAATCTATGAAGTGGCCCAGACTAAGAGCACAAATACAAAAACAGATAAAGGAATCAGCTGTTTGGAATGGAGGTGAAAGATGATGGGGACGTACCCAGGTGGGGGAAATGGCAGGGGATCCATGAGGAAGCCTGCATGGCAGCAGAGGCACGGGGGTAGAACACCTGGGACCGTGGGTGGACCGTCAGGAATAATGCTGTCCTGGTGCAGTGTATGTGTATGTGTATGTTGACAGCTGGAGGCCACCCTAAATGGGTGAGTGGCTCTCACCGTATCTCAGCTTTCTTTCCCACACAGATCTGAGAATTGGGCTCTTTCCTGCCCATCATGAGGCACTATGCATTATTTTTCAATACTGTGATTAGTGTATAGTGATAAAAAAATTTTTTTGATCTACCACTTCATAGAAATGTCTTGTGAACTGATGAACTACCTAAAAGGAAAGAAATGTCATTTCTTTTACTGATAGATTTGCCCAACCTCAGAAATGAAACCTCTCTCAGACTGCCTCTCATTTCAGACAAGTGGCTATTTCGTTGGATATCAGGAAACGCGTGAACATTGTGGTGTAGCTATGTGCCAGGTGCAATTTACTATAAGGATTCCAACAATCCAAAGCCTGACACATGTAGCCTCCTCCTCTGTATCCTTCCTAGAAATTAATGAGCTCAAAGATCACGTGGGTGATCGATCATTCATTCACTCATGCCTACAAGCATCACAGTGTAGGAGATCAACTGGTCTTGAAATGGACTGCAGCTGGTCTTGAAAGGGACTGCTGGGATTTGCAACGTCGCTCTAGCTTATTTTCTGTGAAAACTTATTGTCCGTCATGTAGGGATAGCAGTATCTTCCTCATATGGTGGTTGTGAGAACTGAATGAAGAGCTCATGGCGGGTACCCAGTCCACTGCCTGTCATGTAGTAGATTGTGAGTGATGTTACACATCACTGTCATTCAACATCTTCTATGTATCAGGAACTGTGCTTAATGCTATGAATAAAGCAGAGCACTTGACCAAGAGGCCTAGAATTCATTCTTGTATCCTCTGTGCCTCTCCAGGGTTTATAGACAGGCCCTTCTACTGGAAGGGCTTTCTAAACATCTCTTTTCTATCTTAGCTCTTTTGACAAATTAATCATGCCACATGTTCAGAAAGACTTTCTCTCACCTCCAGCCCTATATACCTGTCCTTTATCTAATTTTTGATAACACCTACCATTTCTGAACTTATAATACTTGTCTACTTGCTCACTGACTCTTTCTTCTACTGGAATGTAAGCTGTATGAGAACCAGGACCTTGTCTGGCTCATTCACCCTCCGTAACCCAGGCACACAGCAGTGTTTAATAAACATTTCTTGGCTGACCAACTGCTGAATGATGGCCAGCAGAATGTCTTGGGTAATGCAGATTTGAAGGACAACTTGATTTTAAACTGTTCCTGGGGGACAGAAGCCATGTTTTCTTCTGTTACCTTCCTTGGCCCCTGACAGAGTTCTGGACACACAGTGGTGCATGATAAATACTTGTTGGTTGATTGGTTGAGTCAGTAGCAACAAGAGAGAAAACATACCTGGATGGGGTAACGGAAGTCACAAGATTATTGGTCTTGAAGACAAAAAAAGAATAGGAAATCATTTGTAGTGTAGGGGAAGGTTTTATTATTGTGGTGTGGTAGGGACAAGTGGATTTATAGTAATTCTTTACTATTCATAAATTTAAAAATACGATTCATGAACTTATATAAGAAAGCTGGAAATTTCTCAATTTTCCTTTGCTTTGAAATAGAGGTGACTTCCATCTACACTGGCATCTTCCCCTAGGGTCTATATGGCATTTACAAATCATTTATCAGCTTTGAACTCCCAAGAGCTGGCTCTGCCATTCTCTAAGATGTTGACTGGCACCTCTGACAGGAGAAGCTGGGATGTGTTTTGACAACCAAATGGTTTCCTTAGCAAGCCGCTGGTGTTCTCAGGCAGCTCTGTAGAGAAAGCTCTGATCAAGATTGTAACTCTCAAGGGTTTTCCTTCTCAGAAGGACACATTGACTTTATCCTAAGACTGTTATATGGATTTGTCTCCAGGCTTTGTGAAGTCGGCTTATTGGTTGAGTACAAAACTGGTCTCAGAACTCATCACTTTGATTTTATTTAAGAAAAATCAATGAAATTGTAGCAAAAATACCCAGAGACCCCAGAAAATACCTTCTGAGTCCATTCTAAGAACTGGGAAGTGAGCCACCATGGTGGGGGAAGTACAGTGAAGATACCAAGAGTCAAACTGGGGAGTCAGCTCCTCCACAGAGGAGATTCAGGAATTCAAGGTGGTAGATGCTACTGATACTACTAGCTACCACTTACTGTGCACCTACTGTGTGCCATGCTTCATGGGAGACATGTTATGTGCACTATCCACAATCATAGGAAAAACTTCCTAAGTTGTAGAGCCAAAAAAATTTAGAGAAATCACAGAGCTAACAACTGGAACCACTAGATTTGAACCCATGATCTCTGACTCCAGTGTGTCTCTTTCCACCCAGGCAGCTGTTAAGGGCTGACCACGAAGGAGAAAAGATCCATGTTGGTAGGTGGCCAAGATAGAACAATGAAGCTCTACCTTCAGGCAAGCACAGGATTTGAAAATTTGGAAAGGGAAGGCCAGGTCAGGGAAGAGCAGAGCTCAGTAGCAGGAGGGGAAATCATGACAGCAAAAGCCTGGAAGTAAGTATGTGGGAAATGTACTGAGAAGAGCAGAAGGCATGTGAGTATTTGAGAAGGTTCGTGGGAATTGTAGGAACCAATTTGAGAAGACAAGTTGAGGCAGGCTGTGGTGGGCTTTGATAGCTGATTCAGGAGTGTTGGACTCATTCTATTCTTTTTTTTTAAATTTTTTTATTTTAATAAACATATAGTGTATTTTTATCCCCAGGGGTACAGGTCTGTGAATCACCAGGTTTACACATTTCACAGCACTCATCATAGCACATACCCTCCCCAATGTCCATTTCCCCAGGACTCATTCTATTCTATACCATAGATGACAGTTGGTTGGAGGTTTTCAAGAAGGAGGAATTAACCTGAAAAAAAAAAAAAAAAGTGGTATTTTAAGGAGAGAGATTAGGAGGGTATGTGGGAGAACTGGGGCAGGGAAACCAGCAGTGAGGTTCAGCCAGGAAAGAGGCATCAGAATGTTCCCAGGCTCTGTTCTGTCTGAGAACCATGTTCCTTTCTCTCTGCTTACCTCCATTTCAGCACAGCTGCTCATGTCCTCCCAAAATAGCCAACACAGTTCTGCCCTTCCTACATGCTATGCCCAGCTCCTGCTAAGCCTGTGGCCTGGCTCCCTCGGGCCAGTGCACCACTGCTATGTCTAGGGTTTCCTGGCCATGCTGGGCCTCAGCAGATCCTCTTGGCCTGAGGGAAGCCTGCCAATGCATTACCATCACAAGGGGTTACACAGCTTTTGCTATCTTGTTAAAAAATGCCATTGGTCATTTGAGAAATAACTGGGATGTTGTAGAACTTATTTATTTCCCTTATCCCATTGGGGAAAGATGGGAAGATGGTGCCTTTTGTTTTAAATAGGAGACTAACATTAGATATTCCATAACATCATTCTTGACTTTTGCTGGAAAGTTGCTGAAAAGTTGTCCCTGAGGAACAAATAGATTATCATGATTTTTTTTTATTTTTGACCTGCAAGTGGTCAAGGATCCTGGAAAAAGAGTTACTTTTACTAAGAATGTGTCAGTTCCCTGGTCAGGCTCAGGTGACACACCTATGGCAGATGTAAGTGTGATGTGCGGGTATGTGGGGGGAAGGGAAAAGAGGAAGGTCTTCCTCCACTGTTCACTCTGCATCAGAAAGATGGCTTCAGCCTCTGAATACTGTGCCCAGTGGATCTGGCAACAAGGAGTGGGCCCAGGAGTTCATACAACCAGACAACCATAGAATCAGAAGAGTATCAAACCTGGAGGGCGTCTCAGAGTCCAAACTAGGTAAGACTCTCAAATTCCAGCAGGTATAAGACTCTTCTGGGATGCTTCCAAAAATCTAGATTCTCAGTAGGTCTGGGGAGTTTGCATTACCAGCTGGAACTCTTCATCATAAGCAATAGGAACTTCATCTTGTCTGATTTAAGGAGGAAAATAGTTTATAGAAAGGATATGTGTTGTACATGGAGCCAAGGGAAGCCGAGCAGGCAGAAGACCGGTAACACAAAGAAGGAAGTGGAATGACATCCAGAAAGAGTCACCTGGTCAACCTGACTATTAAGCATCAGCTCCACACAGGGGGCCTTGTGGTGGCATTCACTCATTTTGGATCTCATTCTCTCCTCAAGCCTTTTCCCTGAACTTCCTTGTCACCAGTCTTCTGATTTTGGCCCTTCTATGTCCTTAACTGTGGAGCCAAACTGCTGTCTACTTCCTATGACTTTACGTAGACCTTTACTTCAGATTATCTCCCCTTCTAGGAAAAATGAGTGATCATTTGCCCAGTGGGTATGAACAGGCTTTTTTTTTTAACAGGTTAGTGATTTATAAAAAAAATTTTAATTAAAACTAATATTAAATGCAGTGTTTACTGTGTGATATTATAAATCCAATCCTTGTAATATCTTTGGAAAACTGGTGTCCTATTACCATTTCTATTTTACAGATGAAGAAGCTGAAACCCATAGAGGTTTAGTAACCAAGATACATAGCAAGTAATGGGTTACCTGGGATGTGAGCTTAGGGATGCGGGTTCCAAAATCTGTGCTCTTCTAACCACTGTACTTCACTTGGACTCTCCTTCGGATAAACTTTTATTGGGATGCCCACTTAGTCTTTTCTGATCTTAGGTACTTATGATTAGTCATCTACTGCCAAAGATTTCCATGGTTTACATCCTGATTCCTTCAACAATGACATTGCCTAGTATAATAATCAGAACCACGTTATTATAGAGATACTACTTCTAGATGTGGCCAGTGTCTTTGTTGAAAAATTATAGTTAAAGAATCTTTTTTTGCTTAAATCTCAAAACTACCTCCTTGGGCAAGTATATTACACATTTCCTCCTTTATCTTGCAAAGAGCAAAATCATAAACTTCTCCTTCAGCTACCCTTCATCTGCAAGCAAGCTATAGCTGGCTAATAGTTACAGAGCAGTTATATTGCCCGGAGACTGTGGGAAGAGTGGTGCATGGACCATCTTTTCCAATCCTCAGAACAACCATATGGAGCAATACTAGCAGTCTGTTACCACCATTGAGAACTATAAAATGAGGTAAGGCAGCAATATTTGCCCAGGGCTCATAGGAAGTAAGTTGCAAAGCCAGGATTTAAAACCAGGCAGTGGCCTCCCGAGCAGTGCTGAGCTAATCCTTCTTGCTATCGTTTAAGCTTATTCTCTCTTGCTATGTCAGCAGGGAAGATTAATTCATCCATTCAACAAATATTTATTGAGTGCCTACTCTTTTCTAGACTAGGGAGAACTGTATGGTCTCTGACTGTATGTAGTGAGTCTAATGAGGGAGAAAGACACTGATCAAATAACCCTACAAATCTATGTGGAATTGCTTCTGTGAAAAAGCAAAAAGCACCGAAAGAGATGAAAATGCACAATAAGATGAATTTGCTGGTCTCGTAGGTATGAAATGAAAGTCTGAAACTGTGAAATGCCCCGTTCAGGGTTCTGCAAGCCTTTTTGTGCCTGCACCTGCTAAGAACCCTGTGACCTAACCCCAGCTTTGGGAGCCTTGGGTTGGAAGGAGAGGAGAAGAAGCGTTAGAGTGTTACGCCTCCTCTAGGCAGCTTCTCTACTCTCCTCTGTTCCCTGCTTTTTCCAGCCCTGAGCTAAGCCCTTGAGAGGGGGAGGCAGCTGGGCCTCCTAGCAGTCAGCCTGAAAGTTTACTCCTTCCCAGTACGAGAACTCAGCATCAGACCCTCCTTGGAGGAAGAAAGTTCTTGAAAAGAATCATCCACATTCACTCTGCTGGGAGAGAAATTAGTGGCAGGCATGCAGACCTCAGGGGAGAGGAGGACGGACACTCCGTGGGAGCTGGGGTCCAAGGGCCAGATCCTAGAGAGGATGCTGTGCTGGTATGCTGTGCCTGGTATGCTTTCTACGGCACAGTGAGGACAACAGAGGCCCTCTGATATCACATCACCTCCGAAGACTGGTGTCAGTGTCACCACACACCTGCCACTGGTTTCCTGTCTGCCCAGGCACATAAGGTGCTGGGAGACTCTGAAGGCTGTTCTTCACAGGCGACCCGCCAAGGGGGTTTCCCACGTCCCCAGAAGAGGAATCCGCAGCCAAGGCCATGGAGTACTGTGGGTACAAGCTGATAGACCCAAACCATAACCTTACCAAAAGGGAAAACACAGAAGGAAAGAAAAGGGAGATGGCAGTGCGAGAGGAGGCGGCTAGCTCAGACTCTCTGGGGGAGTACTTGGGCAGTACCACAGGCTTACACCCTCTTGTGCTCCCTGTCCCCACACTTCAGAGGCAAGCAACTGTGCCAAGTCCAGAGTGTGAGATTACGAGTCACAGACTGTCAGCTTCTTCAAGATCAGGGACAGGACTGACAACTAAGGCAGGTGCAGGAGTTCTAGACTGACTAGAGGGCCAGCCTCCAGTGTAAGAGGCCTGGTGATGGCATTTTCTTCTAGTCCCACAGCCAGAGTGACTCCATTGCCCTGAGACTACATGGTAGAAGGTTTCTGCCAGTCACAATTTCTTTTGAACAACCAAGTTGCAAAAAACTAATAATGATGAGGAACCGATTGGTTTAGTATTTCCCCACTTAAGGGAAACCTGATTAGAATAGTTGGAAACAAAAAGAGACTTCTGTTCAGAGTAAAGACACTAAAAGAAAGGTGGCAGTTGAATTAGTTCCACGCATGGTGTCAGGAGACAAGAGTTCAAGTCCCAGTGTTGCCATTTATTAACTAGCAACCTCATGCAGTGTCTTTTTTTAAAATTTTTTAAAGATTTTTATTTATTTACTTTACAGACAGAGATCACAAATAGGCAGAGAGGAAGGCAGAGAGAGAGGGGGAATCAGGCTCTCTGCACAGCAGGGAGCCTGATGCGGGGCTTGATCCCAGGACCCTGAGATCATGACCTGAGCTGAAGGCAGAGGCTTAACCCACTGAGCTACGCAGGCACCCCCCTCATGCAGTGTCTTAAGTTGTATTTCAAGTTCCTTGATTGTAAAATGGGGCTAATACTATCTACCTTATAGGGTTATGACTATTTCATAAATGACATAATACATTTTGAATTCAAGAGCTTTTTAAAACTACAAAATACTTTGCAAGTGAAAAGGATTAGTTCCGTTAACCTGAATATCAATGAAGTAAAAACAGTGAGTGGGATAGTTTATTTCCCCTATACTGTTATACAAGTATAACAGTTCTGAACTATACAAGTTCTGAACTATACAAGTTCAGAACTGCTTCTCACATTGCATTCCAAGTGAATGGCCCTTGCAGGAGCATGGTGAATGGTGTCCCTTGTAGTGGCAATGCATTGGTGTCGAATCAGGTGGAAGGAAGTCATATTTAAATGAAAAGGACTTTAGTGAACAATTCTAGTGTATATTGCACGAAGCTATTAAATCAACGAAACATTAATATGAAGTAACGCATCAGTAAGAAAAGATTAGATTATGCTCCCATAACAAAATAATTCCCAAATCTCAATCGGATAAAACACAGAGGTTTACTTTTTCTTTATTATGTATCCATCATGGGATAGCAGGGAGCTTTGTGTATTCTAGTCACTCAGGGACAAAAGGTGACAAACAGCCGCCTGCTCGAACACTGTGAGTCACCGTACGGGAGGGAAGGTGAGCTCTGAGGCGTCTTGCTCCCGTAGTTAAATGCTCTTACCTGGAAATGGGTGCAGTTCTCTCAGTGCCCACTCATTGGCCAGAACTAGTCACATGACTCCAGCAGAAGCACAGCTGGCCCAGAAAGAACAATTGTGCCCAGAAGGAAGAGAGCCAAAAATACTTGAAAACGGAATCACGGCTCCGGTCGGTAACTGAGGCCAACATTACCTACTACTGTGGAGTAAGGCAGGAATCCCCCGGTGATGAGCCCTGTTTAGAAAATCCACCTTCTGAAATGATGTCAAGGTACCATCGAGTCTCTAATTTTACTAGATTCCCAAATTGTTCCCTGGAGCTGGTTTCATTGCTATGAAAACTAACCTTAATTATTTATCTATTTTGTATTTACCCAACCACTGAATGGCGGAAGTGGACGGGCACTCAGGGCTCTGTGCCAGTTTCACAGCTGGGAACGGACCCAGAGGGGCGAAGGACTCTCTTCTAATCTCACAGCCGTTTCGGCGCTGGTCTGGGTCCCGAGTCCAGTTCTCCTGTTTAAGTCTAGGTTACTGGCTTCTGCTCCATGTTTCTTTTAGCTCCTTTGCCAGAACCAAATGTTTCCATTTTGTACCAGCTCTGATGTTATTTTTACTGATATGACTGTCTCATCTCACAGAATTCATCTGCATTACTTCTTTTATCAAATAAAGGAATGTCTGCTCAGAGAGACCAAGATACCCAGGCTTTTAGCTTCCCTCCTAATGGAGTGGCTTATTTCCTAAACTATTCATAAATTAATTTGCTAGGACTCTGGTCGGCCCGTTGAGCTTGCATGAGAGAGGCTGTTCCTTGCGGTTTTAGGTGAAGAGCAGCCCTCTGTCCTTTAGTCATGCATTCCAACGCTGTGTTCCTTGGTGAGCTACTACAACATAAACAACTCTTCATCTCACGCGAAACAATGAACTCAATGAGAGCAGAGACCATTTTCATTCAGTCCATCACTGTATTCCCAGCTCCCAGGCCCTCAGTAACATTTCTGACAAGAATGGTTGTTTACTCTGGCCACAGACTATGCTAGGTGCTTACGCGATTTATCTTGTCCTCAGAGCCACCTCAAAGGGTAGATATTATTCATCCCATTTTATGGGTGAGCAAACTGAGGCTAAGAGTGGAGACCATGTTGCCAATAAATGGATGAATCAGGCCTTAACCTGGGCCCATCTGGCTCCAATGGAGACACACTTCCCACAGTATTAGAGGTCTGTCTGCTTTCTCAACATTTTTACCTCCAAAAATTCACAAGTTTCTTAGGCTCAGTTTCATGGCATAAACACCTTTATTTGCTTTCTGTTACTCAGAAAAGGTGCTGTGCGCACAAGTGGATCATAAATCATTCCTGAAAATACTGTTATATTTGGACATCATCGAATTGAAGTCATAGCCCCCGAGAACATTCCTCAGAGAGTCCCAGGAGTCTGATACCCACAGTCACATGGATCTGGTCTGAATGCCACCCCCTGACGTATCTGAGGTGTGTGAGCCTGGGCAGGCTGTTTAACCTCTATCAGCTTGTGTATTCTTACATTATAATATGTACATTATACTTGTATATAATTATACATATATGTGTGTGTTTATATGTGTATATATACAAAAATACATATAAATGTGTACAATATGCATAATAATAATGTATCTTTACCTGTAAAGTGGTGATAAAAATCCCTAACTGATGAGCTTGTTGTGAGGACCCATGAGTTACAAGCAAAATGCTTAGTCATAGTAGAGTTCCTGCCGTTCTGTAGATGGTAGCGACAGTAAGAGGAGGAGGAGTTATAGAAGCTGCAGCATTGACAGATATTTTTAATATAGAGGAAATCACTGGGAGGTTATATCAAGTTCATCCTTCTATGCTTCTTCAAGCCGTTTCATGGTTTTCTGCTTGCATTTTGCCAAGTACCCGTTTGAATAGTGGCTGAGAGCGTGCAGTCTTTCCAATGTGTGGTTCTTGATTTGCTTCAGAGGGGGATCAGGACACACTACCTCCAAAGGTGGGACCCTAGCATGTTGAATGTCTTAAAATGAAAGAGCCTGAGAAAAGGCAGAGGCAGGAGGTTCACTTGGCGTCCCCCACCCCACCCTTCTTCCCTGAAACAGAGCATAAATCACCTATGTGAAAGGTACCTTCCCTGTACCAGGAGGATGGAAGACATTCTTATCACAGAGATGGAATTTGGGGCCAAGAAGTCCATATAAACAAACCTCATTAAACTAACCCTTGTCTTTCCTGTTACTTCTTCACGTTGACTACCCCTGCCCAAATCCTTCCGTCTTGCAGTTCTTCACAAATCTATTGTTTCTTTGTCTAAAAGCTTCCTATTCTGGTCATTTCCCCGGTCTTCATGATTTTGTGAAGGTTCCCCGGTGTATATATATAAATTCAATGAATTTATATTCTTTTTCTCCTGTTCATCTGTCTTTGTTCAGTTCAATTTTCAGACCCAGCCAGGGACCCGAAGAGGTTCAAAGAAAACTTTTCCTCACCTCCATTTCCCTGGAAGTTTGGGCAACAAATCACCCCTTAACACTGGATTTTAAGTACTCAGACTCAAAGGTCATGTGTGAGAAAATGGGCATGGTGCACTGAAAATCCCACATAAGCCAGTTAAAGAGAGATGGCATGGTGGCTGAAAGGTAGGCAGAGCAAGTGCCAAGAAGACCTTTTTAATGAGTTGTCTGTAAATTTGCATGAGTCTTAGATTGGTCTGATCCTTTTCTTTTCCCCTTAGTTTTCTTTGTTTATAAAATGTGGAGATATGGCCTTCTCCAGTGACCAGGGCTGGTAGGAAGACATTCATATATATATATGTGTGTGTGCGTGTGTGTGTGCGCGCGCGCGCGCACACACACACACACACACACATATGAATTGAAATCTCTGAGGTCTTTCAAAGGAAGAAACTATGGGGGCGTCTGAGTGGCTCAGTCATTAAGCATCTGCCTTCTTGATCCCAGCATCATGGGAATGAGCCCCACATTGGGCTCCCTGCTCGGCAGGAAGCCTGCTTCTCCCTCCCCCACTCCCCCTGCTTGTGTTCCCTCTCTCACCGTGTCTCTCTCTGTCAAATAAATAAATAAATAAAATCTTTTTTTAAAAAAAGGAAGAAACTATGGAAATTTGGTGATTCTCAAGGCTATTATGGAAATCATGTGACTTTAAATTTAGAGGAAAAAAGTCTGGGCTCCAGTCCCATCTCTGTCACTTGAATACACATTCTTCAAATGCTCTGAGCTTCAGATTGCTGACTCCAAAGTGAAGCTGGGGGAGCCTCTTACAACACTGCTGCACTTAACTTAGAGAGAGGTGGTGTGGACCAAATCAAGGCGTCTCCATGAAAGCCTCCATAAACTCTCAAGTATTTTTTTTAATCTTTGTTATTGCTTTTGTAATGATAGCTTTGAATCTATGGGTCTCTGGGGAGGAGCTCTGAAAGGAAAGAGATTCAGATGGAAAAAAGTGTGGAGTGACAGTTTCCAAGAAGGGGCTATATTGGCGGTTGGCCTCAGGGCCCTTCCACTGATTGTGACACGTGTGAGGAGACAAGGCAGAGGCTGTATCTCTGAACACCGACCTGCAGTATGATTCTTCTGACTAGCCTTACCCCAGCCTCTGGTCTTGTCTCAGGAGCACAGAGACTGCATGTGGCCAGGGTAAATTCTGGAGGAGACAGAAAGACTGATAGCAAGAAGCCAGGGGCTGATGTTGAAACCTAGATAACAGAGCCAATGGGATGAGAGATCTGATCCCCCTAATCCAGACCCTTAGAGCAGCTGGAACAAAGGATTTGTGTTTTTGTAGTGCATTTATAGAATGCATAGTTATTCTTTTAATACAGCGTTAATAATAGATTGTAATGATAATGTTATTGTTTGACGAATGATCCCTTTTTAATCTATCAGACCGATAACACACTTAAAAATTGCAAGTCTTGGAGCGCCTAGGTGGTTCACTGTGTTAAAAGACAGACTCTTGATTTCAGCGCAGGTCATGATCTCAGGCTTGTGAGATGGAGCCCTGTGTCCCTGGGCTCCATGCCCAGCAGGAAGTCTGCTTGGGATTCCATTCTCCCTCTCCTTTTTTTTTTTTTTTTAAGATTTTATTTATTTATTTGACAGACAGAGATCACAAGTAGGCAGAGAGGCAGGCAGAGACAGCGAGAGGAGGAAACAGGCTCACCCCTGAGCAGAGAGCCCAATGCGGGGCTTGATCCCAGGACCCGATCATGACCTGAGCTGAAGGCAGAGGCTTTAACCCGCTGACCCACCAGGCACCCCGCTCCCTCTCCTTTTGCCCCTCTCTCCAAATCCTCATGTATGCTCTCTAAAATAAATAAATAAATCTTTTTTAAAAATGTAAACTTTTCTTTCTTTCAGATACAAGTCCAAGCAGGAGGCCAAAGTAGGTTGGAAACAGGCGTTGGGAGTGGATTTGGCAGGACTTCGTGGGCCAGGGGAAGGAATTTGACTCTAGCAAAAGGAAGAACCATGGCTAGAAGCAGGAAAGAGGTTGGCTTCTGTGCTGACACATACCATCTTTACTCTGGGATGGTCATAATGCAGACTCTTCATGCTTCCATTATCCTGGCTGTGAGCTGGGAAATTGGGGACAGGAGGGCAAGGGGTGCTTACTGCCCCATCTTTTCCAAATTGGTCTAGCAGCAGGAAGCCTGACTTGAAGTCAGACCCCCAAGGCTCGAGCTAGTGGCTCCCTCATTCACCAGCTGGGTGACTGTCAGCAAGTCAGTTTTCTACAGCCTCTTTCCCACCCCACCCCCATTTCTCAGCAGGGGCTCCCCATGGGTTCTTGTGACTATGAAATGAGACAACACAGAATAAATGGGACGACTGAAAACCAGTTGGATAAACATGAGTATCATTATGAAGTTTATTCGTGTGTGATTAACCAAACACGCTGTCATGTCTACAGGGTACTGTGATGGTGAATTTCATGTGTCAACACGACTGGGCTAAAAGATGGCTGCACATCTCATAAAACGTGATTTCTGGGGGTGTCTGTGAAAGTGCCTCTGGAAGAGATTAGCATTTCGAATCAGTAGACTGAGTAGAGGAGATCACCCTTACCAACGCAGTGGGCATCATCCAATCCATTCAAGGCCCCAGTAGAACACAGAGGTGGAGGAAGAATACATTTACTTTCTCTGCTTGAACTGAGACCTCTGTCTCCACTTTCCCTAGGACTTCCCTGCTCTGTTTTTGGGTATTTGGACACAGACTGGAACTTACATCATCAGCCTTCCCCTCACCACCCTTCCAATTCTTGGGACTCAGACTGATTTATACCACTGGCTTCCCTGCTCTACCAGTTTGCAAATGGCGGATTGTGGGAATTTTCGGCCTCCGTTACTGTGTGAGCCAATTCCTGTAAAAATCTCCTCGTGTTTATATCTATAAGAATCCTATTGGTTCCCTTTCCCTAGAGAATCCTGACTAATACAGGCACAATTCCCTTTTTATAGGGCGCTCCCTGGCAACCTGTCAACCTGCTATCAGCAGGGCTTCAGAGTCAGAATGTCTTGCATTTAAAAATAATTCTCTCTCCTTCTAACTAGGCTAACCATGTTAAAGAACAGAATCTCTTTAATTTAAACAGGAATGATAATACTGGCCTAATATGCTGGTTAGAAGGCTCAAATTAAGTGTATATAAAGCAGTTACTGCAATGCCTGACACGTGGTAAGTTCTTGATCTGCAGAGCTCCGTGTTCACTGTAAGGAGCTCAGGGAGCAGATACTCACTTTCCCTCTTGGAAAGTGAAGGTTATCAGGGGACAAATATCAGCCTGTCTGTGTTGCCAAGTCTCTCCTAATACTACAGGGCTAGGCAAGGGCTTAGAAATCTTCAAATCCACGCCTTTCATTTTACAGTGGAGGAAACTGAACACCAGAGAGGTAAACTTGAGTGATAGCGGGGGTCTCTCTGGGACTAGAACAAGGTTGCCTACATCTCCCGGCTGCACTTAGCTCCCAGGCAGCTTTGCTTGTCCCGCCATTGCCCTTGTGCTCCTCACACCACAGCAGCTTTGCAAACCAGCCTGCTCTGAGTTGCTCTGGGCTGCTCACTGGAGCAGAGAGAGAAAGTGCTGGAGAAGCCATGTGGCATTGGCCCAAGGAAGCATCAGAAGTAGGACCTTAAGAGGTCCTGGCAGCAGTGACCTACTTACAAAAGGAAAAAACAAGGAACCGCCATCATGCAT
This sequence comes from Martes martes, assembly GCF_963455335.1. Lineage (NCBI taxonomy): Eukaryota > Metazoa > Chordata > Mammalia > Carnivora > Mustelidae > Martes > Martes martes. The sequence goes on along the minus strand of NC_137895.1, from coordinate 102,430,212 downwards.
TTTGCTGTTGCAGGGGCTGGATCCACTGTGACCTGCTTCCCAGAATACAAATTTGCTGAGGTTGACCCTAACGAAGAGGGACTAGTGTCCAAGTGTTGTTCATCATATCTCTGGGCTCCTCATGCCTTCCATAGTTTATCATCCGAGTAGAAGCCAATGATGGAGGACAGAGAGAGGCAGACAAACAAAGACAGACAGGCAGACAGAGAAAAACCCAGAACAACAATATGGGGAATCTTGTTATGGAGGAAAAGGAGGAGGAAGAAGTGGATGCTGAGAGTCCTGTCCATCCCCGCTGCAGTCCCTACTCTGTATGGAATTTCAGTTTCTATACTGCTTGTATGTTTTCTCATCTTATCCTCCACAACACCACTGAGCTAGCTATTTTTTTCTCTCTCAACAAATATTTATTGAGTTTTGACTATGTGATTGGAGATAGGTGTTGGCGTCAAGAAATTGTTTCTGGTCAAGTGTATCTTGAATTATTAATTGCATTGTTTAGATGAGGGAACAAAGATTCAGTGTTTGATAATAAGGGTTTAATAATGAGTGTTCAATAAATAGATTCAAGACTCAAAATCTTTCCATCTTACCGCACAGCTGGGTATCCCTTAGGGTCATCACATTTTAATATTCCCCACTTTGCCTCACCCCCATCCACCTGCAATAATCTATAGAAATGAATGCCTAAGACCTCTGCATTCATAATGGTCGGCTTATATAGGTCCACAAACGGTATCTTCTGCTTTATAGTCTTATCTGTAAAAATGGAATTGAAGGGAGTCTCTGGTTTCTCCTCTGTTTCTAAGGATTGGATGCAACCAGATCCCCAATTCAAGAAATGTGCTTATTATAACTGGAAGAATATAAGCTGATATCAGTCAACAGCTATGTATTGGGCCATCTTCTAAACGCAGGGAAATGTGCCAGGTGAGTGGAGAGGGCATGGAAATATAAAATGACTTATCCAATTTGTAAAGACTAGGGAAGTCAAACTGGAGGCCATGACAACAGTAAGACAATGAGCTAGTCCTGAGGGATATATGGCCACAGAAGAGAGAGCATCCAGACAGAGGCACAACCTTGGGGAAGACACAGAGATGGTGTACATTATGGTGGAAGGGGAAAGTTGGCATGAGAGAGACTTGATTGCAAAGCAGAGAACCTGAGGCAATAGCCCTGGATTCTCATACAGGAGGTACAGGTTTTAATGACAGCAAGCCTTGGTACATCTAGGAGACCTTGGAACCCTAGGGCCTAGCCCTTTGGCCATTTTGAAACAATCCCCATTCCTTGGCATGAAACCAGGAAAAGGAGAAAAGCTGGAAGATTCCCACCAGATGGCAGTATTTCCTAGTGTGACTACCCTGGGGGAGGACCACGGAGGGGATTTTATCTACAGAGTGCCTGATTTTATGACTTATCGTCCCAGGCAGCTGTCCCCAGAGCCAGAGTTCTGGTTCATACCATGCCACTGTATGCCTTCCCCTGCCCCCCTATAGACTATTTCCAACTATTTCATTCCAGGAATGGGAAATGTGAAGTTGTCAGAGGAACCCTCTCCAGTTCCTGGGGGAAAATGAACATACTCTCCTCCTCCACCTCCTCCTCCTATGAAGTGGGATGAAGGCAGATGGGGGTAGGGGCAAATAGGGCCACAGATGATCCAAGGACAAGATGCTTACTTAGCTGCTCATTATGCTACAAACTTGAACGAGGAGTCAAAGAAGGTGCAGAAGGCAGAAGATGGGCGGGGCTCCTGGGACTCCTTTTGCGTTGTCATTGTACTATCTGCAAGGTACTTGAGGACTTTTGGATCAGCTTTATAACATCAAAGCAAGCCAAAATGCAAATGATTCCATTTTTCTATTTCCTGAAATCAAGAGAATGGCTACCTTAGGAGTAAAAATAAAGTCATTTGGGGTTTAGAAAAGTATTTTAAGATGGCGACAGATAGCATTCAGAGATTTAATTTAGCCACAAATGCCCCCAAAGGATACATCACAGAGAAGTGCAAGCTTCTGTTAGGGACATAGGGCTTGCCAGAACTTTGGCCAGCATCAATAGTTGGGACAAAACATGATCAGAGTGCATGACAGGCAAAGGGTCAGGAGATGGTGAGGAAGGGGGGTGACTTTGTTTAGACTGAGGTCAACCTCTAATGACTTGGTAGCCCAAGGCATTCCACAGGACCTTGTTTCGATTCTTCTTGCTTCTGAGATCCCTAGACCCAGCTATCTCTCCACACACTCTTGGATTGCTCATTGTCACATGATTTCTTTAAGACTCCTCTGTTTGAGAAAAATGCAGCTAAATGTGGTATTGTTCTCTAACTGTGGAGATACTCTCTTTCAAACGTGCCTTCTTCCTCACCCTCTCACATGGTTGTTGGAAGTGCACTTTTACAAGGAAGAGAAATGCTTGTCAAATCCCTGAGCTGATTCCTCTGACAACACTGCTGTCAGGGTTTGTCCCTTGCATAATATCTGTGAGACAGACAGTATGGCGCAGTGGAAATTCCACTGGATTTGTAATCAGAAGATGGGAATTGTATCCCTGGCATATCAGAGAATGGACTCGAACATCTCTGGGAACAGTTTCTATAAAAAGAATAGTGATAGTAACTGTATGGCTTAAATCCCAGAGTTTTTTGTGAATCTAATGAGTCCATGTTGATGAAAGCACAGGTAAAATACAATTATTAGTGAGATTTCAAGGATCTCCCAAATCTCTTCCAATTTTGTTGGGTTCTCCCTTGGAAAAGCAGAAAATATCTTCCCCTGGCCCTGGAGTGAGTTTCAGCCACGATCCTGCCACAAGCTGAACACAGAAGGATCAGAGATATTGTCTACAGTGTGTTGTGGGACTACCTCTCCTCATCTGGGTCATGGTCAACCATGTGGTCTGGCCTCTTCTTTGACCTACAAGGCTCAGGTGCATCCTGCCTCTCTGTGTTCTGTCACTGCTGCCTTCCTCACATAGCATACACTCAATCTTTGTCCACATTATAAATGGTGAATAGAGGGGCATCTGGGTGGCTCAGCCAATTGAGCATCTGACTCTTGATTTCAGCTCAGGTCATGATCTGAGGGTTCTGAGATGGAGCCCCATATAAGGCTGCATGCCGTGGGGAATCTGCTTGAGATTCTCTCTCCCTTTCCCTCTGCCCCTCCTCAGGTGCTCACTCTAAATCAATCAGTCAATCAGTCAATCAATCAATCTTTGTAGATGGTGAAGAGAGGATCTTTACACCTGGCTTTACATGTTGGGCCTAGTTACTTTTTCATTTCCCTTCTTCCCAGCAGCTGACATGGCTTTCTAGGAAGCACTAATGAAGACCCTGCGCTCTTAACTATGTCCTAAGCAATAGGCACACTAAGGGGGGATGGAATGTAGAAATGGGAAACCCAGACGTTAAGTTACCTAAACTAGAAAACCTCGGGTCCCATGCAACTGATGCTGTGAGTCTGCAGGTAAGGTACAAACTCAGAGGTTTGCTTGGATCAGTCTTTGCCCATTCTGAAAGGTTGCTGGAGTAAACAGAGCACTCAGTCTCACTGTGTCTGATCCTTACTCAGCAGAAAAGTGAAAAGTCAGAATGAAAATTCCATAGCTACACAAAATGAGAGCCACGTCCTCCTGGCTCCTGTTGATGTCAGTGATCCTTCCTTTCTCAAGTTTATAGTAAGGAAACAAGAGGACTCCTGAAAGCTCAGTCTGAAATCCTTTTTTTTTTTTTTTAAGATATTTATTTATTTATTTATTTAGCATGAGTGGGAGGAGGGGCAGAGGAAGAAGGAGAGAGAGAATCCCAAGCAGATCCTACACTGAGTCTAGAACCTGACACGGGGCTTGATCTCACATCCCTGAGATCACAACCTGAGCCAAAATCAAGAATGGGTTGCCTGAGCACCTGAGTGTCTCAGGTGGTTAAGTGACTGCCTCAGCTCAAGTCATGATCCTGGAGTCCCGGGATAGAGTCCTGCATTGGGCTCCCTGCTTGCAGGGAATCTGCTTCTCCCTCTGGCTTTCCTCCTCTTGTGCTCTCTCTCTCTCATTCTCTCCCTCTCATATAAATAAATAAAATCTTTAAAAATAAAATTAAAAAAAAAAAAAAGTATGGGATGCTTAGTCAGTAGAGCCACCCAGACACCCCAGGCCTGGAATTTTCTAATTGCCCTGTAAGAGGATCCACACTGCTGCGATGGCTGCAAGGTGGGCTGCTCTCCTGACATGCTTTCAAGGGTGAACAGTATGGATGCCATGACAACAGCAACCCTGGGTGTGGGCTAAATCTAGTGGAACTCTGGAACCCATGAGTCTCAAGTGCCTGATCCAAGCCCCCCAGGAGAAAGACTCCAGAGTACTAAGGCAAGTCACCCAGACCTCAGCCACTGGTCCAGGTCCAGGGGATTGGTACTCTGTCAAGAGAAGTTAAGGTAAATGAAGTAGAGTAATATGGATCAATGTTGATACACCCTGAAGTGTAACGTCGAGTGAAAAATACAAAGTGCAAAAGGATACATGCACTAGGACATCATTCATGCAAACTTTTTTTTTTTTCATTTTTTTTTTCTCATGCAAACTTTTTAACCAAGCATGTCCATTGGTAGAAAAATGGAACCCATGCATGGGAAGAAATCATGGGAATGATTTCTTCTTGGAAGGGAAGGCAGAGAGGAAGATGAGGTATTCAGATAGCAAAGCCTATTGCTTTAATTATAGGTTTATTTGTAATTTTATTTCTGAACAAAAATATCCAGAGCAAATGTGTCAAGGTACATAAAATCTATTACAGTACGGCGGTAGGTACATTGATTATTTTTTGAATACTTGAAGATTCCATAATAGATCAAAACTTTTTTTAAAGATTGTATTTATTTATTTGAGAGAGAGAGTGAGAGAGAGAGAGCAGGGGGTAGGGACAGAGGAAGAAACAGGCTCTCTGCTGAGCAGGGGGCCCGATGTGGGACTCCATTCCAGGACTCTGGGATCATGACCTCAGCTGAAGACAGATGCTTCACCCACTGAGCCACCCAGGCGCCCCATAGATGAAAACATTTTTAAAAAGACTAGAGTAAGGGGTTAAAGATGAGGAAAAATCTGGCCACAAAGAGGTATTCCATGCCTGTCACCCTCACTCATGGTTCTGTTTTGACTGCACTATCAGGAAAACCAATGATACTCAAGCCCCCATTCAGATTTATAAATAAAGTTAGAATCTCAGAAGATGAAGCCCAGGTAAGTCTTTTTCTGAAAGCTCCATGATGATTCTGACCCCATGTGGGTCAGATGAGATGTCATAAGAACAGCTGCTATCTGTCTACCTAGTTGTAAAGTCTACACTGCAGAGGCTCTCAACAAGGTCCTGATCTAATGTCAGCCTTTTACCAAGGGAACTTCATTCTCATTTCAGTTGGCACTTCTGGATTAAGCTTTTGCCAGGAGAAAATGGCTCCTCCTATTTTAGAGACCCCTAGTAGTGTTCTATTCTGGCCAAAGGTTGTCAAAACAGCTGAGGTTGCAGGGCTATATAAAAAGCCATCTCACCTGTTCTCTGCCTTGTCACGGTAACTTCCAAACACTCTGGGTGGTTGGTCATGAAAACCACTCCAAGTCAGCAGTACTAGGAATCTGTGTGTGGATCTGCTGGCATCTCCAAGCCCTCCCTGGTAGGTTCTTATTTTGTCTCATTTTGGCTGTAAAACTTCTCTTCTGAACCTGTTTCCTCTTGTTGGGTCTGAGAGAAGGTGTAGGGCAGCCCCTGCATGAAGCTACACTAGTTGATATAGGACATGTCGTGCTAGGATGGGGTAGCCTTGAGTTGCAGCCCTGGCTCTGGGGCTGACTGTTCGTGCCCTGTGAATCAGGATGCCCCTCCCTGGGCTAGGAAAGGCACTTCCCTTGAGCCTCCCTACACGTGAAGTTGTCATGAGGAATGAGAACTATAGGAGACCTGAATACCAAGGCAGCATTTTTCCTCTATCTTGTAGTCTAATGATCAATATGGCTTTTAGATTCTCATATCCTTCTTAGAGGGTATAATGCATGTTGTACATACCCAATAAGTATTTGTTGATGAAAGGAATTAGTGAGTGAATGGAGCGTTTTGAGAAGCGAGAGTAAGAGATGATTGTAATTAGAAAACTACAGCTGGAGCTGGGAACCCAACACAGCTCTGGTTCCTGGTGCCCTCTCTATCAGACATGGCAGCCCAGGCTCCCAGACAGCCTGGACCCAAGCCAAGACTCAGAACACTGGCTTTAAGTGCAGCCTCAGGGGAGAAGTCATCCATCATAGAAGGTAATGGTGTGTGGAAGGATTTGTCTCCCCTCCCCCTTCCCCAATCTTCCTCAGACTGGTGGCAGTTGGGAAAGAATCTGACTTTCCCAAGAGAAGAAGGGCCAATTTTAGAACAGCTTTCTTTCTTTCTTTTTTTCTAGGCAAACTGGTGCCAGTACAGGACATTCTGCACTGGTCTCATGCTTAGGTACTCCTGAGTCTTCTCCGACTGTGGCCACTTCCTCTCCCCTCCACCATTCCTGTACCTCAGGTCTCAGTTCCCCACTTCCCCTTCCACACGTTCCCCCAGTATCACCCACCCCACCTGAAGGGTGATAATATTATTGAGGCCACTCTACAGAAGACCTCAGCTTCCAGAACGGATGCAATGAGCTCAGTGCTGGCCTCACTAACGTGCTCATCATCATTACAAGTGACTGAGGGTGGGCTGGACAGCTTCTCTGGAAGGAAAAGAGCCTTTGAGGAGAACTGTATTGACTCTTCTCTCTTTTCCATATCTGTCTATGGTAGGTATAGGTAGCAAGAAGTAGAATAGAAAAATAACAGCCTTGACCCTCAAAATGTGGTCCCTAACCAGCAGCTTCAGTGTCATTTGGGGACTTATTAAACTTATAAAACCTCAGGCCCCACCTCTCAGACCCACTGAATTAGAATCTGACCTATAACAAGATACTCAAGTGACTTTTATGCCATGGAAGTTTGAGAAGTACTGTGTTACCTCAGTGGTTCTCAAAGCGTGGTCCATGGGCCAGCAGCATCGATATCAGAAGCTTGTTAGAAATGCATTCTCAGGCCCTTCCCCAGACCTGTTGCATTAAAAACTCCAGGAGTTTCAGTAAATCTTCCAGAAGACAAAGATGTGGGAGACCCCAATTTAGAGAAACTTCTCCTTTAAAGGTCATATGATAACCAAGGAGAATGGCACTGCATTGAACCAGGCAAATGCAGCCAGAACCACACCAGGTGCTCCACTTTGGGTCCCGGCAAAACAGAGTGCCTCATGTTCCCTCTTTTGCCTTCCTTAGCAGAGAATCAGCTTTTGCAATGTGAAAGACACACATTTAGACATCCCAAGAGCTGAAAAGATGGGGGGTAGGGTCAGGCAATTCAGTGAGGAGATGATTAATGGAACCATGGCCTCTCCTCTAAAAAAGAGGTAGTATTACTCCTTGGCTAGCCACTGCCCCACCACCTTCAGCAGTCTCACACATGGCCAAGAGCTGCCAAGAGCTGATTTCAGTGTCTGCCTCTGTAAGACTAGGGATGCGGCTGGGTAAGAGGATGCATGGTCCCTTCTGACTTTCTACCTTTTCTCTCCTGAGATGTCTGGGGGACAGCCTTACTCAAGAGAAATCAGGTCTGGGGAACCTAGGTGGCTCAGTGGGTTAAAGCCTCTGCTTTCGGCTCAGGTCATGATCCCAGGGTCCTGGGATCGAGTCCCGCATCAGGCTCTCTGCTCAGCCCTGCCTCTCTGCCTACTTGTGATCTCTGTCTGTCAAATAAATAAATAAAATCTTAAAAAAAAAAAAAGAGAGAGAGAGAGAAATCAGGTCTGGATGAGGTAATTTCATAGTGTTTTTATGGTATCTACTTTGTATATTTTAAATTTTTATGCTAAGTATCTAACAGGTTTCAGCAAAGCTGCTTCTCACTCAAGCTATTTCTCAAGGTGGTTTGAAGGATTTTAGTATGAGCTCATCTTTACCAGAATCGTTTAAGAGGAAATCCTAGGCCACTTGGCTGAAGGGTCCCTGTTGATCTGCACAGACTTTCCTTCTACAAGAGGCCACAGTGTGGGTACGATGGCCCAGGACCAATTTCTATATTGATGTTCTCCATCATGTGCATAGTGTATTTTTGGACACCAAACCCATGCTCAACACAGCCTTGAGATTTTTGGTTTCTCATGGGAGTCTTTTACCGCTTACAACTCTGAGTAGAGACAAGCTTCCTTGCCAGAAGGAAGGGAGGGGTGGAGGGGAGAGATTTTATACTCACGTTTTACTGAGGTTATTGCCCTTTGCGAATGAGGCAGAGATTTTATAGCTTCTTTTTCACTTGGGGATCACAGCTTCGCGTAAGGTTCTCAGATTTCCTGTTCTGTGTCTGCTAACGAAGCCTCTGACTGTCAGAGTCCATTTCAGAAGACTCAGACTCTGAGTCTTTGCCCTCTCTCCCAGGGCTGTTGCAGGAGAGAATATTATTATTATGGCTCTCATTTCCATCATTATTTCAGACATCTATGGATTTTCCTTTCTTTCTTGTGAGCCCAACTGCATCATTTCTGAAACTTATTTTATTTAACATTTCTATGTTGAGATGGAAGCTTGCAAGAACTTAGCTCACGGTATCCCCTTCCCTAAAAGTCCCAGACTGTGTACCATTTCAAGATTCCTTCCCAGACAAAGAAATCCTTAACTGGATTAGTAGAGTGAACCTTTGTCACTTTTCTATGGAGTTCTACTGAGGCTGAACTAACAGCTGGAGACTCAGAATATCCATTCTCTCTCCAAGGTGAGAGGAGGTCCACACCACGTGGGAGCGTAAATTCTAGACTCCATTGTCAGCTATTGGAGCTGATGGCTCTCCCCATCCCCACTCCCTGAGTTCTATTGGGCTTGCCAGGGCAAGCAGACACTGCTAGGTGACAGAGGATCACAGGGAAACTGTAACGGATGACCTCCTTGAGGAAGAGGAGGTGGGAGCGTGTCCCCTTCCTTCTGCATCCATGGTTGTGATCTCTCTACTTAGGGTTTCCTGTGGTGTTAGAGGCTGATCTGGAAGTTTTGGCCCTTCACTTGTTGAGATGGGAAGCAGAGGTGTTGAAGCAAGGGAGGCATTGACTTGTTTGGGGATTTTCCGTTGTAGGATAGTTATTAACATGAGAACGAGTTATGACACTGAGAACGAAAAACCAGGGTCTTACTAAGGTTAAAATCGCAAACAGAAGGTATGTTTTGGCATGAATATGACTGCTGTTATCTTGACATTGAAAGAATGATAACACCACCAATTAGGATTTTGAGGGATGCAGGAAAGGCGAAAGGAGGAATAAACACATCAAATTCCTCATCCTTTGTAGAAAGGGACTAGCAGATTCTGTCCAAACTTGAGTAAATACTAAAATTCAAATTGTAGGGATATTCATAGTAAATGCTTATCTTAAAATAACAATTCTAAGTATATTTGAAAGTATATCTTAAATTTTAAATCATTTGAAGCATATTATCTGGGTCACAGTAATTACTAAGGGAAAAAACAAAAATAGTATAACTCATGAAAATCAGGAGACGGGTGGGAAAGGGAAAGTATGTGGTTGTGAAATTCAATAAATACCTCACTGGGACAGTTGGTAGACAATGCTTTCTGTCAAATTTTGACAAATCAAGGAATAGAGACATAGACATTTTATTTTATGCTACAATGATAAACACAAGGAAAACAGAACACACACACAGAGTGGTTGTCTCTGGAAGGTAGAGGAGGGAAAATTTCCTCATTTCCTGCCTGTCTGAAATGTAAGTCTTTATTTTTAAGATCCTCAACATGCAATTATTTCTATAATAATGAGAGCCATTTACTATTCTCAGTGGGTCAGAGATAATTGTGTTCTGGTCAGCAAGACATGGCCAGAGAAATGTTTTGATTTTTAGTACTGCCAAGTCTATCTTCTTAAGCGAGATAAAGGCATGAGGGATAAGCTCACTCTGATGTAACGGCCTGGAGAGGAAGCCAGACAAGTCTCGCTTCACCCCGATGCAGGGAGCATGGCAGTGAAAGCAGGTCGAGTGCCTGCTGAAAGGTCAGGCTGCTTGTTTCAAAGTCACTGAGATCGTGTCCAGGAGCACCATTTGGGTACCACGAATTTTCTACCTAGGGAACAGGGAGAGATGATCAGAGAAAAGAACGTTGTCACTGCATTTTCCTTTGGTCCATTGGTTCCCGACATTTAATGATTGGCCTTTCTGCCTACTTTTGGGCACTATGTCAGGGTTCTGAAGTTGTTGAAGCTAAGGAGTAGCCTAGAGAAAATAAAAGATAAAAGATACGTTAGCGCAGCTGCCATTCCATGAAAAGGAAGCATGCCCCAGCACAGGTGAGATAACTCTTGATCCACAGGGATGGCAAACATGAGCTGAGAAGTCCAGCTCCTGACTCAGGATGGGGCTATTTGCCACAAAGGAGACTGATGGGACGAGATGACTGTAATGTCCCTAAAAATCACAGTTCCAGCCACCATCTCCAATTCCCACTAGCTCCTCTCAAATGTTTGCTGTGTCTGACCACTCCCTGCCCTTGAAGGGTCTTTGTCCTTTGGGTACCTCAACAGGTGAGCTGGATATCCCCAGTAGGTTTTCTAGGTGGTATTCAAGTTTCTGAGTTTTCCTTGCCAATGAAGGAAGCTGTCGTTTCCCTTTCCTGGACTAAAATACCAAGGACTTCCTTGAATCCACCATGGGAGCATGAAAAACACTCAACACTGTGTAGCCAGTGGACAAGGACACCATTGGTCTCTGAGAGGCACCTCTCCAACCTGCTCACTCAAACTCTGGCCCAAACCATCTTCAACCACTATGTCGTGCTGTATACACCTTTCGGTGCCAAGCCTAAGTGAGGGTTTTAATTTCCTCCCCTCCCTCTATGATCACTGTCCTTACTGGGCATTGTTCAAGTTCATGCTTCTGTGCCTTTGCACAGTCTCGTCTCTGTGCTGGGATGCCCTTCTGCACCTCTAAGTTTTCAAAACCCTCCTTGAAGACCTCACGGGCTAATTGGTCTATTTTCCGGGCTGTTACAGCACTTGTACACACCTCTATATTAGGTTTGGCCCTTTGTATTTCACTCATGTCTTTATCTCTGAATATTCCCTAAGGCAGGGACTATGTCCCATCACTCTTGATGCCCAGCCCCTACCCTCAGCCCCCACTAGCAGCACACTTTTGGGAGCTACCATAGTCGGTATGAATCTGAACCTGGAAATCTAACAGATCTGGGTAGAAGTCCTGGCCCTTCCCTCTGCTCACCGTGTTGCTGTTCTGAGCCTTATCCTCCCCATCTGTATAATGAAGATGAGAAGTCTCTGCCTCATTGAGTGATTGTGATGATTAAGTCATACCATGCCCTGAAAAATGCTTTGCATATACTAAATGCTCAATCAAATTCAACTATAATTATTAGATGAAAAGAATGTTGTGTACAATTTTATGGGGTTCTTTCGTCCACATTTTTTCTCATCTTTTCTAAAACTCCCAAGCTACACAGCCAGAGTGACCCAAACTTTATAGCTTGATGATGGAGCTATAAAATTCCAATAGGCCAATCTTCACATTCTCAAAAATGTGCATTCCAGGCTGGAAGCAATGGCAGATTTCTGGAGAGGGTGGCTTTCCTATCTTCCATTTCCATCTAGGCTTACAGCCTCCAGACTGCCAAGAGGCCATCCTTTTGAAAGTCCTCTACAGATGAAGGTCATCACTCTGCAGACAAGCACTTATCAAGACTGGAATGTTCTTATTTTTGTCTCAGTTCCATCTGTCATGATAGATGTAGTTTTAGGCCCTCTGCCCTTGTTCTGTCACCACAGACTTGTGTGCCGTAGAGAACAAATCGTAAATGCTGCAGGATCTTCTCTGGTTCTTCTGGACAGGATTTTGAGTAGAAAGTTTCCATGACAGGCTGGAGACAATGCTGTATCTCAAACACGGGCCATGGGTGCCACCTGGTGGGGACATGCCATATTGCAAGCACCTGCCCTAACACTCCATAGCAGAAAGGAGCGCTACTGAGAGAAACCAGTTTACATTTTACACGGTCAGCACAAGGATCAAACCCACTAGGATATCCAAGTCAGGAGAAGGGGACTTAAGAAGGTGGGAGGATAGTGCTCAGTACGAATCACCCCACCTCACCCAGACCCCAGAAAGCGTGACTTGACTCATCTTGATTACAGCTTCATGGTGTCAGCAGAATTGTCCTCACCACAGGGGCTCTGCTATAATCATGAAAGGGACCCCACTCCACTTTCCTGTCTTTCCCTTTACTTTTTCAAAGTATTTGTGCTATCTGAGCTGGATGGGAAGCCAGCAAAGACAGCATTATTCTTCCAACTATTTTGTAGGGAAGTTGGAATGCCTTGTCCCAAACCAGAGTGCCAAGAACGGCAGTCTCCTTCCCTCCCGTCTGCTTTCCCAGTCTTGCTCTGTCCATGCTGCAGTGGTTTCCCTCACGTCTTTCTCTCCAGCCTCGCTTTCCTGCCACGGTGAGGTCTTCCCATCTCTCGCTGCAGTGACGGCAGTGATGCCCTCATTGGTCTTCTCATCTCTTCCCCCTTAGTTCCCTTCCACAGTAGAGTCAGATATGCTTTTTAAGACAAAGATCCAGTCATGCCACGACCCCAGTTTCAAAAATGAAAACAGAACTTCCATGGTTTCCACTGCAACTAGGGGAAGCATACTCCTCTTAGCATCCTACTCAGCATCCCCGACCTCTGACAATCCTAAGCCCCTAACCCTCAGCTTCTTACCTCCTCTACTTCCTCTGCCCCCACTCTCACCTCCACACCTCATCTGAACCCCAGACATGGAGATCACTGTTCCCCATGCTCCCAACGCCCGGCCACTGCCCACCCCCTTGATTTCTTCTCGGACCTTGTCTTCTTCAGCTTATCCCTATCCAGCTCCAAAGCCACTACCAGCGGGTAACTGTCTTTGCTCCTCTACATCCATTCTCCCCTTCTCCTTTGCCCTGGATGCCATCACCTAGTCCATTGCTGTCTGCATTTCAGTTAGATTTGCCATGAACCCTGCACTAACAGGAGCTCAGAGGGAGGGCAAAGAGAAAGGCTAGGATGTCCACCTCCCAATCTCTGCTGTGATTTAGGGATGATCATACTCCCCTTCCCGAGCCCTCCTAGTCCTGCAAGCTTCTGTCTTCACAGCTACAGCACCTGTGAGCTCTGTGCACGCGACTTCCCTGCCAACCACCTGCTCCTTCAGACCCAGGGACCGAGGGGCTGCCCACTACCACCAGGGCCTTCTTGGCCCCCTTCTCACTGCCCACACTTCTCTTCAGCTGCCCCTTCTCAGTGTGGTTGCCGTTCCGTCAGGAGCACCCTCTCCCATGAGGCCTTTCCTGCACCCTTCTTCCTTTGGAGTGACAGTTGTCATCCCCACACCCAGTGCTGCACACGTGTGCCGTTCACTCACACTCCCTTATAGGATTAGCTGGGTGCACAATTAGCAGCTTCGCTTTTGTATCCATGGTCCCCAATATATGGTCTGGCAGGCAGTATGAGGTCAAAGTGCATATTGAATGAATCAGTTTAGACACAACAGAGACATTTTGTTGAAAAGACTGTGGTGCTGATGATCTCAACATTTTGGGTCTGGATTTTATGTGGATCTATTATTTTTATGTAGATCTTAGGGCACTGATTCCTCCCTTGTTCTCATGAGTCATTCTCCTGGTTCCACTCGGGGTGTGGATGGGCCCATGGGCTACATCACCCCTGCTCAAGAACACACAGGCTCTTAGTGGCACAGCTTTTGGGGGGAAAAAAGCCCAATTAAAGATGGGAGCCATTCCCTGTGAGTCCTCAGTATCTTGCACTTGAGGCTTGAGGGAGAGGGGCTGTCTGGACTGGGAGAATGTCAGGTCAAAGGGGTGTGTGCTGATAAGTCAGGGCTATCATCTTGGGTTTTCCCCCCTTTAATCAGGCACACTGTTGTGAAACAAGAACCACACTGAGCTCCTAAGCGGGGTCTCCTGAATGCACCCCCAACGCCACAGAGCTAAAGCACAAAGCTTCCTGGGGGCCACCAGGAAGGAGAGCCCCAGGGGCGGTGCTGAGTGGGTTGTTGGGAATGAAGGATGGGAATGACCTTTCATTTCACAGGAGACGAGCCAAGCCTCAGAGACACTGTGCATTGTGGTGCTCGGCCTCCCACCCCCCGTTTGAGATTCAGAAGTGTGCCCAGAAAGGTGTTGGATTGGCGCCACACCTCTCCACATTGGCCTCACCTCTCCATAATAGCAGCCCCTCCCCCTCCAAGCATAAACTGTAGCACCTGCTCCCATCCTTTCTCAGGCTGCCGTCCCTTGAATTCCTGCAGCCCGAGTTTCTGCCGAGCACAGTAGCCCTCGTTATGTGGGCGAGTAGCAGACACAGTGGGTAACTCTGTCCTAAGGATCTGCTTCATTGGTTGCCAAGGGGACTGCAAAGGATCAGGGAAGGGAGGCTTGGAAGGAAATCTGGGAGGGTGGCCTGAGAGTCAGCATTCCTCATGAGTGATCGCGAGATGCAGAATCCCATGCCCCTAAGAGGTATGTAACTAAAATATGGTGAGTGAATGAAAAGGCAAAGCCATGGTCAGCAAGGCTGAGTTGACATTATATACCCCCTGCTACCATCACAATGCTCCCAGTACATACTCTGTAAGTCCCTGGAAATACCCCGTAAGGTCCGTGGCTGGGCCTTTGACCTTTGCCCTGTTTCTCCGTCAATGTTCGGACATTTCAGTTGGCCTCTTGCTTCTCCTCCAGCATCCTTGCTGAGCGTCTCTCCTCCTACATCCTTGTTTCTTGGCCCTGAGCGTGAGGTGGGGGGGGGGGGCACTGGGCCGTCTCCCCATGTCGCTATATTGGGATTTCCAAGCCTGTTGTTGCAAATAAAATGATATTTGGCTTCATATTCTTATTCTGAAAAGAGGCTCCATTTTACTGACCGTATTTTTAGTTCCCCTGGGGTCAGTTAGAGAATTGAAAAGGCCACAGACTTGCCTTTCACACAGAGCAGCGTGTTTGTGTGCAGTGACCTTTACACATGGGGTTGGCCTCTGAGGTGGATATTTCAATGGACTTGGCCCCACTGTTGCCTCCTCAACGCCCTGAATAAATGCAAAAAGCGTAGGTTTTCCTATGGGCTATTGGGAAGATGTATCTCTGTCAAGACCCCACATGGGGTCAATTCCATACCCCTTACCCACTGTAGAAAGAGGGAATGATAGGACCCTAGAACAGCTAAATCAATAGCAAATTGCCCCAGGCCTGTCTTTTACTCATGGCAGACTGGCTGGGCCACGGACCTAGTGTTAAGCATGGCTGAGCTGAGCCATCTCTTGCAAGGGTCCTTCTGCTCTTAGATGTCCACTAGACACTCAGGGATGGGCAGGTGGAGAGGTGTCAAGAGTGCACCTGTGCAGGGACACCAATCTGAACATCCTTTCCACATCCCTTCCTCCCTCCAGGGGCTGGGGGTCTAGAGGGTTCCTGTGTCAGGAGGTGGACGTCCATGCGGAAGCATTGCTATCTCCCTCTTGGCTGTGACACCAGCTGATCAGACCCGGTGTCATACTGTGCTTACTGCTCCAAATGCCCTGTTGTGAGCACTGAGCCAGACACAGGAGCATACTTCAGCTACCGCAGGTCCTGGGGATGACTGCGCCTGGATCCCTTGGCCTCGTGGGAAGGGCAGCCTCAATACCATGAGAAAGGAGAACTGTCCCTCAGGAAAGATGTCAACCAGGCCACCCCAAATGTGCAGGTACATCTTTCACATATGGTGACCCGTTCCACATGCTAAATCTACCACCCATTGTAGCCATACCTGTGTCCTGTCATTACAAGGCTCTCCTGGCAGGTCCTGATCTCCTGGTCTACAGGACTCAGGCCTGAGTCATCCCTGCAGGGAGACTCTTCCTTTCTCTAAAACCACTCAGATTCCTCCAGTGGCTGGAAAATACTGGGCCGCAGTATTGGTGCCATACTGGTGAGCTTCTCCTTGACTTCCAACTGTAACCATGAATGTTGACCTTGTTCTACTTCCCGGACTCGTGCTCAGGACCAAGAGACAAGGATGCAGAAGAGACACATTTTCTAGGATTTTTTAAAAAAGATTTATTTATTTATTTGAAGAGAGGGAGAGGGGAGTGTGAGTGGGGAGAGGGGCAGAGGGAGAGGGAGAGAATCTCAAGCAGACTTCCCACTAAGCATGAAACTCACTGTGGGGCTCCATCCCACGGCCTTGAGCTGAAACCAGGAGTCAGATGATCAACTGACTGGGCCAACCAGGTGCCACAGGGCTTTTTTTTCTTTTTTCTTTTTTTTTTTTTTAGTAATCCTCCCCTGTTTTGAGTGAACATGATCACACCCATGAGGGTCACTCAGCCATTTCTAACCATTTTCCAGGGTGCCCTACGGCGATGCCTGTGCCTAGCCTCCCAACCCTTTGTAGCTGAAATGGTATGGACTGCTGACAGGGTGGCTATGATATCCAGAAGCCAACCTGTTCATTGGGGAGTGGATGAGAGGTAATGGTTAACTTGCAAACTAGTCTTCTGGAAAAGGAGGTAGCCTCCTACCAAGCTCCTTGGGCGTCCCCAGCAGCCCAGTGCTTAGAAAGTCAGTGGCTGATATTCCCTAACTCTGAACACTGATGTGGTGAATCTTACCATTAGCTTGCCATGTCACACTGTAAAGCTTGTACCAGCTCCCTGACTTTTGGAGGGGAGGGGCTGGTGCTCTGCAGAACCACAAATGTTGAGCTGTCCAGATGGGATGGGAGACACATCTTGCCACGTTGTTCTGCAGTTGTATCCTGACAGCTGGTGCTTCATTAATCAGACAACTCAAACCCCACCACTCAAGAGTTAAGATGCCTGTCTTGGACGCTACAACCAGCCCTATCAAATCTCTGGTACTGTTCTAGAAGGCAGTGGACAATGATTTCCTGCTCATTGCCCCATCCTCATCTCCATGAATTTCCTTAGTGAACATTGTTCCCACAAGAGGGGTGTGTGTACTCACAGTGTTTAATATTCTGTATATTTCTACCTGATCCTTTTGTCAATGTGTGTGCATGTACATGTGGGTATATTTAAACAAAACTGGAATCATGGGACACATAGAGTTTCTACTTTAATTAATTAATGTTTTATTTTGGAAAATTTTAGATGTTTTATAGAAGAGTTTCAAAAGTAGTACAGAGTTCCCAAATACCTTTTATAGTTTTTATAGTTTCCCTGAGGAAACTTTTATAGTTTTATAGTTTCCCTGAGGTTAACATCTCAGATAGCCATGGTACATTTGTCAAAACTAAGAAATTAACATCAATTCATTACTATGAATTAAATGACAGACTATATTCAGATTTCACTAGTTTTTTAAAATTATTCATGTCCTTTTTCTGTTCCAGGATCCAAAACAAGATACTACATTGCATTTAATCATCATGTCTCCTCAGTCTTCTAGTTTCTCAGTCTTTCCTGGTTTTCTATGACCTTGACAGTTTTCAAGAATACTGGTCAAGTATTTTGTAGGATGCCCCCCAATTCAGTTTGTCTGATGTTTCCTCATGATTAGATGCAGGTTGTGGGTCCATGGGAAGAAGACCATAGACATGAAGGCCCTTCACATTATACCTGAGGGTACATGAAAGCAACAAGACCTACCCTCTTGGTTATGGGAGTGTCCTTCCGGTTTCTCACTGTAGAGCTACTGGTTTTTCCTTTCATATGCTACTCTTTGGAGGTAAGTCACTAAGTCCTGCCCACACTCAGGGGAGGGAATCAAGCTCCACCTCCTGGGGAGAGAAGGAGTGTGTCTGTGGATATTATTTGGAATTTTTCAGTAAGGATGATTTTTCCTTCCTCTCCCATTTATTTGTTTACTTATTCAATAGTGTATTTATATCACTATGGTGTCACGGATATGTATTTTATTTTCCAAGGTTATAATATATTATTATCATTATTTATTTTGTCATGAAAACTGTCCCAGTTTTGACCTTTGGGATCTCTTTAAGCTTGGCTCCTGTGTCCTTTCAGCAAGTCCCTAAACTCCTCATCCTTTTTCTGGACACTCTTCCTTACTTCTGGCCCTAAGGTACTCTGGGTTCATCTTGTATTTTCACTGCAGAACCCTACAATCATATATTTCTCCTAGAAGCCATAGTTTCCTTCATTTGAGAGTGATAGTTAGACTCCTAGATCTGGGCACTGGGATGCTCGTTGATTCTGGGGTACTGCTGCTTCTAAGCCCTCTCCACAGGCAAAGCTAGGAAACACATGGGCATATACTAACCTACATGTATACACATACTTGTCATTACTTCTGTATCAATCTATCTGTATACATAAAATAAGTTCACAGGTTATCTCCAACTTGAACCCAGTGCAGGATTCAAGCTATGTTTCCATCCTTACTTATTTGAAATTTCTTTCTCCAACATTGAGAAACGTGGCTCCGCTCATCCACAACTTGTTTACTTACTCGCTCAACCCTAATGTATGTAGTTTCAGAATTGTTAACCTATACCCCCAGCACACTGAGTGTAATATACCAATGTTCTTCTTCTTTTAGGTAATGTAAGCTTTTTGGAAGGACAAAATACACATATGAAAGTATACAAGTCAAAAGTGTAAGGTTTGCATTTTCACAGAGTGAGCACATCCTGTTAACCTACATCCAGATCAAGAAACAAAATATCACCAAATTTCCAAAAGCTCCCGTGGCCTTTTGCCAATCACATCTCCCCACAAAGAGAAAGCACAAGTGTGGCTTGTCATACCATAGGTGGGTTTGGGCTCGATTTGAATTTTATAGACGTGGAATCACGCTGTATTGTGTCTGCTTCTTTGGTTTGACACTGAGCTTAGGAGATCCTTCCCTGTTGTTACAGGATCATTCATTCCATATGTCCTGCTTTCTTGTATCATGAGATATTTTTCTTGGTCTTAGCTGTTTCTCTACAATATGATTTTAATATCTATATAATATTTTATAGTATTATTATACCATAAACTCTTTAATCATCCCTATATTGTCGGTTATTTAACTGTCTTCCAGTTTCTACATTACAGATAACGTTGGCCAATGGTACTTTAAGAAGACTGATAGGAGAATAATATAATGATTCTAATGGCTCAAAATCAGTCAGACCGCATATGGAGTTCTGCATTCCATTCTGGCCTTCGTGGTCAGAGCACATTAGAGACATTTATGAGGGTGGTGAGGATTCTGGAAACTATGACTTATGAAGCTTAGCTGGTTGAACAGAGACTATTTGGCATGGGGGAGTGCAAGTGAAACACTGTTTGAAAAGGGAGTAAACTTATTCTGTATTACAAAGTTTTGTCCTCATATTTAACTTAAAGAGGGCATTTTCCCCCCTAGTATAAGGAAGGTGACCAATCACCTAAACCAGGACACATCTGAGGGTGAAAGAAGCATCAGTCATAATTACACCCAAAAACGGACCTACACTGGGGATCCCCCAGGCACACCAGGATGCTGATCATCCCCCTGGGAACAGGAAAGTCTTTCCTCATGAGCAGAGACTGACTGGGAAATGGAAAGGTTGACTCACAGTGCTGACTCTCCATTATCTAAGGTATATTGTATTTTTAGGCATGAACGTGCAGAGATTCCCTGCTTGGGGTTGGAGGTTACTGGATGTTACTAGCACCAGATGACTTCCAAGTTGCCAGATTGTCATCAGATGACATTCTAGCTCTAAACACCTATAATCCAACTTAGAAAATGATCATGTGCATTGCCGAGACAATCAAATGAGATTCCCATTTCTTTCTTCCAGGTCCTGATGGTGCTCAAACATTGTGTGTGTGATCTAGAAGGAGAAGATGATGATGATACAAAGGTGCTCAGTGTTACATTCAGTGCTCTGTGTTGGTTAATGGAAGATTCCATCGGAGATGCTGAGAATTCTAATGTGTTATGCAGGTTACACCATTTAGACATTTTTAGTTTTAAGGAAAAAGTCACCGTTGCTAACATAAATAAGCCAGAGGCTCATCTATATAGGTGTCCTTGAACTCCATGAGGGATCCCTCTATCTTGATAAGAAATTTTGCCCCGTCCCTTTTAAAACTTTTTTGTTTTAGGATAATCCTAGACTTAAGGAAATGTTGCAGAAATAATGAGAATTTCCACATATCCTTTACCCAATCCTCTCTGCATTAACATCTTACAGAATCATACCACAATGAACAGAATGAGGAAATTAACCCTGATGCACTACTATCACCTGGACTGCAGATTTTATTCAGATTTTGCCATTTTTCCATGATCTAGTCCAGATCTCACATTGCATTTAGTTGTCATGTTTCCTCCAATCTCAGTTGTTCTTGTCTTTCAGATCTGGACACTTTAGAAGAGTACTGGTCAGACAGTGTGTAAATGTCTCTCAATTTTGTTTCTCTGATGTTTCTTTCATGTCAGTCTCTCTGGGTGAAGGTTACTGACTGTTGAGAATATCACCATAGAAGTGATGGCATGTCCTTTTCAGTGCATCATGTCAGGGAGAATGTGATAGTGCCTTGTCTTGTTACTAGCTAGTGGTGTTAACCTTGATCATTGTCTTGAGGTGGTGTTTCCTAGGTTTCTTCACTGTAAAGTTATAATTTTCCCTTTGTAATTAACAAATTTTACTTTAACATCACCCAAATGCCATTTTGGATCTTAAAACCTTGCTCACTAATTTTAACATTCTTCATAAATCAACTTTATCTTTTAAGCTGAATCATATGAATTCCTGAGGGAAAATGCGTAAGTGCAGACAGCATGATTCCTGGCTTCCTACAGTCATCTATCTGCCTTTCTTTATCTGTCACTTGGGTCAACTTTTCTCTTTAGGTCTGCTTCATTCTTCTCTCTCTGCATAACTGTCTCTGCTTTCCAGTGTATGTGATGGAGAGGGAGGCTACCATCAGCATCTCTCTTCAGTTTAAGAGACCAGTCCAAGGAGATGAACTCTTCGTGTCAAACCCATGTCCCCAGGAAAGGGATTCTGGTTGATCCAGTCTGGGTCAGTAACCAAGCCCTGGACCATTAGTTTGGATCCAGACATGCAAAACCAAGTTGCTTATGTGCATCTACTTGGAACAACCTCAGTATTGGGACGGGGTGGAGAATACTCCCTAGAAATCTTTGTGAGATGAGAAGCTTCCCAGAGGTCCACAGCAAATCTGAGGCATAGCCAGAACTAGAGCACAGTTCTCCTGACTTCTCAAGCAGTGTGAGTTTTTCTTCAAAACCTTTACCCATGTTAGGCACTGAATCAAAGACAACTTGACTTGCTGTCTTGATCAAGGGAGGGTGACATCTTATCCCAAATCTTGGAAATAAATATGAAATTACAGTTGGGTAGGGAAGGGAGATGGAGGGTTGAAGGTCCCTAATAATTCCCTGGGTTTAAAGCTCTCCTTGGTAGATCTGTGGCGCTGAATTATCCATCCAGCTGTGCTACCCTAATTCTCTAAAGACATGGAACTAAAACCCAAAAGCTAATCCCTTAATGGGATTGACCTTAAAATGCAGCAGATTTTCAGAAACGATTGGAAAATCTTTTCTGAAAGGAGAGCTGCCTGGATCAGATTCTTCAAGGAAGGAAAGCAAAGCATACTTTCCTGGTTCAGCAGGGAGAAAAAGGAGGGGTGGGTGCATATAGGAAAGAAACAATGCTTAGCAGCATTTCCTAGATTCCTGATTCATAGTTTCCCTGTGATGTCAGGAATGGAGCATCCTTTTCTCCTCTGGCAGTTTGGTTATGGCACTAAGAAATTCAAGATAAATGGGACGCTCTGTGAACAGACCCTGGAACAGCTGGACATTGCTGGACACAACTGCAATGGTTGGTCAAATGGGGACATCTGGTTCATTTCCCCCAGAGGTTTAGCAATGGCAGGAAGGCCAGTAAAGATAATCCAACTGGCCACTGCCAGGCTGAGCTCCCAGGAGTCCAAACACTGGGCTGGGAGGTTGGGTTTCTTCCATGGCAGAAGAGGAGGGAGAGTGGCAGGACAGCCAGCTGTATACCTCAGCCTCTCTTGCCTGCAATCCTGGGTCCATGTGACCATGGGGGATGACCTTCCAGGAAAGTTGGGGATTGCCTGGGAGAATTTGGAAGATTTTTCACATTTGCATTTTGGGAGCATACCAATGGCCCCCAATGAGAAACTCTAGAAATTCATCATCATAAGAACGTCCTAGCATGCAGTGTGACAGGTATTTGTTCTATAATGACCAGGTGGAGGGACTCTTAGCTAGAGGTTAGAAAACAGGATCAGGGCTTTTTTATATCATGCAACAGTGCAGTCTTGGGCAAAAGACTTAAGTCTCTTCTGGAACTCAATTTTCTCAGCTATAAAATGATGTCAGTAATACCTGCTGCCAGGACTGTTATGAACATTATATGATATCATGGGCATGGAGAAGTTTGCTAGAAAAACCTGAGCCATTTTGGTGGCAGATGATATTATTTAAAATACAGCTGAGTGTCAGTTCTCCATAGTGACAGGCAACGCAGAGAACTGAAACCTACAGGAGATTCAGATATCTCCATTTTAGCTTCTAGCGCCAAACTGTAAAAATCACTTAACTCTTTTATAAATATATATATATATATATATATATATATATATAGAGAGAGAGAGAGAGAGAGAGAGAGAGAATATATAGACAAAAGGGCATGTTTGATATCCACACCTTAATTTCCACTCAGAGGGATAGATGAACAATAGGCTAACTAGAAGATCACAGAGGAAAGGTGTGATCTCATGATTAGATTTAACTGACTGAAGGTTCAGAAAAGGGACCAGATTTTGGCTACAAGATCATAATTTACAGCAGGGCTTGCCATCATGTTCTCATGGGCAAGTGATTTTTGGTTCTAACACTCTGCAATTCCCTAAGCTGAGACTAGTAAGAGGCCAGTAATGAAGTAATTTACTAGCATTTTACCTAGGTTTCTTAACATGGCCCTAGTCACCTCCAGACCTCAAAGGGATGACTCTTGAGAAAAATGCCCAGGAGCATTGCCCAAGAAGTTACAGTAAATCACCTTGGAAGTCAAACCAGATGTGTGTGGAGGAGAGTGGATGGAAGCCGTTGGAGGGGAGAGCAGGAGTCATTCAGTTGTGGTGCCCTGGTCTGCAGAAATGTCCACAGAGTATGGGCACTGGAGAGGGAGAGGCAAATGACAAAACAGGGTGAAGCCACAAGGGCGTCTTTGAGAAGAAGGAGCGTGACATGAGGAAGGACTCTTTTATATAGCTTGTTCCATTTAGGGCATATTTGTCAGCAGGACCATGAGTCAGAAGGAAAAGGGTCTTTTCTAACCTAAAAATAAAGCCATAGGGACAGCAATCAGGGGAGGGTTTGTGGCTTGACCTTTTCTATTTCTGAATGTGTGTGAAGCATGTGTGTTGTGGGGGAGGAGGAAGTGGGGTGGACATGAAGGAGAGCCAAGTCTCCAGCCCTGATCCCAAGAAGTTATGTTGGTGAAGTCAGCACTTGGTGGCAGCAGTGGTTAGCACCATACCTAAAACTAAAAGCCAGAATTCCAATCCTGGCTGTCTCTGGTTTGCTAAGGCTCCAGCATCCTAAATCTTCATCCCAAATCTACTCTGCTGTCCATCCCTCAGCCACAGTGCATCCACGTAAGCACCCAACCCCTTCACAGGTGTGCTGCCAAATTTTGATCCATGTCTAAAACTGACTTTGCATTCATTGAAGATGCATACTACCCTGGTGATGTCCATCTGAACTGAGACATATCACAGGATGGGAGGCATAGCATGAGGACAGACTGTCATCACAACATGCAAGAATTCTGCTCCTGGGTGTCAAAGAGCAAACCAGGGCAGGGAAAGCAACACAAGGTTAGTGCAGTCATGGGGGATAAAACTCAATCCCTTGTAGTATACAGCCCCCAAATCTAGTGAATGAATTTCTGCCCCAAAGACAAAAATGGCTGGAAACCACGGTCAAATGACTTTGCAGATAGGTGCAGAAAACCTTTGAGGCCATGTCCTCCTTACCTTCCCCATCTCCTGTGCTTTGTCATCAGAAAGCAAGCATTTGTCTGTGATCCCCACAGTGTGTAGTACCTCACAGAGGCTCAGAATTCCTGGGAATCAATGAGGGCAGGGAAAAGAAAGAGCAAGAAGAGAACACACTTCACTTTCTTTCCCACTCACCATGCTATGACTACTCCCCCCACCCAACTTGTGTTCTTCTCTGCTCCTAACCGGCCCCTCTGGTTCCTCTGGATAAATCCCACCCATCCTGGAAAGGCCAGTCCCATCCACCCTCTGCATGGAAACTTCCCCCAAATGCTCCATCCCACACTGCTCTCTCCTTCCTCCCAGTCCCCCCACACAAACACTCTATGCCACTCAGTGCTAGCGCTTACTGATCGGCTGTTCTGTTGTCTGCCGTCGTTTGCACATAGGGGAATTTGTGACCCTAATGAAGTTGGGCGAGAATGAGGCATCAGACCTTGGTCTAAGTCCCAGACAAACACTTGCACTCTCTACAACACAGCCTCCTTGCCAGTAAAATGGGGTTAATCTATCCCTCTCGTGGGATTCTTATGAGAAGGAAATGAGGAGAAGTATGTAAAGGACTAAGAATAATAGCTAAAACATACAAACTATTTTAAAACACTATCTAGGAGCGCCTGGGTGAGGCAGTCAGTTGAGCATCTGACACTTGGTTTCAGCTCAGGTTAGGATTTCAGGGTTGTGGGATCAAGTCCTGGGTTGGGCTCTATGTGGACGGAGAGGGACAAGCTCTCTCTTCTGCTCCCCCCCTCAAAAAAATAAATACAATCTTTAAAAAAAAATTAATAAAAACGCTATCTATTGGTATGAAGAGGGTAGAATTTGTTTAGATCCAAGACTCTTCCGACATATTGCCCCTCATCACACTTGTATAACTACTGGTCCAAAAATACAGGTGAAATAGAATTACTATGTGGACTTCAACGGAGGGGCAGGTCCGGCCACTGATGCAGAGCTGCTGAATGACTCTGTTAATATGGCATATTCCTCGGCCCCATTTACCCTCTCTCTGCACTCAGTGAGGGGTGAGAACTCTGACACTGGCCTGCTTGGCTGAGTGTCTTGGGAAATGGCCCATGAGTCAGAACATGAGCTCCCAGGGGCCTGGAGACCATGTGTTCCATGACCTTCCTGGGGCCTCTTCCAGACTCACACTCCATAAATCTGGATTTGATTAGGACGGGCAATGACTGGAGATGCTCCCTAGTGAGACAATGCCAAGAGCCCTGCCCAGGAGGGTCTGTCAGCGCCTGTGATGAAGTAATTGGAGGGGGACAGCTGCGTCTATCCTGGTAAACAGATGAACTCAGTCAACAGCCTCATCAGCAACCAACAGAGGGAGAGAAGCCACCCGCGAGGCCGTCTCACTCTCTGGCCAGCACATCAACCAGCGTATGCATTCCCTTCACATCACACACAGGAAAGTCCGTGTCCAGAGAGGTGAAATAATTTCCCTGTACTTACATCTAAAAACTCAGACCTGAAACAACAGCCTTCCAAATCCCATTCCACTGTTCTAGACAAGAATAAATTTGACAGAATCAATAAAACACCTCCAAGCTTGACACTGCATGAGAGACCCCGGGAGTCAGGGGGCATTCCCAAAGTCACACTATCTAATTTCTCACCGCTTAGCAGAGGAGATTGGTCCCCAAATACAGGTGACATGTTGGGTGCAAAGAGTCTCAGATTTGGACTGGTTGATTTGCACCATGACTGAGGCAGCTGGCTGTTTCTGAGCTTTTGTTGTTTCTCTCTTGAATGGGGAGAATAATTTGCGGCCTACTGCATCTGAGATTTTTTTTAAAAAATCAGTGAATCCCTCAGTAACTAGTAGGAATACCTCAGTTTCTAATAGGAACTCAAAAAAATGTTAAATGAATCCTGTCTGCTTGAAAATGTTCTGATTGAGTTTACATGCACCCAAGAAAGCCTATGGAGAGTTATAGTTAGACCAATTCTGCGACGCCAGAGCTTGATTTTTGGGGAACAGGTGCCAGGGTGGGTGAGTGCATATCACTGCCGCATTCAAGAGGAGAGGGAGGGAATATCTAGTCTTTTTCCCTTCGGGGGTCTGGAGGGTGTTTTATGGTTACTGAGACCTGGATTGCAAGAGGGTAGTTTCCTATTCCCTTCTGGGAAAATCACTTAATCTCACTGAGCCTCAGTTTCTTATTCTGTAAAGAAATGACAATATTTTTTCCCTTATTGGGAGGCAGTGAAGTTTAAATGAGACAAGGCACTTTGTAAATTGTCAAGTGCAGTGACAATGTGAGCCATTATTACTCTATTTAAAGATGACTGTCAATGCAAACAGAGCCATTTAAGCTGATACTTTTGATGGACCCATTTTTTTTTCTAGGGTCTTTTGGAAAGATTCAGTGCTTCCCAGAAAATACACTCAGGCTATGTCTGCTCCCACATGTCCAAACAGCACCCGACTGTCAACTGTGCATTATACCATTAAGGTCTGCTCTGCAGAATTCCTGGCTGTACCTGGTTGCGGTGATCCCCACAAGGGGGGGATAGTGGAGTGCTCATCTGAAAGGAGCAAGTTGAAGGGATGTGCAGCATTTCCTGCTGGGCCCTCTCCACTCTAATGCCTTTCCTCCTGGTTGCCCCAACCATGTCACTTTGGATGGTACCCATGGGGACAAACAGCCAGAAGGTGGATGCTCTTTTCCCTGCCTCTTCTTCCTCCTCCCCCTCCTGCTTTCTCCCTTCTTTACTAACTTGAGCATTTTAATCAATATGGCACTTCTCCAGGGTCTCCATGCTGTCACAGCAATTTGCGGTGGTTCAATGGGTCAATTTTCTTTTCCCTTCTAGTGGGAAAGAGAATCATTTCCATGATAGGGGCCGACGGGTCCAGAGAGGCCTCCACACAAACAGCACTATGAAGAAAGGAGACAGCTGGCTGAAAAGAGAGAAGGGATTTGGGGAATTGAAATTCCTTATGATATTGGACTTAAACGTGGAAAATTCACTGCTCTGCATTGCTCAAATGCCTCTGAATTAGAGCAGAAGGGGTATCGGTTAATTTGTTAACTCTGGGAGAAATTCATGGCCCAGAGATTTACAGAATTTTTTTCTTACTGGTTATGACGTCCATTGTGCTTGGCATTAGTCTATACTCATCACTTTTTACAGTCTAGACTGTCCCATCGATCCCTTTGCTGGCCATCCCTCTGCCTTCAGGAAAGAGGGCATTCAAGCCACTTCAGAGAAGGAGCTGCCTCCGGTTACTTTCACCATCTCTTCAGGTGTAAGAACTGTGGACATTCTTGTGCGTGTGTTCAGAAAAGCTCAAGATCAAGACTACAAGACTGGGTTCTGGTCCCATCTCTCTCACCCACGTGCTGGTGGCCCAGAAGCAGTTACTTCCCAAACCACCCCCGCCCCCCCCCACCCCGCAACCCTCCTATTTCTCAGCTCTGGAGTGAGAGACAAGGTTTTTGCCCTTTTCCTTAAGGTCAGTGGGGAGGCACCATGCAGTTCCAAGCACGGTTGTGATTGTTGGATTTGCTCAAGGAGTTGTTGACAGAGAGGGTTGTGGTGGATGTTGTGTGGCTGGGAGAGTAAGTGAGTTGGCTCTATTCACAGCATGTCTCGGGGGTATTTCTGAAGTCTGTCTCTGCAAAATGACTCCTGAGGGGCGCCTGGGTGGCTCAGTGGATTAAAGTCTCTGCCTTCAGCTCAGGTCATGATCTCAGGGTCCTGGGATCAAGCCCTGCATTGGGCTCTCTGCTCAGCGGGGAGCCTGCTTCCCTTTCTCTCTCTCTCTCTGACTGTCTCTCTGCCTACTTGTGATCTCTGTCTGTCAAATAAATAAATAAAATCTTTTTTAAAAAATGACTCCTGAGCATTGGATGAGGCTAAAGCTCTCTAGGCTTAATGTTTCACTCTTATCAAAGTCCAACTATCTCTAGGAAGAAGAGCACATGGCTCTCATCAGTCACCAACAGCAAGGACCATCAGCTGAGGCAATGACATTTCCAAGGAAGTTCTTGGGAAATTTGTGGGAACGGCTTTTTTTTTTTTTTTTTAAAGTACAGTGGTACCTGAATATTGGCCTGTTGAAATACACATATTTTTATACATTTTGTTTCTCTTATATCGAGTAGAGCTTTCATTGCTTGCATATTATGAGTGTAGGAAAACATGGGCAGATAGACTTGTTATAACAAGCGAGTGCTGGATTGCCACACACTCATTAGGATGAACTGTTTTAAAAAGGTCAGAAAATGATAAAGGCTGGGTATGGAGAAATTGTAACCTTGTGCATTGTTATGGTGGGAATGCAAAATAGGGAGGCCGCTATGAAAAATAGTATGACAATTTCTAAAAAAATAAAAATTCAAAATAGAATTACCGTCTGATCTAGCAATTCCATTTTAAGGTATATAATCAAAATAATTGAAGGCAAATTCTTAAAAAGATATTTATACACCAATGTTCATAGCAGCATTATTCACAACAGCAAAACAATGGAAGCAATCCAAGAGCCCATCAACTGATGAATGGATAAGCAAAATGTGGTAAAAACATAGAATGGAATATTATGCAGCCTTAAAAGGGAGGAAATTCTGACACGTGCCACATCGATGAACCATGAAGACATTGTGCTAAGTGAAATAAACCAGTCACAAAAAGAGAAATACTGTGTGATTTCACTTACATTTGTCTCCTAGAGTAGCCAAATTTACAGAAACAGAAAGTAAAATGAGGTTGGTAGGGGGTAGGGGAAGAGGGAATTCATCATCACTGCCACAAGACAAGAAAAGTTCTGGAAATTGATTGTACAACAATGTAAACTGAATGTACATAGCACTAGTGAACTGTAAAATGGTTAAGAGGTAAAATAAAAAACAAATAAGAGGTTAATTAAAAAAAAAAGAAAAAGAAAAAGAATAAAGCAGATTTTGGGTATGATGGAGATAAGAACCATAGACTTACCCCTTAGTGAAAATCAGTGAAAATCAGTTAAAGCTTACTTCCTGAGAGGACAAGGTAGAAATGGCAGGAGGGTCCTGGGGCCTGAGGACAGTCTGATGGGCTCTGCTGGTGGAATAGCAGACACCCTCAAGCTTCACTAATTTCACTCTCTGGACTATGGTGGAAGCTGAAACATTTACTTCCTTGCAGGTAGCTAAGGAGGCTGTATCTCCACTTGGGTCGTGGCTGTCCAGTCCTGGAGACAAGAGAGTGAAGGAGGTGATTATTTTCCTAGCTTGATCCCATAGAGGACAAGTATTGAGCTGGTTGTCTATTTATACCTTCTTCAGGCCTTTAATTCTGTTCAACTCAGTCATCTCGGTAGATAGCTTAGCACTCAATTCAAGTATATAATACTCGTTCTGAAGGGTTTTCCAGTTGAGAAGTACCACAGACAACATCTTAGCAAGATCCCACCAAGAGCAGTCTGAATCTGAAAGTAAATCAAATGGGTTAAATTATTTGGGAAGCATGAGTGAGGTGAAAGACTTGTGAGACAGGGATGAGGGATGAACAAATATGAGGGTGTACTCTCATGATGGCCATGCTTGATACCTAGGCCAGTCTATCCAGGAGGAGGAGGGAGGAAACATATCCACCAACTCCTATGCCTCCACTGTGAAAGTTTGCTGAATGTACATCAACTCTCTTGGAATTTCAGGTTAAATATGTAAGGTTATCTAGTCGATTCCTGGTGGTTCATACCCCAGCTGGCAGTGGGAAACCTCAAGGTGGGAACAGAGAGGACACAGCAGGGGCATGAGATGAGGGTTCTTGGGTTGTGCCTGATGGAATCATATGCATTTTCCACAGAACAAGTGGTCAAGAGCTAGAGAGAAACAGGTGAGCCTGGAAGGATCTAAATGGTTCAACCAATAAAAATGATAATTCTGTAAGTAAAAAGGAAAGTTGGAAAGTTCTACTTTGATTTTTTTTTCTTTTTTAAAAAAGATTTTATTTATTTATTTGAGAGAGTGGGGGGAGTAAGAGCAGGGGGAGAGGGGCAGAGGGAGAGTGAGAAGAAGATTCCCTGCTAAGCAAGAAGCCCAATGTGGGGCTTGATCCCAGGACCCTGAGATTATGACCTAGAGCCAAAGGTAGTTGCTTAACCAACTGAGCCACCCAGGTGCTCCTTGAAGTCTTTTATTTTTAATTATAATCCTATGATATCACAATAAATAAATTGCATTCTGCCATTCAACTGGTCCTATTTTTCTTTTTTACTCTTCCATGTTTTGTTCATGTTGCATACTTTCTTATACAGGAGTGTATCCTCTGCCTCCTACAGCTTTTAAGTGAGCATGTAGGACTGGATTATCTCTAAATTACTACCTTATAACTCCAACTTTGCCATAATTCCTTGACACAGTTGTGTGTAGTCCAGATTGGTATTAGTATTAGCTCTACGTAGTAGTATTGGTATTAGCTCTGGGTATTAGTTTCTAAGCCAGTTTCCCCACAATCTGTTTCTGCTGCTTGCTCCAAAGTGAACTTTCTGTCATCAGACTTTGGCTCCCCACACTCACAACCTCTTTCATGGTGTACCCCATATAAAACTACCCCTGCTGTTGTCCCTTCTCCTTTCCCATCAGCTTGACTTCAATCTACTTTCAGAGTTTCACTCTCTAATAGATTGGTTCTAGAAAATGTTGTTTTTTCCATTTTTAAGATGTTTGGAAGATGCTCTCTTCCATCTTCCCCTGGCCACCCATCTTTTCCTCCAGGTGATTGAGTTATATTAGTGCTAACTTCCAACATTTCTTACCAGCCTTCCAACTGCCATTCTGGATAACCATTTCTCCTTTATCATTTTCCTGTTTTAAGCATCACCTGAAAATGGGTGTTCCTGAATCACAGCATGAGCCATTGGCATCTCAGTGTTCTGAGGATCTGTGTTGAACATCTCCCAGAAGAGCTAATCTTCCAGGTGAGTCAGCTTCCAGGTGAATTAAAAGTGTTCACAAATGTGAACATGTATAAGTATGTTATGCATTTGTATATTTCTAGGAGTCTTGCTGTGTGACTGTGTGCCAATTTGACTTAATATGGTTTTTGGATTATCAATTTATCCTGAAAATGAAGAAAGACTGTCAAACCTTGGGTACCATTTATTTACTATATACTGAGAATTATTCTAGATATTTTCAATAAATTCACAGTATCATTATTTTTACAGAATAACACAAAAAAGTAGTTGTTTTTAATCTCCATTTGTAGATGGGAAATCAAAGATCAAGGAAGTAAAATAACTTTCCTAAGTTCTCACAGCTAGTAAGTGACTGAATCAGGGTCCAACTCTATCTTATGTGAGGACATCTTTGCTGTGTAGCCTTGCCAATCCATTTGGGGAGGGGATCAGTTTAGGACAGCCCATGTGATATCTCCCAAATCATCTGGAATAAGTGGTTTGTGCCTGAACTACTGAGGGTTTTATTCAGCCCCCATCTTTGGGTCAAAGTCCTCAGGTAGAATCTCAAGTCAGCAATGAATGATACCATCAGTCATTTGGTCTCAGTTTGGGTGCATGCCCTTCTTGGGACGTTCAGCTGCTTAACCCTCTGCTTCCCCTCTTTAACCGGAGAAAGCTGATGAGCCAGGGAAACTCCAGAGCTCCATTCTAGGAGCGTTCCATCTCAGAGAAGAGACTTGAGAGCCCCCAGAAGGATATGCTTCAGGAGATGTTGATACTTCCTTTATAATATTCTCTTAGCATAGGGACTTCGGTGAGAACTATAAGATGCCAGAGTGGAGAAGGTATTCAGCAAAGCAAGCTATGTCAACACAGACAAAATCTGTAATGTCACCCATTCCACCTCCCCACCCCCACCCATTTGAATGAATTTAGCTGTTTCTATCTACTAATCTGCACCCACCACTAGGTTATGCATTATGGGTAAAATAAATGAAGAATTATAATAACAGGGTCCTGTTTTCAAATGTACCTAATTTGTTTTCTTCCTCCTTCCCTTTCATGTTCCCTCACTTCCTCCCTTTCTCCTCCATTTTCTCCCTCCAAAAAGGATGGGACCTTATGTAGACAAATTCTTAGAGATTTTGCAAGTCCACTCAGTAATTACCTTTGCTTAATAAACCTACTCTGAGACCTTGAGGTTTGTGAGTGATCACACCTGTAATTATTTCTAAGTTAGGAATTAATTGACTATATATAAGAATTGAATAGATGGATATCAAAATGTCATTTTTTAAAAAAGATTTTATTTGTTTGAAGGAGACAACATATGAGAGGGGGAAAGGACAGAGGGAGAGAGAGAAAATAATCAAGCAGACTCCCTGCTGAGCACAGAGCCAGACACGGGGCTCAATTCCAGCACCCTCAGATCATAACTTGAGCTGAAGGCAGACCCTTAACTGACTGAGCTACCCAGGGACCCCTTAAAATGTCATTTTTATGATGAATGAAACTGAATTCAGTAAGTTGTTGAGACACATAGACTCAAATGGACCTCTTCCTGCCCCAAGTATCTTAGTAGAATTACGGCTTGCAGAGTAGACTTGCCCAATATCACTGTTAGCAGAGTGAGGTTAAAGAGAGAAAAGGAGAAAGTCTACAATACGTTTAGTGATTGATACACCAATTCCACTCAGGGAAGGGTCCGAGAAAGGCTTCGTTAAAGCTGGAGAGAAATACCAATCTATTACTCAGTAAACATTTTATTTTATTTTATTTTATTTTAATTCAATTAACCAACATTTTGTACATTATTAGTTTTTGACTTAGTGTTCAATGATTCACTAGTTGCCTATAACATCCCGTGCTCAATAGATCATGTAAACATTTTACATGAAATAAGAAAAACAGAAGTTTCCTCCTGGGGTAGGTAAATTCTCCAGTCAGTCTACCTGGGTTAACTTAAAAAGTGGTCCTTCTAAGTAAAGAAAATTAAAAATCTGAGCAAAACCAAAAGTCCGTTAATGTTTCACTGATGCTTATACTCTAATCCTCTTAAATCAGCGTAGTTTATAAATAGTCAATACAGTTCACTAATTTACAACATTTATTTCTCTCCTGTCTGTGTTATCAAGAGGACCTTTACCTTTACCTGATTGTCAAAGACTAATTCCCACCCCTTGAAGCCAAGAAGGTTGTCTTAGGTTTTAACTCTCTATAAAAACAAGTCTGTTAGTAAAAACCACCCCCCAACATGCACACTTCATTTGATTCCAAAATACAGGTTTTCAGCTCATGACAAAACTATCTCTAACTTATGTTGTGGTCTTTTCCTCCACAGCAATCGTCTCTGCCAGCAAAAGCATCCTGGATTTCATTTACCAATATCCTCATTCAGAAAAGAAAATTATCATCTGAGTAGCGCTCTGGATTCTGTTAAACCACATTAGCTCGAGCGCTTCTGGATATGGCATTTTCCATTCTGAAGCCCTTGTTCCCACTCTCTGGTGCAGAAGAGTTCTTCCAGTTTATAGGGACTGCGAGGCCCCTTGGAAATAACTTTACAGACCATTTTCTGAAGGGAGCATTTACCTCTGAAGGAAACCAGAGAGCAGCAGGGTGTTACTGACTGGAAGGCTCTTGGTGGTAACAAGAAATCTCACCTTCAGAGGGACTGCTAACAGCACCCCTAGGAAATATGCCTGCAATCCTTGAAATCTGGTACTTAGAAGGGGTCCCCAAGGTCATCTGCCTCTTTATTCCTCCCTTCAGAGGGACAGGTATCTCTCGTTCTCTTTGACCTTCTGAGGAGATATTTAAAACCCTTATCTCTTAACTCATTTTGTCATTTCCATTAGGAAATTATTTTCAATGCCAAACTGTTTCTAGCAGTCATGTGGTTTTAAAGCCTGGGCATTCATGTAAACTATCAAACACAGGAACAGGAAATTTTCAAGGAAAATAAATTTCCCTGTAGCCCATTTGGCAGAGCTATCCTGGTCTGGGCTAGTAATTGCAAAGCAATGAACCCTAAAAGTAAATAGAGTCTTCATTCAATGGAGATTTTTTTCCCCTTTAAACTACTCTGTTAAAAAGTCTGCAGAATACTAAGCAAGTTTTCTTCAACTATCGGCTCCATATTTTCAGCTAGTTTCCTTTAGTTGTAGGTCTTTTTTCCAATTATCCTGTGGTCCTTCTTATCTCCAGGTCAGCACCAGTCAATAAATGTTGCTGTCTGCATAAGCAGTATCTTTCCTAGTGAGTTCCCAAAGGCCACATTCATGTTGCTGTTGTTGCTGCTGTTTCCTTATGGCACCTACAAGCCCCTAGAACAGCCACTTGCATCTAACAAGGGCCTTATAACAATAGCATGGAGGACATTGGAGAAGGGAAAAATGAAGGGAGAGAAATCAGAGTGGGAGATGAACTATGAGAGACTATGGACTCTGGGAAACAAACGGAGGGTTTTAAAAGGGAGGGGGGTGGGAGGGGTGTGTGAGCCCTTGATGGGTACTAAGGAGGGCACAGACTGCATGGAGCACTGGGTGTTGTACGCAAACAATGAATCATGGAACACTACATGGAACAGAAACTAATGGTGTACTGTATGGTGACTAACAACATAATTTTAAAAAATGCTTCTTCAACTCAATTGTAGAATTAATACTAGGTGTTGGCTTTAAACAAAACAACACGTATCTTCTGTAGGAAGGGTATATCTAGCACAATCGGTTCCTTCCCTACCTCCACAGAATGAGAACTGGTATTCAACATGGTGATCCTCCTTGGAGATCCCTCACCATCGAGGAAGGATTCAGCAGGATGCACGGTCCCTAAGGCAAAGGAATGGAAGAGCAGAGCAGGAGGAGCTTCAGAGATCACTCACTCCAGTCCTCTTCCTTGGCAGATTTGAAAACTGACGTTCTGGGAGGGAACACGTTCTGGCTCAGGTCACCCAGCTGGTTAGTGGAAGAATCAGTAAATCAGATGCTCTTCCCCTGACTCTTTAGTTGAATGTTCTTTCTGCTGCACAGTGATATTAACTCATAATCATAGAAAAATTTTCAACATGAATTAAAAGGAAAATACTTTTCTGGCTATTAAGAAAACAAACTCTCCAGAATGTCTTATTCTTAATTATTCAACCTATTCAAAATTATACTGTTTTAACATTTTTAAAATACCTTAGACGTTCACAGTAAAGCTAAAAAAATAACCTCAGGACTGAATACCCATATTTAGATAAACTTCGTGACCAACCACGCCTCCCAAACACAATGACCAGTCAAGTAAAAGCCTGCTCAAGCCCTGAGGGTCTGATCCTTTTCGCATTATAATAGGATTATAAAGTACTTAACTTCTGCTACCACTATTGGAACCAGATTTGCTTCCTCAC
Organism: Martes martes; assembly: GCF_963455335.1. Lineage (NCBI taxonomy): Eukaryota > Metazoa > Chordata > Mammalia > Carnivora > Mustelidae > Martes > Martes martes. The sequence goes on along the minus strand of NC_137895.1, from coordinate 102,394,751 downwards.
CACAGAATCCCTTTTAGGGATAGCCAAAGGCCAGTGCATCTTAATCATTTATCACTTGTTTCTAGGGCTTTGACTTTGATCTGCGGATAATTCCTTGTGTCTGAAAGAGGAATAAGCCTTTTATCTAATCTGGGGAACAAAGTACAGAATCCAGCAGCCGGAAGTCCTGGGTTTATTTTTCTTAGGCAAATCCACGAATTCATCATCACTTCAAGGAGAAACAAAGAAGGGGTTTCAGGACGGAGTTCCAGCTGTCAACTACTCATCTACAAAAAAGGGGAAAAAAGGCTGCCAGGCTGAAGAAGTGTTGGTGATCCAGATCCAAACAGAGGGGAAAGAGGCATTTCTCTTTGTGAGCCACTGGCAGGGTTGTGAGCACCTTCCTCTCCCAGGTTATGTCTCCAGGAACCATGGTCTGCTCTGGGCCTCCCACCTTGGACTCTTGAGTTCTACAGGACTTAATTTAGCAAAAGGGAGTAGAGGTTATCAGCCTGACATCTGATTGCCCTTCTGAGTAGGGTTTGTGGAGCTTAAGTCTTGGATGAATGAGAAATGCATGCACTTTAGCTCCATTTAGAAGTTGCGTGTATTTACCGTGAGACAAAGGACTACAGACTGTTAGGCCCCCCCAAAAATGGGTCCCCCAATAATGGGTCCGTGATTAAAGGAGCGAGACTGATACAAAGCAAAGGTCAAGCAAAGCTTTATTTCATGCCAAGCATCAAGAATCAGACCGACCGTCAAACAGACCGGTCGGGGATGCCCCTATAGAAAGGACGATCCCTCCCTGCTTTCCAGACTAACTTTTATAGAGCAAAGTCCATGTGGTTGGGCCTGGCCACACACAGGTGGCTAATTGAATTACAATTCACCCCACAGTAGCCATGGAAACTAGCCCATCACTTCGGTAGCTAGGAGACAGTATGCGCCCCCACTGATCCGGTGTATCCACCTGGCCTGACCCACCTTTGTACCTGGGCTTTGTTACCTGGAACTGGTTTCCAGGACTTGTTTTTAAGTCCCCTGGGGGAAGGGGAGCAGGGACTGTTTAAGGGTTAAACAACAAAGTTATTGTTTAACCTCAATGGAAGCCTCTGGCTAAAATAAAAATATAAAACAGGTCCTTATAGGACTTTTCTTGACCTTTAATGGACAGATAGATTCAGTAACTGAAGTTGAGTTCCCGCCAAGATGATGTATCATCATTTCTGTTATTACTGATTTTTATAAATATAATTCCCCTTATGAATTTATAGTTAGCTTTATGCTCATGGAATGATGTGCCAAGGCACTATTTTACCCATTGCTTCAAATGTGATTGATTTTAAATACCTATTTTTATGAATAGAGAGTTGGCTTTTGACCCTTGGGTGCTATTCCTACCTTGAGTTTACATTTACTTTTGTAGAATTCTACCTCTATTTCAATGGAATTTGCTCTCCTTTGTGACCTTGAAGGCTGACCATTACATGTGACATAAATGAAGTGGGAGAATGGGGCTCAGTTTTCTTTTTTTCTTTTTTTAAAAGATTTTATTTATTTGACAGAGAAAGAGACAGTGAGAGAGGGAACCCAAGAAGGGGGAGTAAGAGAGGGAGAAGCCAGGCTTCCTGCTGAGCAGGGATCCCAAAATGGGGCTCCATCCCAGAACCCTGGCTGGGATCATTGATAGGGTCCATGATCAAAGGAGAGAGACTGATACAAAGCGAAGGTCAAGCAAAGCTTTATTTCACGCCAAGTATCCAGAAACAAACGGACCAGTCGGGGCTGGCTCTTACAGAGAGAATGACCCCTCCCAGCCTCACAGACTAACTTTAATAGAGCAAAGGCCATGTGGTTGAGCCTGGCAACACCCAGGTGACCAATGAGATTGTAACACACAGAGAAAGCTGTACAGTCATGCTAGGTCACACACAGGTGGCCAATTGAATTACAATTCACCCTATAGTAGCTATTTGAACTAACCTATCACCTTGGTCAGAATTGGTGCCCAAAAGGCACCCAAAAGGTGGGGCCCACATTCTTTAGGGAGATAGTGATTGGATGTCTCCACCTGGCCTGACTCATCCTTGCATTTCGGCTCTGTTATCTCCACTTGACCTGACCCCCCCTTGCATTTGGGCTCTGTTATCAGGGATTGGTCGACCATATTTTACTGATTTCCTGGACTTGCTTCTAAGTAAGTTCCTGGGGGTGGGGGGGCAGGGTCAGTTTACGTTTTATTGCATAAACAACAAAATCACTGTTTAACCGAGATGGAATTGCTCTGGCTAAATAGGCCCTTACAATCATGACCTGAGCCAAAGGCAGATACTTAAAGACTGAGCCACCCAGGTGTCCCTGGGCCCAATTTTCTGTTCGTTCTCTGTATTGCTTTTTTCTATTTTCTCTGTATTTTTACAAAGTGTTTTGAAATGTACTTCCCCTAATAAGGGAATGTAATAGGACATTTGACTTTTTAGAGAAATATAACCAAAATCCACATAGACAAAAGTGCAAGTAAATATTGATGACCTATTATTAAGGTCAACTTGGGATTTAATTGTTAATAATTGATGCACTTATCTTGCACTTTACCTAATCTTCAATAAGTATTTGCTAACATAGAAAGATTACAATGTTATACACTTGTACATCTGACTTACAGTAGAACTGAGAAGAGAACCTGAATATCTCTTCTCAAATTTCATTAACTTTACGATATACTTCAGTTTGAAGTATTTTCCACTGGTATTAAAGTAGGTTTAACTGATAATGAAGAGTCTAACTTCTCCCACTATCTCCCTGAGGGATATATGCCCTCAGGTCCTATCTCCCCAGCCCACTTTATCAATTCTCAATGTCTCCCCATCACAGAGCAAGCAGGAATATTTCAATGATACTAGCCATTTGGTAGACCTTGTAGGATCTCCTTAGCTATCTAAAAAAACACATTCTGGGGCACTTGGGTGATTCAGTCTGCTAAGTGGCTGCCGTAGGCTCAGGTCATGATCTGGGATCCTGGGACTGAGCCCCTGCTTCTCCTTCTCCCTCTGCTCATGCTCTCTCTCTCCCTTTCTCAAATAAATAAACAAATAAATAATAAATAAATAAAATCTTTTTAAAAATTAAAAATAATTTAAAAAACCATTCTTCTGATCCATGAGCATGTTAAAATGTCTATGGGGCCCAGAGCAATCTATACTTTCAATGCCATCCCAATCAAAATACCAATGGCATTTTTCAAAGTGCTGGAGCAAACAATCCTAAAATTTGTATGGAACCAGAAAGGACCCCGAATCACCAAGGAAATGTTGAAAAATAAAAACATAGCTGACGGCATCACGTTGCCTGATTTCAAGCTATATTACAAAGCTGTAATCACCCAGACAACATGGTACTGGCACAAAAACAGACACATAGATCAATGGAAAAGAATAGAGAGCCCAGATATGGACCCCCAACTCTATGGTCAAATAATCTTTGACAAATCAGGAAAAAAATCTCCAATGGAAAAAAGAAAGTCTCTTCAATAAATGGTGCTGGGGAAATTGGACAGCTATATATAGAAGAATGAAACTCGACCATTCTCTTATACCATACACAAAGATAAACACAAAATGTATGAAATACCTCAATGTGAGACAAGAATCCATCAAAATCCCAGAGGAGAACATAGGCAGTAACCTCATGGACATAGACCACAGCAACTTCTTTCAAGACATGTCTCCAAAGGCAAGGGAAACAAAAGTGAAAATGAACTTTTGGGAATTTATCAAGATAAAAACCTTCTGTACAGCAAAGGAAACAGTCAACAAAACAAAGAGGCAACCCACAGATTGGGAGAAGATATTTGCAAATGACACTACAGACAAAGGGCTAGTATCCAAGATCTATAAAGACTTCTAAAACTCAACACCCAAAAAACAAATTATCAAGTCAAAAAATGGGCAGAAGACATGAACAGACACTTCTCCAAAGAAGACATACAAATGGCTAACAGACACCTGAAAAAGTGTTCAACATCATTAGCCATCAGATAAATTCAAATCAAAACCACATTAAGATACCACCTTACACCAATTAGAATGGCAAAAAATAACAGGACAGGAAACAACAAATGTTGGAGAGGATGTGAAGAAAGGGGAACCCTCTTACACTGTTGGTGGGAATGCAAGTTGGTAGAGTCACTTTGAAAAACAGGGTGGAGGTTCTAAAAAAAATAAAAAATAGAGCTACCCTAGGACCCAGCAATTGCACTACCAGGTATTTACCCCAAAGACACAGAAGTAGTGAAAAGAAGGGCCATATTACCCAATGTTCATAGCAGCAATGTCCATATACCCAAACTGTGGAAGGAGCCAAGATGCCCTTCAACAGACGAATGGATAAAGAAGATGTGGTCCATATATCCAATGGAATAATACTCAGCCATCAGAAAGGATGAATACCCACCATTTGCATTGACATGGATGGAATTGGAGGGGGTTTACTAAGTGAAATAAGTCAAACAGAGAAAGTCAATTACCATATGGTTTCACTTATATGTGAAACATAAGGAATAGCATGGAGGACATTAGGAGAAGAAAGGGAAAAATGAAGGGGGGAAATCAGAGGGAAGATGAACCATGAGAGACTATGGACTCCAAGAAACAAACTGAGGGTTTTAGAGTTGTGGGGGTTAGAAAAATAGGTTAGCCGGGTGATGGGTATTAAGGAGGGCACATATTGCATGGAGCACTGGGTGTTACACGCAAACAATGAATCATGGAACACTACATCAAAAACTAATGATACACTGTATGGTGACAAACATAACATATTAAAAAAAAAAAAAAAAAGTAAAATAAATAAATAAATAAAATACATTCTTCCAGACATGCTTCAGTGGAGTATAGCAGGATGTTATATTAGAATGAACACTGGATGCAAAATCAAATAGATGGATATGAGTTCAAATTTTGGCTCCCCACTTACTAATTTGGTGACTACATAAAAATCTTTATATACAAATTCTTAATAAAATGTTAGAAATATTATCTAGTTACATATAATGTATATATTATGTTTACAACCAAGTAGAACTTATTCAGGAAGGCAAAATTAAGTTAACATTAAAATTCCATTAATGTAGTTTACCACATTAATCTACAAGCATTTCCATAGATGCAGAAAAAGTATTTCACAAAATTTAACACTTATTCACATAAACAAAAGAAGCATACCTTTCAATAACCTAGGAATAGAAAGGAATCTCTGCGATCTGATAAAATCTCTGAAAAACCTGTAGCTAGCAGCATATTTTACAGTGAAATATTGAATGCCTTTCTTCTAAGATAAGGATAAAAACAAGGATGTTTGTTTCTACTACTTTTATTCAACATTGTACTAGATGTCCCAGCTTATGTGATAAGCCAAGATAAAGGAATAAAAAGCATAAAGAGTAGAAAGGAAGGAAGTCAAACTCTTTTAAAAATTTACACATAAAATGATTATATGTATAGACAATTTGAAGAAGTCAATAAAATGTTAGATATAGAAAGTAACTGTAAAAGATGGAGGAATACATAAAAATAATTTTATTTCTGTATACCCCCCCACACACAAAAATCCTGGAAAGTAAAAAATAAATAAATACATACATAAATAAATAAATAAATAAATAAATATGATTTACAAAAGATAAAAATATAAAATACTTAGGGACAAATTTCATGGTAATGTATAAAACCTCTGCATTGGCACATCTGGGTGGCATAGTCAGTTAAGCATCCAACTCTTGGTTTTACCTCAGGTCATGATCTCAGGGTAGTGAGATCAAGCCCCTCACTGGGTTCTGTGCTGAGCATGGAGTCTGCTAGAATTTCTCTGTTTCTCTCCTTCTGTCCCTCCTCTTCCCCTGCACACTCATGCTCTGTCTCTCTCTCTAAAACAAAGAAATAAATCTTAACACAAACAAACAAACAACAACGAGAAAAACTGCTTCATTGAAAACTAGAAAACAGTGCTGAAATAAATTGAAGAAGACCTAAATAAATGAAGAAATATCCCACATTCATGAATTAGAAGACTCAATATCAGTAAGATGGCAACTCTTCCCAACTTGCTTAAAAGAATCAGTGAAATCTTAGCAAAAATCTCAGAAGACTCATTTTTGTAGTAACTGACAAATTTATTATAAAATTGATATGTAAATATAAAAAACTAAATTTTCCAGTGCAATCTTGAAAAAAATAATAAAAGTTGGCAGAGTTATACCACCTGATGTCAAGATTTGTTATAAAAGTACAATAATCAGGAGAGGGTGATATCGACATAAGAATTGACAAACAGATCAATGGAACACAATAAAATGTCCAGAAATAAAACCATCCACATGTGGTCAATTACGTTTTTGACAGTCACCAAGACAATTCAATGGAGAATAGAAAGTCTTTAAATAAATGGTATTAGGAGAACTAGATTCTGTATGGAGGGAAAAATGAACTGCAAACACTAGCTTATAGCTTACACCAAACTTAGAAATTAGTTTAACATGGATCATAGAACAAAATGTAAAAAGTAAAACTATAAAACTTCTAGAAGAAAACATAGGGGAGTACTTTACTACTATGGCTTAGGCAAAAATTTCTCAGAAGAGGGCATTAAAAACATCAGACCGTAAAAGAAAAAAAAGGTAAGTTAAAATTTTCTTCTTATCAAAAAATAGCACTAAAAAATGGAAAAGCAAGCCACAGACTGGAAGGAGATATTCCCAATACATTTATCTGACGAATAACTTCTATAAAGAATGTTGAAGAAGTCCCACAAATCAGTAATAAGAAAGACAATTCAATTGTTTTTAAAATGGCAAAAACAAAACAAAACAAAAAACCGGGACCATACACTTCACTAAGATTTATAAAACATCCATAAGAAGGTGCAGTGGGACTCAACATCGCTAGCATTTAGGCAAATTCAGTGAAAACCACAATGAGATACTATTTCATATATGAGAGCTATTAAATCTGAGAAGACTGACGATACCAAATATTGACAACGATGTTCAGGGACTGGAGAGCTCTAATGTGGTTGGTAGACTTGGAAAATGGTACACCTGCTTTGGAAAACTCTTTGGTATGCTCTTTTGAATTACTCCTGCACCTTCCCTGGGCCCCTGCAATTCCACCCCCAGATATTTACCCAAAAGAAATCCACACATATGCACAACAAGACAAATAAGACAGCCTATGCAAGAAGGACCCTCAGATCCTCCTCTGTCCCCTGAAAGCAGGAAATAAATCTCCCATGCGAAAGATAGCATCTCTGTACCAGGAGGTGAGGAGACATCCTTCACCAGTGATAGGAAATTTAGAGTCCAGAAAGTACTAATTTACTACCCCAGCCCAAATTCTGTTTAGAATTCCTTACTAACTGAAGCTCGGAAAGCTAAATTTTCTTTGTCTTGTCAGTTCCTCACAGATTCATTGTTTCTTTATCTAAAAAGTATAAAAACTCCCTGCCTTGGTCATCTCTTTAGATCTCAATTTCATAACTAGGTCTCCGTACGCATGTAATAAAACTTCGTGCGTTTTTTTTTTTTTTTTAAACTCCTATTAATCTGTCTCCTGCAAATTTAATTCTTAGTTCAGCTGGAAGACCTTGAGGGTAGAGAAAAATTTTTCCTTCCCTTCAGGTGAAAGAGGCCAAATGCAAGAGTGTAATCTGTAGGGTTAGATTTATATGAAGTTCAAGAATAGGTGTTATGGGCTGAATTGTGTCTTTCCAAATCCAAAAATGTAAGTCCTTACCTCCAGTCCCTCATAACGGACTGTCTTTGGAGACAGGAATTTAAGGACATGATTGAGTTAAAATGAGGTTATTAGGGTGACTGGTGTTCCTGTAAGAAGAGACTAAGAAGCACACACACAGAGGGAAGACCAAATGAAGACACAGGGAGAAGACAGTCACCTGTAAGCCAAGGACAGACTTCAGGGAAAAAAAAATCAACCCTGCTAACACCATGATTTTGAACTTTATCTTCCAGAATTATGAGAAAATAAATTTCTGTTGTTTAGGACATCCGGTCAGTTTAAGACATCCGTACTATATTATGGCAGCCCTAAAAAATTAGTACAATAGGCAAAAATAACAAATAATAGAAATCTGAAGGGTGGTTGACTTTTGGGGGAAGAAGTTTGATTTGAAAGGGACATCAGGAAACTTTCTTGGGTGATGAAAATGCTTGGTTAACGAAGTGGTTATTTGTGTGTTTAATTGTCAAAATTCATTAAACTGTACTCCTGATATAGGTGCATCTTATTGTATATAAATTATACAGAAATTTAAATAGGAGAACATCTAAATTCACTTCTATTCCAGCATTTTAACTGAACAGAAGAACAATAACAGCCTAACTCTTACAGGGTTTTTGATAAAATGATACCTGCGAAAAACCTGACCTGATGCTTCGCACATAGTAAGCTCTCAGGGTCTGTTCAATCAGAACCTGTCCCATATTCTGGCTTCTTGTTCCTTTGAAATATTCTCTTTCTGGAATTTTAGTGAAAAACATCAACATCAGCAAACCACATTACTTTGTTCTTTTACCTGCTAACTCTGCTTTCTGTTGGAGGCCTCTTTCTCCTTTCAGTATGTCCTAGAATATTCCCCAAATACCATGTAGTAGTGACAGCATCCCACCCATGCTGGGCTTGCCCTTCACCTGGCAAGTGGCTCTGATTCCATCCATGAAAGAATTTCACACATTCTCCTGAAGGCCATTGATCCCTTTCCAGTGTGAATGTCACCTTGGAAACTGCCCCAAGAGGGGTTTGTTTTCAAACATTCAGGACTGTGGCTGCTGGTCTTGCCCACATTCATTTTTCTCTGCGGGGGGTGGGGGGGGTGGGGGGAGGGGGTGCGGAAGCTTGCCCCCTCCTCCTGGGTCTGTAGAGTTGTTTACTTAGGACCTGAAGCAAAGAACTGGTATGTAGTTGGTATGTAGCTGGTCACATTTCAAAGCCAATTGATGGGAGAGTCTGATAAACTTTGAAATAAATTTTTCGCTGTGCACACAAAGTAGAGTGTAGGACCGAAAGTCTCTGAATTCATCAGTAATACGGTCATAGAGGAATTCATAACCTTGTTCATATGTGTCTTTTTTATGCAGGTCATCTGCAAATCCCTGGCAAACTTAGCTATGTTCATGTGGATGAAGGATGGGAAACTAGTACAAGATGACCAGAGCTAAAACATTGTCTAGAAACCTGAGTGTCAGCCTGGATGGCATCACAAAGTCTGTTTTATTACAACTATGCTCAAACACCTTCCTGCTTGTCACCACAAAAGATCTGAATTGACCTGGTCTTCCTAGTGATGCAGAACCTGGCCTTCCCACCTATATAACCTTGTTTCCTCTGTTATCCAGCATCTACCCTCTGTTCTTACAAGATATGTCTCTTTACTGTCTCTGTGTGAGTTATACCCATTCCCATCCAAGGTCTGTGGATGATCTTAGAGTTGGTGATATTCATGCAGGGACTTATATCTGGGAGAAGGGTCAGGCTATTCTGAGGAACAGATAGGCTCAGAAATAGCTAAAACTAGCTAAGTGCATTTTTGGACCCTGAAGAAGATGGGAAACGGGAGCTTCCAGGTTGGGCAATCAGGGAAAGTCCTTTCTTTTGGGTTCATCAAGAAAGCTTCATGGAGCACCACTGCTCTGACCAGCTCCAGGGGCATTATGCACATGGAATAAAAGAAGAGTTGTACAACATGGTGGCCTTTCCTTCACAGTGGAATGGGATTTCGAAAGCAACTTGAATGAGGGAAAAAGGGAAAAGGAGAGAAAAAGGAGAGATTATCCAAAGTATAGCTGTGGAACTAACTCACACATGAGCGAGGGAAGGTTGTCTTTTGGTGAAGAACAACTTCTTGCGACTCACCGTGATCAGAACATTTCCAGAGCCTTTCCTTTCTAGTTCAGCCTGAAAATAAGACTAAAAAGAAGTTGAAGAAACTGGAATTGCTTTGCTTGGAGTAATAGAGCCCAAAAGATGACTCCACAAAACATTCAAATCCATGAAAGGTCATTTTACAGATTCTGATGACCAGCTGTCTTCTAACTCCCATGGCTGCAAAACAAGTTTTTAACTCATGGCAATTCATGGCTCATTTTAGAAAGCTATTCTGCACGGTTGACCCCATGCCAATTTATTTATACCCTACTTAGCTCCATAAAAGGGTTTGAGGAAGCAACATTTAGACTCTTAAACAACAAATATCACAAGAGATATTTACACTAAATCATTGCCCATACTTGATGTCATGGCAGGAGACTTAGATAGTAGGTAAGTCTTATTTACTTATTTTATAGGTGCAAAAACACCTCAAGAGATAAAGTAACCACACCTAAATCACATAACTGAGTGGTTTTATTTTATCTTATTTTGGTACCCATGAACACCTAAAAGTTTCCTGAATCCCTTGAATTTGTGTGCAGAATATTGTGTGTATCTGCAAGTCTGCTACTCAGTGGTTTACCAATATATCTGTATTGGGTATTAAAACATCCAAATGCGGGGGACCTGGGTGGCTCAGTGGGTTAAAGCCTCTGCCTTTGGCTTAGGTCATGATCCCAGGGTCCTGGGATCGAGCCCCGCGTCGGGCTCTCTGCTCAGCGGGGAGCCTTCTTCCTCCCCTCTCTCTGCCTGCCTCTCTGCCTACTTGTGATCTCTGTCTGTCAAATAAATAAATAAAAATTAAAAAAAAATCCAAATGCCTCCATATTGGTTCCAAATCCTCCTAGTGACCCACAATCCCAGGTGTTCTGACCTCTTTCTAGGAACCCTCCAGATATCCCTGCAACCCAGCAAGTAGAGAGCCAGAATCTGACAGGGGACCTTCAGGACTAGGCTCAGTATTTGATATTTCAAAATTTATGGGGTGTGTGTGTGTGTTTGAAAGTGCATATATACACTTTTCTGGAGACAGAACTTATACAGGCTTTAATTAGGTTGTCCAAGAGGTCTTTGAACCCAAAATGATTGGGAACCATGGGGCCAGGACTATAATTCCACTATGACATTTGGCTTTCTCCACAATGCTGCATAGTAGACTAAGGTCTTTGGATTTACACATAGAATGCCTGGCCAAGAGTTTCAAAAAGGGTTGAGCAAGCCAAGAGTTCAAAAATAGTTGGTACTGTAAGTTATTGTTCTTGTGGTCTTCTCCCATTGGAATTGTTGGGGGAGCATTAAGAGCCCCAGATTACTAATGAAGCATAGTTGATCATATTTTCTTAGTAAACATTTATTTACATCTAAGTGAAGCCCCCTACAGCTACAGTAAAATTATATGTCTGGATTAAAGGGAAGTGGAGCTGGGCATATCATAGCTAAGGTTCTGCATCAAAAGTCTGCCTGTCTTATAGACTAACATCAGCACAAGCAGGAACCCAATTCAATACAATTAGGTTTATTTCAATACTTTTTGAGGTATCAGAATGGAGAGGCTTAAAGAGTCAACAAACATTTATTGTACTTGAACTATGTGTCAAACCTTTAGCTAGGCTCTGCAAAAGGGCTCTGGAATCAGGCCTGAAAATAATCTGGGATTCATTTGGGCTACATTCCTCTTTTATGGATAGGGAGACTGAAGCTCAAAGTGGTAGTGACTTGCCAGATTTACTCAACATGTAGGTGACAACACTGAACCTCAAGTCTTAGTCTCTGGACGTTAAATCTAGTGCTTTTTGTCCATGATTTTTGGATGTTAAAGAGATGTAGAGGTTATTTGATATGAACTCCTCTTTCTACAAAGGAGAAAAAAGATTCACCAAGTTAAATGTAGCATATTGGTTGGAAAAAAAAATACAGACAGGATATCAGTTTAGTTCTTCTGATGCTATGACCAGTGCCCTTTGTCATAGTCTAATGGATCTTGTTCTGCTTTGTTAGAATAACAGGGTTAGAGAGATGAGAATCATGGGGACCCAAAGATGAGGAAGAGGAAAGAATGAGAGCAAGGTTCATTTATCAGTCTTAAAACTTTGCTTAAGGTGGGTCCTATTTGAGTTCTGACTATGCCATTAACAGTCTTGGGCAAATAACTGAGATTCCTTGAATCTTAGTGTTTTTTGCAACACTAGGGTAATACATATCTCTCAAGCTTGTCATAAATATTAAATATAATTCTTTAAGGTTTCTTGCATTATGCCTGGTGTGCAGCATGGACTCTTCCAACTTTAGTCCCCACAACTGTGTATTTCCTTCCCTCCTAACTTGCCAAAATTGTTTATTTCCTCCAAGAATAGGAGCTGATGAAGACACTTTAGCCAGGACACCTTTAGAGAGAATTGTCTGCTTAGAACTCAGTGAAGATTTGCAAAAAATATTGTCGTGGTGGTTAAACTTCCCAAAATAAAACCCTAGAAAAGGAAGCATTTTTGAAGCCACTCTATCAGTCCTGAAGAATGTACTTCCCTTTGATTTACTTCATCTCTAGGAACTTATCCTGAGTAAATAAACAGAAACATTATGTATGCTTACATTACATTGTAGTTTATGAAGGAAAACCAAGACTATCTAGTAACTGGATTAGAACCAATCTCACTGTAGTTTGATATAATCCATCATGGTGATCCCTATGGATAGCAATACTACACAACCTCTGAAGGTTGGGTTATCGAGAAAGGTTTATAGTTAAGTTGCAGAGTTTAAAAGATATGCTACAAAACAGTATATTGTCTTATGATACCATTTTATAAGTATATTTGTCTATTTACATATGCATGGAAAAAGCTCACAGAAGATATGAGCCATATTGTTAACAGTGAACTGTCTCAGGGTCATTGGGTTATAGGTGATCTGTTGTGCCCTATTGCTGTTAGCTGGTCTGGCAGAGGGGGAGCTCTTCATTAGCCCTACCAACCCCATTTTCCATCTAAGCACATAGGAAAAATGATGTTTCCCTGCCTCCTTGCATGTCCATTGGCCATGGGATCAACTCTGGCCAGTGGGATATAGGAAAGGTAAAGTACTTATAGTTCTTACTTTAGAAAATCCAGAGCAATACTCTCTTTCTCTCTCTCTGCTTGTTGACTGGTCAGATGATACAGACGGTCTAGCTGAAGACTCTGAGGCCCTGGGGACTACCATGCAGCCAGATTGACGACTCCTAGATCCCTAAGTCACTGCTTGGAGGGGAGTTGCCAAAGAGAGCCACCCACCTAGGTACACTTTTGCTCAACTTTCTATGAGAAATACATTTTTATTCTGTCTATCTACTGCGATTTTGAGGTTGTTTGTTATAGGAGCTGATATTAATTGCCTTGACTAACACATGGCATTTAGGTTTTCTCCATTAAATATGCATTACTTTGAAGTTAGAAAAACAAGTTCTTAAAAAAGAATAAATGCTCTTCCCTTTTTTTCTACCTGACGCCCTCTACTCTAAAGCATCCAAGAAGATCTGTATCTTCACACACCTGTGTGTGAAGGGATAATCACCCTCCTAGCCCTCTCCCGTCTCATTCAGAGACACAGTACCTGAAAGTATTTGGGCAAACCTGCCATTCCTTTGTATCTATGCAGGCACAGCTTTTGAACACTTAAGCTGTTTTACCAGAAACCTGGAGCTGCAAAGCCACTGGCAGCTGATTCAAGGAAATCAGAGGCAGGCACGAGTCCTGCTGTTTGGCCTGGGGCCCAGCATATGGTTTTGGAAAAGAGGTATTTGCTATGGATGGTTCTCACTCTGCAATTCCACTTAAGCCCCATGAGTTGCTTGATGTGAACATGAAAGTGGTAGCTGGGAAACAACTGGGGCCTAGTGAAAGGTGATGCCAGCGTGGCAGGTGGATTTCTACTTGTGCTGGACCAGCACTTTCACTGCCTTTCCCTTTCCAGGAGAGTAGACAGTCTCTTAGCCATTGGTAATGCACACACCTGAGGTTGGGACACATGCCCATCAGCATCAGAATCAGGGCAGAAGGTCAGGCATTGTTACTTAGAAGCCCTGGCCTGGGCACCAGGTACACACCCAGAGCATGGAGCAGAGGTAAATGGATGAGCTTAACTGCCTATCAGACACTGTCCTGGGTCTTTGTCATGCGTGTTGGCATTCACTCCCCTCAACAGTCCTGAAGGGCAGGCATTATCATCCTCCTGTTACAGATGAGCACAACAAGGCCTAAAAGTTTACAGTCTTTGTTACAGTCAACATGTTAGCACTGAAACTTGGCCCCAGGTATGCTCTTTGGTTCTTCTTTCATCCTCCCCATTCCCTTAATAAGAATGATTAAAGTATTCAGCTAAAAGTCATAGGAGACATTTCAATTTTTGGTTTCAGGTTTTTAGGAGCATTAAAATATCTTCCTCTCATCCCACTTGCTCTGTTTCACACTTTTTTTTTTTTTAAATATTAGGAATTTGTTTGGATATCTCCTTATTTTTGCCTTTTGCTTCATTTCTTTTATTTTATTTTATTAGACTAGGACTAATTGAGTTACCTCGAAGCCCGAGTACAAGTACACTGGCTGCCCCATTTGTGCCCTGGAGTCAGTGTAGACCCTGACTTTTGAGATGAAATTGTCACTTGAGTATTCCTGTTTCCCTCCCCCGACCCCCCCACCCCAGCATTTTGCCTTCACTCTTCTGCTTTCAAGGGTACAGGTTTAGGTGTTCCTCAGCTGTTTCCTCTCCCTCTCCTCTTCCCCCAAACCCCCCTCCTTTCTGCATATTTCTCTCTCTCTCTCTCTCTCACACACACACACACACACCAGTTTAAGCCTCCAGTTAAGACAATCATGATGAGACACCCCCCACACATACACCCAGGAAGGCTTTATTTTAAGGTTAAGTGTGCACTTGGCACTCTTTCTATTTCCTGTAACTGTACCCATGGTAGCTGTTTTAAAAATTGAACTAATGTTCATGATTGAGAGACTTAGAAGATGCTGGGAGGTTTTAAGACATATCCTTTTTGTGTGGCCTCAAGTAGGTAAGATTTTATCTGAAGAGACTTTTCACTAAATATACAACTGTACCCAAATTTAAAAAATTAAATATCATAGTCAAAGTGAAAGAGGAGAACAAGTTTATAGTGCGGGCACCATCTGATTCTTGACAGAGATAAAGGAGTATCCATGTGTCAGAGCACTGAATTCCTTGGAGAGCCACGCTGGCTCTTGGGGTCGGGATGGTCATTGACCTTATCCTCCATGGACCCATTTCAGGTTAATGAGGATGGTCTTCCTGTAGGGGCCCACACTACTTGAGTAGCTCCTTTCTTATTGTCACTAGTTACTCAAGGATTTCCTTAGGGAATGAGAAAACACGACTCCCTGTTGGGAGGCTGTCATCAGAGTGGAGTCTCTCTTCATCTCTTGAACCCGCTTCCTTTCCCCTTCACTGTCTTTGTTCTCAGCAGGCACCCTGTGCAATGGCAAAGCTGGGTCCACACCTTCCCAGGATTTCTGGTCCTCAGCTTTCCTGATCCCAGAGAAGAAAAAAACTCCTTGCTCATTCTCAAAATCTACATATCCAGGCACAGAGAAGGTTCTGATTGGCCCTATTTGGGTTATGTGCCCAAATTTTTATGCAATTGCTTCTGGTCTGAGGGCTGAAGTGCTGCAAGAGGCCAGGCCTGGGTCATAGAAGCACTGCTTTGGCAGGGCCTACGAAGGGCAGACTGGTGTCAGGGCAGGCCTACCTAAACCACTTGGAATGGATTCTCACAAAAAAGAAAGTTTCTGTAGCAGAAGAGGGATGAAAGAGGTCTGGGAAGGCAAAAACAGCACTCATGGGTACGTTATGTGCATGTTAAACATGGGGTAAACATTGTGGTTTCTCAAGGATGTTGATGTTCCAGAAAATCTTTGACATGTGGGAGTGCCATTTGAGTTACAAAACTGTGGTAAATAGTTATTATTTTTATTAACCTACTCTTTCAGATGCTGTAGGTCTTAATCTCACATTCTTTTTTCCCTCCTCTAAGTAAAAATTCCACAGATGTTTGCATTCAGGCTTAAATTTCATTCATTCTGATGTTTTCTATAATGCCGCTTGGGAATTAGACTATCCCTCTTATGTGCTTTTCTGTGATTTGGCAAAATCCAGGAATGAATTTCTTGCTTTTGTCCTTCTTGCCATGGGAGAATTGAAAACAGTAGCCTTTGTCCAATAAAATTATTTTTTATCCTTTCTCTTTTATTTTTATAATGGATTTAAAAGAATGTCAACTTGGGCCCAAAATCCAGGGACAACTCTATTCCCCTTCCCTTACTGCTTTCTGTCCCTTTCTGATATTCTGTCATCTAGCTGTCTTCTGGTACCATTTTCAACTCTCTCCTCCTGTCCTTTCCTTCCTAGAAAAGAAAACACCTTCAGAATGCTCAGAGAACACCAAAACCTAGGTCTAGCGCAAGCACAATCTGGGCTCCATTCACCTCTTTATCCCCCGGTTGCTGTGTCCCTTGTTACCACTCCTATAGTCAACTCAGGGCCCCAAGAGAACAGTTCTCACATGGAATGGACCTCTATGGGAAGCCTGCTGTCCAAGTTCCTGGGCAGATATATGCTAGATATATTGTGTGTGTGGTGGGGGTGCCTTTTGTTGAAAACAGAATAAAACTAGAAAATGCTGGGAGACTCCATCTAGCCCAAGGCACTAGAGACCCCATGGAGATGTCATAGACTACCAAGAAGCATATACCCAGGACACCTGTTCTCCCATTTGACTATCCCTTATGAACACCTAATTTTAGCTAACTTTGCCTTCATTTATAACCAGGAATTCTAGACCAAAACTTGTTTAATAACTATCAGTTTAGAGTAATAAATGTCAAGCTAATTACTTCACTTAATCCTCTTAAGCACCTAATGGGTTAGATATTACTATCTTCATTTTATCAGAATGTAGAGTGAGGCTTAAAAGAAGTTATATAACTTTATCAAGTCTGTATGTCCAGTAAGTTGCAAAACCAAGTTTATGCCACCAAAGTATACTGTCTTAGGGCTATAAGGCAAGTCATTATATAGGAAATCTGTACGGCAGGCCAGCAAGCCGGATGTTCCTTTACTTCATCTTCTTTATTAAAATCAAGTGATTGTAAATGTTAATCACATCTATAAAATGCCTTCATTACAATGTCTAGTGTTTGGCCAAACAACTGAGCATCATGGTTTAGTCAAGCTGACACATAAAATCCATACTTCTTCCAATCACACTCTACTTTGGAGGGGTTGTGTCTCAGTTGGCAAAGCTATAAAACTGGAGGTAGATTATTTAGCCTGCATTACATTTGGGGTGAAAAAATAAACTTTAAATGTATTTAACGCCTGAAATGTTGAAGTTTGTTACTGTGGCTTAGCTTATCCTGTACTGACCAACTTAGATGTTCTTGGTTGCGAGGAACAAAATACTCTATTTTCAAAAACAAACAAAAACCCAGAGTGACATCAATAATGACTTCAAGGATCTAGGTGTTTTTCTACTGCTGGCAAAGTAACAGGACTATCTGCTATAGAAACTGACTATAGGGTCAGTTTGATCAAAGTCTGATTCTCTGTGGGCACAAGATAGCACCATGTGTACTGGGAAATATTCCATGCAGGTTGATTTAGACTAATCATTTTCAAACCTGAATGCACGTCACAATCACCCACGGATATTTGAAAACATGACCAATGTTGAAGCCATAGCCCAGAGCAATGAAATCAGAATCTCTAAGGTATAGGAAACAGGAATTACTAAGCTTTCCAGGTGAGTCTGATGAGTACCAAATAGGGAAAAACACCAGCCTGGACAGACCGATCAGAATCTCCCTCTAAAATCCTGGAAGGAAATAAATAAATAAATAAAATTAAAAAATAAAATCGTGGAAGGAAGGAGAAAGGGACAATAACAAAGAACCCATTATTTAGGGGACAGAGTATCTCTACTGCAAGCTTAAGGGTTAAATTGCAAATACTCCTGGCACAGAAAACTTAGTGACTTAAATATCTATGATCATCGCAGAAACTTTCAAGATTTTTTTTTCCTCACTGAAAAATAACTTTTCCAAACTAAATGCTATCCCATTTCCTCCCTGCAGCTCCCTCCTATCTCCCTAATTCTTAACTGTGCCCTTGAGCTGCACAAAGGAAAGAAGAGCTCCTGGTCTTCTGCTGTGACTTCCCATGGCCTTGAAATGCCTTACAAACAATTCAGGGCCATTCACAGAAATGAATGAAGAGGAGCTTCAAAAAACACACTCTTTGGAAACTGCCACGATCCCTGCTGGCTGCTAACTCTGATTGCTACTAACAGAACAGCTTCCTTAGGTAAGGACGTTAAGTAGCTCTGAACTGGTAGACCAAGGCATTTTCAGTGTGGGGGAAATGATTGAAAATAGAGGAAAGAGAAGGTGGTAAGGTCTACTATTTGTTCATTTTTTATTATTCCCCAACTAAAATTTAAGTGCCCTGAGGTTCAAAACACGTAAGTGATAATGCTCCCTCTTCCCCATCCCAATCTGTCCCCTAAACACACAGAAAGTACTTAGCATTGATCTAATAACAATTATTGAATTACCCTAGTTCCTAGTTCTATTAAAAAACAAAATTAAATTGAATAAACTGTAAAGATCTTATTGACTTTATTCCATGATTCATGAATGGGGCAGCATCCAATCCAGCAGATCTCTGAGGAGCTATACAAAAATGAAAGACTTTCATAGGCAGAAGGGAGAAGGAACAAGGACTTTACACAGGTGGGAGAGCAAGTTGGTTACAGCAAGGTCACTTTCTTTTAGGGGATGAGAGGGATCTATCAAACAGATGACCCGTCTAGGGCAGACTAGGTGATTCCTGACTGACTATTTTAAGATGCCATTTCTGGGAAATCTGAAACTATAACTAAGCTAAGTCTTGGTTTGGTGACATGGGGCTTAATGTAAGAGACTCCATTTTGGATCTCCTGTCTCGTTTCTTACAGCTGTCAGGAAAAATCATAAAAACCTTTTAAATGGACTTTTAAATACAGATGCATATCTCTGGGTGTCTTGACTAGCTCTCCCATCCAGATTATCTTTCCTTCTCATTCTCTTTGAGCTATTTTATAATTCTTTAAGTTGTATTAAACTAATATTAAGGCAAAGGATTCTTTCCATATTACAAATTTGTTGTGTCTGTTGGAGTGCAGTTGACTGTTGCCTGTGGATAGACCAGGTTTTGTATCTATTTTCAAACTCAACTCAGTCTTCCTTTACTTCATATAAACATGTTTCTTTTAATTCTTTTTTGACCTGGTGTGACATCTAACTGGCTCCCTCACTGATTAATGAGTTAAACAAAATATTTGATGATATTTCATTTTATGTTTGTATGAAAATCATGATTATACTCTCTTTTAAAAATTATCTTGTAACAACTTGATAGTCAGCTCATGCCCTAAAATAGCTTCTTTCCATCAAAAGGCTCAGTGAGGACTCTGGTAGATGTACAAAATAATATTAGAGATCTATGTGTAGTCCTAACCTTATTCCCTAAACTTCTTATCTGTAATTTTAAGTGCATTTTTACTCACATTCCCCAACAATAGCTAACTTCTACATAATGCTTTGCGGCTTGCAAAATGTTTTCAGCTATTTGATTTGTATACCAGTACCTTATATAATAAGTTGAACAAGATTATTATGACTTTCACTTTGTAAATGAGGAGCTAAGTGGGTTCAGTGTTTTGTCTGACATTTCATGGATAGAAACTCAGGTCTTCTAAAATAAATTCTGCGTTCTTTCCTCTATACTACTACACCACACAACACTAAACCCCCTTCTAAATTTCAAAGTTCCTCTTGAAGAATTAAAGTAAATTCAATTAAGTCTGAGACAATTTTAGAGTCAAGGATATTTTATTTGAGTATGCCAATAATTTGCAAATTAATATTTAGTTGTATTTTGTACATTAACTCCCTTTTAATCACATTACTCAATTCATCTATAAAATTGTTGTCAGGGTAATTTATAGTATTCATTTTCTGAAGAAAGAAAAGACACTAACATTTATTAAATTTTTAACCTAATTTATTTTTTCACTTAATCTTCAAAATAACCTAGTGGGTAACTTTCATGTCTTCATTTTACTGTTGGTGATGATAAATAATATAAATCCTGGGTACATTTGTTGACCATTCACGTATTATCCGATGTATTCATCACAACAATCCCATCAGGCTGTTGCATAAATAAAAATTAAATTGCAGGAGCATTAGGAGATGTTCCCAAAGTCATATAGGTAGGACTTGAACTTATGTTCAAAGCTCATGTTCTTCACAACTGCTTAGTGGTTCAGAGTAGCTCAGACCATTGTTGCCTTACTGTGGTATCATTGTCAATGCAACAGTGAACATTTTGCATGGAGCTTTGTACTCAGGATTGTGAAGAATAAATGGAGCTTCTGGTCCTGGGTGTCTTACAGTCTGATAGTGACACAGGATCAAGGAAACATGGGA
This sequence comes from Martes martes, assembly GCF_963455335.1. Classification (NCBI taxonomy): domain Eukaryota; kingdom Metazoa; phylum Chordata; class Mammalia; order Carnivora; family Mustelidae; genus Martes; species Martes martes. Next base: position 102,374,299 of record NC_137895.1, on the reverse strand, counting down.
TTTAAGTTGGAAAAATAAGGAACAAGGAGATTCTTGACAATGGCTAGAAATGCAAGAGGAATTTCTTTCCTAGATGAAGTCATTAAGGTGATCTCCCTGTTTCCTCCAAGCCCTGAACTTTTCCCAGTCTTTAGTGCAGGGCAAATCCACCATATTGAAGAAAAGAAAAAGAGCTTCTTCTCTTTCATCTCTGTAATTCATTCCAAAATGAACTCAAATTGTCAAAGCTTTGAGAAACGAAGGATCATAACAAATGCAAAGCAATTCAAAGGGCTTTTAAAGCACACTTGGTACTGAGTCAAGTACAAGGCTCAGTGCTTCATGTTACTTGTCAGATAGAGAGGCAACAGTAAGAGCATGGAGCTTTCTCACCCACTCCAGGTCTGGTGTTCTTGTCTAAGAGAACGACCCTCTAACTGGAATGAACAAGCCAGGGAGAAATAGAAGCTGCCATGGCTAAAGAGGTGTTAGAGATCCTACATGCTCTTCATGTGGCTTCCTGGTCTAAAGAGATTCCGGTGCAGGAGACTGGTGGGTTTGCTTGCAAGGCAGTTTTGGCAGACTGTGGGGAACCAGAAAGGATGGGAGATGTGGTGGACATCAACCTTCAGGTAAACATGACCCGACTGTCAAAAGTGTAAGAATGTGGAGGCCTAGGGGCCAGGGAAGTTTCCAGAAGTGATTGCTGGAAGATGGTGTGTACATTTTGGAACGGGAGTGACCTGATCACTTAGGAACCATCTGGAGTGCACTAAGGACAAATCACAAAACATGTCCAGTGAAGGATGTTCCTTGCTGGCAAGTCAGGCAAATGCACTACAGATGGAGAGTTTGGATTTCAGTAATTCATTTGTCAAAGTTAGTGGTGTAGATGTTACAGGACATATTAGAGCTTCTTCCAGTAGATTACAGTTTGCTCTCTGATTAGGTCTGAATCTCTGTGGTTCACTGTGTGCACACTAGGTGGTGATTCCCCAATCAGGGGTCTCTAGAAAGCACTGATATATAATGTACTGTACAACCTACAGACCACATACTGTATGATGACAGAACACAGAGAACATCACAGATGAAATGCATTTTGAACACTGACATTTTTTTTTACATATTTTAAAATTTAAATTCAATTAAATCTTCTATCCATGTATCCACCTTTTCTTTTGCATGAATCAAATGTATAAACCCTTACATCCCTGGGTCCTTCCTCTGCCCAACCATGAAAAGGCTTTCTTTTGCAGTGAGATTTCCAGTTGTTGAGGAAGGATGAAAAGCTTCCCTTTCTCATCTTTGTCCAGGCTTCTCTTTCCAGAAAGGTACCGGGTATGGCTGAATGACTTTTGTCCTTTTGACCCCTGTCCCTCTATGGCACTGGGATGTTCTCTGTTGTCCAGACTTTCTTCATTGACCACACACGGCATATTCTCACAGCAGGCTGAGAAGATTTTTTCCTCCAATGGCAGACTGTATTAGGCTTCCTATGTTTATAAATATGGGTCTTCAAGCTTTTGGGAGAAATAATTTTTATTTTTTGTTTTTCTGTGGAATTGAGCATATCTCCACCTCCCTTCTAAAGGTTACATAAACAAGTCGGACTGGAGAATGTTTTTTTTCCTCAAAAACAAGGAAAAACAAGGCACTCTCCTCTTCCAAGAAGGGGCATGTGTATGCTAATGTTCTAATAAAAAACCACGAATGAATTGTTTTCTACTAGAGTATGTGCTTGTGACCAGGAGGGGACTTGGAACAGTGCTTACTGGGTAAGTTGTTTTGAAACCCTAAACAACAACTTAATTAATCCATCCTTTGGCTTACACTTTACCAGAGGTAGGAAAGCTTTCAATTTTTAAAAACTATAGCCACTGACTCCCAAGGTACAGGGGGACAACTAAGAGTGCATGACCTACAACAAAACAGAGGAAAAAGAATACTCTTTTCATCTCCCTTTTAAATTATAATTTTTATAAACCAGTGAAAAAATGGAATTCCAACTGTCTTATACTATGTCCAGTTTGGAAAGAAGGTTATTGGAATAAAAGAGGGGGGAGGAAAGGAAAGAAGTCGGTGGGGAATGGGTAGAATGAAAAGACAACAACTGGGCCTTTGATCTAGTTATAAACAAAGTTAAAGAGAAACAAATACAGATATAACCAGGTAGAGACTTAGACAGAAACTCTCTAACATGGAAAGAGACCTTCAGACAGACAGACAGACACACACACACACACACACAGAGAAATGTTGAAATAAACATATGGCCAAAGCATACAGAGACCTTAATAAATTAATTAGAAACATATACATTTTAGACTCCCCCATACTGAGAGAGCTAGAGAGAAATTAAGGTGCTGGGAGAAAGAAGGAGAAGAGGTGTGTGGGACACGGAGAGCCCAACTTCTTGAATGATTTCCGTTCTTCACATGCTGTCTTGGGCTCCTTGCAGGGGATCATAGCGCAGTTTTAATAAATGCAGACTCTGAATCTTGCCTCCAACATTTTCTAATTGTGCAAAAACAGACTAGCTACTTAGCTTCTCTGAGGTTCAGTTTCTTTATCTCTAAAATACCTACTATTGCAGGGTTATTGTAAGAACTAAATGACAAAGTGTTTGCTCATTGCCTGGTTCAGAGTTAGTACTTAATAGATCATGTGTAATATTATTATCAAAATTCATAACGATACTATGGAGTAGGTAGTATCATTTATACTGATAAGGAAATTGAAACTCAGAGACATCATATACTTTGCCCAAGCTGCAGAATTATTGCATGGTTGAGCTCAATTTAAGCTCAGATCTATCTGGCTCAAAAGCCCATAGTCCTTTCTCTGCATCATGGTTTGAAACTTACCTACCTCATCTAAAATGTTGCATTTGTGTATGTGCATAAGTGTGTCTGTGTGTATTTGTGGTGGGGACACAGTAATATGGCCCTCTCTCTAAACTTTAAAAATTGCTCAACATGTTCAGATCTTGTTATGCAAATTATCTTGGAATCCATGTGGGATTTTTAGGTATTTCTAAAACTCTACTTCCTATGCATCAAGGAAGAAGAATTTTATTTACAGCTCTGTGAAGTGAGCTTCTGGAAACCTCATAGAGACATCTTTGACCTTTTGGATACTGCTGCCACAATCCATCTTGTTTTTCTGTAACCATGGGTGTGAATGGTATGTCCTCTGTGCTTTTCAGACGGGGTAAAATTAAGTAAAAGAATTCACCAAACCCATATTTTTGAGGCTATTTTGATCCCAAACATCCTCGACAGGACGGGTTAATCCCATTTATAAAATTGCATTCTGTCCTCTTGGTGAGAAGTCATTCCCTAAGTATCTCCATGTGCTGGCTCAGCCTTCAAGATAACAGACTCTCTCCTTTTCTAACTGCTTCTAATGGAACCAAACCATTCTTCTCAGGAACTTCTACTGGGCTTCTTTGCCAATGACCCTGTCTATCTACTGAACCTGAAGTTGCCTAAGAGCAGGAATTCTGTCTTTGTATCACCAGGACCTGGTACAATGTTTGTTATAGGCAGGCACTAAATGTTTATTAACTGAATACATGAATCCCTTCTGAGAGCTCCCATAGAAGCCAATCTGTTCTTTGACCATAATTTTCATCTTTCCCTATTGCATTTTGAGTATTCGATGTTGTATCTGAGTAACTAATATCTAGGTCCTATCCCAAGAGTAGGTCCAATGCTGGATCATCTTCATGTCCCCTTTGTGCCTAAGATCCTGCCTTAGGCCAGAAGAGTGCAACACATATTTTATGGTTCCTGTCTTTAATAAGTGTTTCTCCTATACTCTTTCCTTAGCTCAGGCAGAATCGTGAGAAAATCTCTTCAAAAATTGCTTTTATTCCTCCTCAGAAATAGAGTTCTTATTTTGCAAATGGGGCTCTCTCTGTGGCTCCAATCCACCAGATTCACCGCTACATGTCAGCTTTTCCTTTTATGGACTCATTCTGAGGAAACAATTGCCCAGGACCATGCAAATGTGCCACCTGATTGCTAAACGCTGTGCACTTGGCACTGGGATCTGACCCACAAAGGAGCAAAATCTTTAGAAGGTTTATTCAACTGCATTGTCAAAAATGTTTTCTTCCCCCAACTCCCAACCTAAACTCTGCATTCTCACAGCATTTCTGTATCTGGTCTGTGCCAGATGCATCTGCTCGGAATTATACATTTCCATATGAACATCGGTGGGTCTGTGTTGTTCATGTGTGTCCTGTCCCCACAGGGCAAATTTTAGGGCCCTCTCTTTTGCATGGAGATCATGGAGAATCTGTGTGTGACGGACTGATATGTTATTGTGTGTCAGTCTCTTGAAGTTGAGGCTTCGCTTAATCACTAGAAAACATGGCTATTTGGCATTACTCTGACATTCTTCATTCGTGAAAGGAAAACAAAGAGGGTGGTTTGACCTTGAGAACACTGCCCCATGAGTGGGGTGCCAGAGCTTTTCTCTCACTTGCTCAAGCAGCAGAGAGAGGGTGTTCTGGTTGTTGATGGACATTTCTAGCATTCACTGACCTGCACCTTTTCCTGGGGTGGGGTGGGGTGGCACAGGGCAGGAGAAGTAAAGAGGAAGAGAGAAACAGAACAGCCCTCTGGGATAGTGAGCTCCTAAAAGGTGGGCTTTAGTCTCAATAGCCAAAAAGTCATATAAGCAGCCACTACCATGGAGTGTAAGCTTCAAGGTGACAGACAGCCTCTTCTTTAGAGCAAGTCCCATAAAGCTATGAAAGGTGGAGACGGGAGAATTCAGAAGACAGAGAGAAGAAGCCAAGGGAAAGAATTATAAACAGGCTATGGAGGGCAGGTACCTTTCCTGGGGAGGCCTCCCCGAATGGAAGTCTAGGTCCTTTGGGAGGCGTGTTGGCTCTCACTCATAATTGCTGTCAGAGTTTTCAAATTGTTTTACGGTCTCTTTCTGAAATATCACATTCCATTTGATCTAGGCACAGCCAATATATCAGAACGTGTTTGTGATGTCCAGAGGCATAAATACATACTCGCTGCCAAGTTCCGTAGATTGTTGCTGGAACCTTAAGTGGCATATTCCATGGGTGGGACCATCAAGTGAGACAGATGCTGGTGGTCATTGTTCTTCCAGGTGTTTACAAAGATGCACAGAGTCAAGTGTCATGGAAATAGGTTTGTTTAATGTGGACCTCACGTCTATGTGTTTCTGTAGGTGAGGCAGCTGGGGCCCTGATTGGGGAGGCCACTAGACCACAGAGCGTTCTCTCTACCCTCCATCCCTCCCTTCCCCTTTCACCAAAAAGCTCTCTGGAACAATCCTGGGCTGCCCTGAGAATCTAGGTGTGGGCAGAACATGAACAGATGTATGCATAGACTTCTTCTTATTCTTACAGATGGTCGTTCGGGGAATACTGTTTTAGAGCCTAACATGAAAATCACCGAAAGGATGGCCGGTCCCACCCAAGTGGCTTTTATAACATAGCATAACATTCGTATCACCTGATTTGCACATTTAAATAAACAAGAATGACAATAATAGCAGTAAGGATAGAAACCCTAATTGTTCAAAACCAGCTAGGCTAAGGCACAAGGATGTCACTTAACCCTGTGGCAACAGCCCTAGGAAGAGGTTTTATTTTATCCCATTTTGGGAATGAAGAAATTGAAGCCCAGAGTGGTCAAGTAACAAGCTTTTGGGTTACCCACTTGGCAAGTGTGGACTCCAGACTCACAGGCTGGTTTTCCTGAGTCCAGAAACCCAGGCCTTCACCTCTGTTCTCCATCCCTTGCCTGGGCTCCAGTCCCACCAAACATAGTTCTGCTTAACTGAGTTTATGCATGTACTTTCTTCCCGGGTCCCCAAATAGAAATGCCTGGATGCATTCCTAGGGTCTTAAGTCTTCCGCCAGTGCTCCTTCCAGGCGTGTATCAAAATACCACTTCCCTTCTGCCCTCCCCTGGGCACCCCCTTGCCAGCTCCTGGGGTCTTTCAGCTCCCTGCCGCCTGCCCTGCACACAGAGGGATCTGTGTGCCGCCTGCTTACCAGCTCTCCCCTCCTGAGTCTGATCTCTTTAGAGAATACTTTAGTCTTTCTGTTTGCTTGCCTTCTTGGCTTGTTCATTTTTTCTCATTTCAAAGAGACAGACCAGGACAAGACTGCTGGGCTGCACATGGCTCTCATTCCCACACTGGGCTCTTGAGGGGCTGTATTCACTCCTCAGTCCACTGGTTTATACTTTTAGCTTATTTCTTTTTTCCCCTCCTTCCTACCTTTTAAACAAGGTCTCAAAAATTTTATTAGGTCTCAAAAAATTTATGTAACTTCTACTTTCAAAGTTTAGATCAAGCTTCTTTCTTAATGTCATAAGAATGCTTCAAGTATATTTTGAACTTTACAAAAATAGGGATTTTTTCTCTGTTCAATTAAACATTTCAACATAAAATATTTCAAAGTTTACAATGGTTTAGAGAATAGAATAAACACTCGGATACTCACCACCCAGCTTTATAAAATCTTAACATTTGGCCTTTTTTTTTTTTTCAGATTTTTAAAAAAGATTTTATTTATTTACTTGAGAGAGAGAGAAAGAGAGAGCATGAGAAGGGGGAGGGTCAGAGGGAGAAGCAGACTCCCTGCCAAGCAGGAAGCCCAATGCGGAACTCAATCCCAGGACTCCAGGATCATGACCTGAGCCTAAGGCAGTTGCTTAATCAACTGAGCCACCCAGGCACCCTCAGATTTTTTTTTTTTTTTTTTTTTTTTTTTTTTTTTTTAAGAAAGAAAAGCAACTCCTAATTCTGAAACTTGGTAGTGAGAAGGAAACAAGGAAGAGTGGTTCTTATGTGAACTATGCTTCAGATTAGCTAAGTAGCCCTGGCAAATGAAGAAAGATCCTTTTCCTTCGGGGCTGAGTAATTCAGACTAATACAGTGAAAAAAATGATGAAATTAGGAAAGCACTGTTTGCAGCCTGAGATGAAATCATCCATCCAGGCAATGAGCATTCGGTGGATGGAACTTCCCAGTGAAAGTGGATGGGAAGCTTTGCCACGGAAGGACCGCACGGCCACCGTCTGTGTTATTTCCATCCGTTTTCACATCACGAAAACACAGGGTATCTCCAGATATGATGCAGTAGAAATATTCAGCATAACCTAAGAAGTTCTCTTACTGAAAAAGTTGACCATGAATTTGGAAAATGCCTAGTTTTAGAGGTAATTACTGAATTAAGGCATTTGCTTTAAAACAGTCAAAACAGGGGTACCTGGGTGGCTCAGTTGGTTGAGCATCCAACACTTGGTTTGGCCCAGATCATGATCTCAGGGTCCTGGGATCAAACCCAGCACTGGGCTTCATGCTCAGGGTGAGTCTGCTTAAGATTCTCCTTCTCAGTCTCCCTCTCCCTCTGCCCCTTCACCTCCTCTCTCTCTCTCTCTGTCTAAACAAGCAAACAAAGAAAAACTTAAAAATAAAACAAAAACAGTAAAAACAACAGCAAAACATCACAGGTAAATTTGAGGTCTCTGAGTGAACTCCTCCCTGATCTTGTTATTCTCCTTACATCACAAAAAGCATCTAAATTCGATGTTTACTATTTCCACCCATATTTGTTTTTATTTCTCCATGGGTATGTACCCATAAGTAACATACAGTGTTAGTTTTTATCACTTTGAACCTTCCTCAAGTGGTCTTCTATTGCATGTAACATTCCATAACTTCTTTTCTTTATGTAACACTACCATTTGGAAATTTATTTATCCCAAATATATACACGTGGTCATCTATTTCATTGCTTTATTATTGTCCATTATAAGCATATTCCATAATTTCTTTATGGATTCAAGTGTTGACTGGCATTTGGGCTGTTTTCAACTCATCGCTATCACTAGGAATGCAGCAATCAACATTCCTGTTTATGTTTCATTGTGCATGTTTGCTAGAATCCTCCTGGAAGTAGATTTTGATGAATTGAAAGGTATTTACATTTTTATCTTTACCAGAAATTGAGAGGTTATCCTCCGAAGGGGTTGAAACAATTTATATGCCCAACACAATTTATAAAAATATAAAAATTTAAAAATTAAAAAATTAAAAAATATGAACTTCCACCTGTGTGCCAACACTTGGGATTATCAGGTGTTAATAGAATAACTCTGACTCATGGCTCTTTGGAGATTTTCTCACACAGAGATTTGAACTTTCAAGCACAACTTTCTGAATGAAAGCATGTTGAAACTGGAGAAGCAGCACAAATGTATGAAACAAATACACAAAGCCTACCTGTATCCCACCTTTCCTGCACCACAGCTGCCACGTGCCATAGTCATCCCACCGCCAGTGCCTTTTCAGTTCCTTGGTCTACACTGAAAAGTCCTGAAATCAGGCAGCAGTCAGGACTTAAACAAACCTTAGAGGAAAAAGCACCGGTAATGTATGATGGAAGGCTAAAGGTCATGTATGGAGGGATGGAGGAACTCGTACTCTGTGTCGGGGCAGACGGAAGCACCGCTGCTGGGTGTATAAATCCTCTGCTGGTCTCTCTTCCCAGTCATGGAGCACAGTTGAGTGAAAGGCTGGGGCGGGAACAATGGCAGATGTGATGACATAATCACAGGCATGAATTTTTTTAAATTTAACTTTTTGTGTGTGTGTGTTCCAAAACTCATTGTTTATGCACCTCACCCAGGCATGATTAACAATCAAACTTAAGCTGCTTCATGTTTGGCAAAGTGGGCAGAGACTCATTTTATGGGACAACAAAGGAAGCCATAAAAAGCAAACAGCTTAGACTAATTATTTTGAAAAAAAAAAAAAAAAGATTATGAAATATTTTCGAGGTACAAGCAGTATAAAGAATAGTACAAGTACCCACAATTGAAGTTAATAAATAAAACATCAACAATGCGGTTAAATCGACCCATAATGAGCTTATGTTGAATTCAGAGCTTATAATTCCCAGGCATGTTACTCTGTCTTTACTAATATGTATATGACCCTAAGGCACATAGGACATGTTGTTTAAATGACTGTCATTTAATTATGTGAATTATGCTAAAATTTGGTTTTGCCTGAATATTAAGGTTATTTTATTTTATTAAGATTTTATTTATTTATTTGACAGACAGAGATCACAAGTAGGCAGACAGGCAGGCAGAGAGAGAGGAAGGGAAGCAGGCTCCCTGCTGAGCAGAGATCTAGACTCCATCCCAGGACCCTGAGATCATGACCTGAGCCAAAGGCAGAGGCTTTAACCCACTGAGCCACCCAGGTACCCCATATAAAGGTTTTTTAAAATAGATTTTTATTTATTTATTTGACAGAGAGAGACACAGCGAGAGACAGAACACAAGCAGGGGGAGTGGGAGAGGGAGAAGCAGGCTTCCCTGTGTGCAGGGAGCCCGATGTGGGGTTTGATCCCAGGACTCTGGGATCATGACCTGAGCCAAAGGCAGATGCCCAAGGACTGTGCCACCCAGGCACCCCATGAATATTAAGTTTTTAAAAATCTTTCATATCTGTAGTTTTTGCTCACTCATTTTTGCTGCTATAAAATTCTATAATTTTATTGCCTAAATATGCTACAATTCATTTATGCAGCATCTGGTAAAGGGCGTTGAGATTGTTCCATTTTTCATTGTTATGATACTGTACATGTTTTCTGATGCACATGTACTAGCATTGCCCTAGGGTTTGTACCAAGAAGTGGACTTTCTCCATGTAGGTATAAGAATCTTCAGCTTTGGGGCACCTGGATGGCTCAGTGGGTAAACCCTCTGCCTTTGGCTCAGGTCATGGTCTCGGGGTCCTGGGATCGAGCCCCTCGTCAGGCTCTCTGCTTTCCCCTCTCTCTCTGCCTGCCTCTCTGCCTACTTGTGACCTCTCTCTCTCTGTCAAATAAATAAATAAAATCTTTAAAAATATAAAAAAGAATCTTTAGCTTTGCCAAATTGATCCTTAATTTGGTAGTCTTAATGTGCACCCAACAAAGTATTGTTTTACATCTTATCCAGCACTTGGTACTACCCGATACAAACTTTCATCCTCAATTTAATGGGTGTGAAATGGTTTTATCAAAGTGTTTTTAATTTATACTTTCTAATTATTAGCATAAACACATGCTGCTCCTTCTTTGGATCACTTGTTTAGATCTCTTGCTCATTGTTTTTGTTTTTTCTTTTTTCTATGGGATTGTCTTTTGTGAGTATATGAGTGGAGCATGTGTGAGTGTTTGTGTGTCAGTGTATGTGTGTAATTTGTAGGAATTCCTGATATTTGTGGGGGAAATTTGTGCAAAATCTGTTCAGCCCAGAAATTGTTTCAATTTCTCTCAAAGTCAGCATTGCCTAAAATATAATCTTATCTTCTGTCCCTCCCCCAGTCTACCATGAAGGAAACAGAGCAGCCCGTGATGTAGTGTGCATTCCTAGGAGTTTCTTTTTCTTTCTTTCTTTTTTTGGAAAAGATTTATTTATTTATTTTAGAGAGCGAGCACAAGCAAGGGAGTTTCAATGCTTTCCCTGAGCTCTGTAGTAAGAAATAGGGAGAGAAATTGCTAGACCTTGGACATGTGTACCCCTCAAAGTTTCATCAAAACATAATTAGCATACAGTATATTTCATATTTAAAGAGAACAATTTTACACATTTTGACATGTGTTATACCCATGAAACTATCATCACAATCAAGATAATAAACCTATCCCCCCAAATCTTCCTTATGCTTCTTTATAACCCCTCCTGCCCCAGTTTCCAGACAATCACTACTCCGTTTTTTTACCACTAAAATTTAGTTTGTATTTTACTGAATGTGTGATCATACCGTATGCTCTGTTTTGTCTTGTTTATTTCATTCTGCAAAATTATTTTGAAATTCATCTATGTTGTTCGATATATCACTAGTTCATTCCTTTTAATTGCTGAGTAGGATTCCACTATATGGATACAACAGTTTAATTTATCAGTTTACCTGTTGATTGGCATTCATGCTGTTTCCAGTTTTGGGGCAATTACAAATAAAGCTGCTATGCTATTTGGGTACAAGTCTTCGTATGAACATATGCTTTCCTTTCCCTTGAGTAAATAGGAGTGGAATGCCTGGATCATAGGGTATGTTTAACTTTTAGGAAACTGCTAAAAGTTTTTTCAAAGCGGCTGTACTATTTTACATTCCCGCTTACCACATACAGTACGAGAGTTCTAGTTTTCCCACATTTTTGCTAATATTTGGTATGGTCCCTTTTTTTTTTTTTTTTGTCATTCTAGTATAGTGGAATATCATGGTTTCAATTTGATTTACATTTTCCTGATGACAAACAATGTTGAACATCTTTTCATATGCTTATATTCTATCTGCATGTTTTCTTGGGTGAAGCATATATTCAAATCTTCTTCCCATCTTGTTATTCAGATTGTTTATTTTCTGATTTTGAATTTGGAGGTGTAAGGACCTATTTTATGTTTATATTTTGTCAAGAGGCTTTCATTGAGGTTAAACAAAACCTTGTTGTTTAGCCCTTGAACTGTCCTTGCTCCCCTTCCCCCAGGGGATTCACTTAAAGGCAGGTCCCGGAAACCAGCTCCAGGTAACAATGCCCAGATACAAAGATGGGTCAGGCCAGGTGGAGACATCCGATCAGTAGGGGGTTGCATACTGTCTCCCTAGCTACCAAGGAGCATGGGCCCCCGCCCTTTGGGAACCCTTTTGGCGCCAATCCTAATCAAGGTGTAATAGGCTGATTCAAATGTCTACTAGGGTAAATTATAATTCAATTGGTCACCTAGCATCACTGTGGAGTTTCCTGTGTGTGTTACCATCTCATTGGTCACCTGTGCGTGGCCAGGCCCAACCACATGGCCTTTGCCCTTAAAAGCTAGACTGTGAAACAGAGAAGGATCGCCCTCTCTTGTAAGAGGTGCGGCCCCGAATGTTCGGTTAGATTCTTGATGCTTGGCGCGAAATAAAGCTTTGCTTGACCTTCGCTTTGTATCAGTCTCGCTCCTTTAATCACGGACCCGTTATTGGGGCATAACAGGAGGTACTTTATAATATTTGGAATTCAAGTCCTTTATAAGATGATATGATTTACAACTGTTTTCTCCCACTCTGTAGCTTGTCTCATTTTCTTAACATAATCTTTTGAAGAGGACAGTTCTTAACATCGATGAAGTTCAATTTATCAAGTTTTCCTTTATGAATCATGTTTTCGATGTCACATATAAGAAATCTTTGTCTGCGGGTGCCTAGGTGGCTCAGTCCTTAGGCATTTGCCTTTGGCTCAGGTCATGATCCCAGGTCCCTGGGATCCAGCCCTGCATCAAAGTCACTGCTTGATGGGGAGCCTGCTTCTCCCTCCCCACTCCCCCCGCTTCTGTTCCTTCTCCTTGTCTATCTCTCTGTCAAATAAATAAATAAAAATATTTTAAAAAGAAAAGAAGAGAAAAGAAAAGTTTTTGCCTAACTCACAAAGGTTTTCCCCAAAGATTTTTTTCTAGAAGTCTTATAGTTTAAAGTTTTTATACTTAGGTTTCTTATATATCGAGTTATTTTTTTGTATATGATGTAAGGTATGGATTCAAGCTTTTCGTTGTTGTTGTTATGGATATCCAATCATCCTAGCACCATTTGTTAAAATAAAAAGGCTGTTCTTTCTTCACTGAATTTGTATATTTGTTAAAAATCAGCTGTCTGCTTGTCAACCTGGAATCTTGAAGCTGACCAATTTCTCCTTTGGCTAATATTGAATTATCAGTTCCATATCCTTACTCTCTCTGAAAACTACCATTTCTTTAGTCAGTACAATCTTTCCTAATTACATATCAGCTTCCTAGTTGCAATAGTTTTCCAGATTGTCTCCTTGAGATTATCCTAAATCATCCTGATGGCCTTGGATTTTCCCAAATCTCGATTCCTATATTTCTAGATTATCCTGTGGTTCTTCAGTCTAAGGATAATAAGAGCCATTCACTTTACTAATTTTTCTTAATTTCATTCTTAAATCTCCACAGACCCAACATGTCACTCCCAAATCTTAACACAATATGATGTTAGAATTTTGACCAGTTCTTGAGGACCACAAAGTGATAAGATTTTAATGGTCCTTACTGATGTCGGTTCTTGCTGGACCACACTAACACCTCATAACGCTACTTAAGATCATAGCTTCTAAAGTTGGAGCATATTCACTTATGCATTAGTTACTTTTGAACACGTGTTGTGTGCCAGGCACTTAACTAGTGCTATGGGGATAAACGGATGAGACATACTTTTGATTCCCAAGATATTTCAATTCTAATATATTCTGTACGTTCAGGTCCCAAGGCCATTGAAAGAGTCTTAAGAATCAATATCCTGTAGGTTTCAGAACCCAGATCTACTTTTTTTTTTTTTTTTTTTTTGCACAGAAAAGACTGTGGCCATTATTAGGAGGAAATAAAGTGCTTTCTGAGTCAAATCAGACATTCTAATTCAAGAATGGTGGGATTTGGTTGACAAAGACAAGCTCTGAGAAGGGATAAAGCATGCAGACAGGACCAGATGCCGGAAGGCAGAGGCCAAACCCAGGAAGGAGTCACTTGGGGTCATTGAACATTTGTCAGAAAAGAGTAAGAATGATAGAAAGGGGAGTGAACCAGTAAAGAATTATCTTTACCTCTTGACTGGGAAGTGTCTATGTAGGAGAGTGGGTAAAAGCGAATTTGAGCCTCAAGGATGAAAGATGCCTAATAAAAGTTCAGTTGGTATTACCTTTCCTACTGTGGGGTCACTGAGGCAGGGAGAGTCCAGACATGTCCCAGAGAAAGGAAATGAATCAATGTGAGATTACCTGTCTTCTGTGATAAATGCAGGTTTTGCACACATCATTAAGAAGCACTTCACAAAGGGCAGATGGATGAGGTGTATGCCAAATGAAGCAGTTCTCAAAAAGCTACTGCCCAGCCAAGGTGCATTACAGAAATAAGCATGGAGAGCAAAAGGGGCAGCCTCTGGTCTTAGCCAGGGAAGGGAAAGGTAGTGTGTGCTTTTCTCTAGGACCCCTGAAGTACTTCCTGGTAGGAGGTACAGAGGAGTTATCGGAGGGTGTCAGGCTTCTATCAATATGGGGTTCTGGGAAGTCGGCCGCATCTAGGAAAAGGAATCCAAGGCACAGACTGAGAGAGAGCTGCAGCCAGCTGCACTGAGAATTCAGGAATTGAATTCCCTTCCCAAAGGGAAGCAAGTGACCAAAAGAGAGGGGTGGGGTAGGTAGGAGCACCATTGGCCTCACGTATGAGCTCAATAGCCTATAGTCAATGCTGTGTGATTCCAATGGCCCAAGGAAGACTTTCTGCCTGAAATCACACTTCCACCCCTCAACCAGAGTGTAATACTCCTTAAACCTGGGCATAAACTTTCCTTCATAATTAAAGCTAAGGCTTATAATTTAATATCCCTGGGAGCATTCAGTTTACATTAGGAAAACTCTAGACGTTTTTAAGAGTAGTATTGGAGGAGAGAACAATTATAAGAGTCTGATAGAAGAGGGTGATGCATAGAAGAAGAAGATGGGAATCTGGAAGACAGATTCCATAGCTCTTGGCGGCCAGCCTGATGCTGAGGTCTATGAGGGTTGCCATATTTGGCAAGACAAAACAGAAAGAAGTTAGATACTCAGTTATATTTATCTGAAATTCAGATTTAACTGAGTGTCCTCTATTTCATGTGGCAATCCCAGATCAATACAAAGTTCTGCCTCATTGTCCCACTTAAACCTTGCCACTGTACTTGTAGATTCTTGGAGCCTTCACTTGTGCACGTGAGCATAGAGGGGCTGGGGCCCTCCGTTTTCTTGGAACCACAATACATGGACAGGAAGATATATTATTGAAATCCAAGAATTTAAACTCCTTGAGGACACAGACTGTGTCATTTCTGTTTGCATCCTCAATGCTTTGCATAAGGGCTGGGGCAGAGCAGTTTGCTCAATACAGTTATGTTGACATTCTAATTTTTTTTTAAATATTTTATTTATTTATTTGACAGAGATCACAAGTAGGCAGAGAGGCAGGCAGAGAGAGAGGAGGAAGCAGGCTCCGCGCGGAGCAGAGAGCCCGACATGGGGCTCGATCCCAGGACCCCGAGATCATGACCTGAGCTAAAGGCAGAGGCTTTAACCCACTGAGCCACCCAGGCGCCCCTATGTTGACATTCTAAAAAATGTCAATAATAATAATAATAATAATAACAGCAAACATATACAGTGCTTACCACACTCAGGCTGTCCTCTGAGCACTTCCCTGAAAAGCTGAGATGATACATAAGACCTGTTGCAGGTGACTTAAGAGGGGCTTATCAGACATTGCTTTTTAATTAAGTGAAGTCTTTTGTTATCAGTGTGCAACCCTTCTCAGGTGAGGAGCAGTCCAGACCTCAACCCAGGCTTCCATTCAACTCTTCAGCGCCCCTGCTCCTAAAAGACAAAAGCACAGACAAAGCCAATTATGATATCACTTCTTCCCTACTTCCCTTCTATAACTGTTCCCATCTCCTGACTGCAACTACACTTCACACCAGCTCACCCCTGCGCCCCCCACACCCCCGGGGTTCAAATGCATACCCAGGAGTGCAAAGCAGCTCTTTGTTAAGAGAGTAAACAGCTTCTGAAATAATTTCTTAATGTGTTTTCCAAATATAGATGATATGGGGTTACACAGGAGATTGGGTTATCCAGGCTCCTCCTTGTATCCATTCACCAAGAGCCCAGGCCTTGTTTTGTGCCTGCGTGCAAACCTGCAAGTGAGGGGCAAAGGTTTGGATGGTTGAACATCTCTAGCCTGGCATGGATTGGGCTCAGATTTGCCAAACAGAGCACTGGGGAAGTTTGGCTTCATTATATCTATCAGATTAGGACCACTCAAAGCTCAGGGCAACTTTGAGATTGGGGAAAGCAGGTCTGGAGCAACTGCTTCTACTTTTGTCCATGTCTTTGTCTCTTTTTTTAGGCAGAAACTCAGATGCTTTCCATCAGTACCCTTTTTACCCCCACCACCTCCATTCCACCCCCACCCAACCCCCAAGGTGCCATCTCCATATGGGGAGAGCCGACCCCACAGGGCTCTGATTCATATCCATCCAACTCATCAAAATATCATTTAGTCTAAGCAACTCCCCATCCAGGCACTGCTTTACAAGCTGTTGTAGGTCTGGCTTAAGCCTATTGTAACTGAGCAGTATCTTTCCTTTTCTTTGGTTGAGAAGTCGCCAGCTCTAAACCAAAGCAGGCCTGGGAAGCTCCATTTGTCATTCATTCATTGGATATTTTTAATGCGGGGATCCAGTAGCTCCAGCATGTTCCCTAGTTGGTGAAAAGTATTCTCGGAGCTGTGTTTAAGGGCATCAGTCCCACCCAGTCAGTACGTCTGGATTATGAATGCCTAAGCTCCGCCTCAGCATTACCCTCAGTCTATTATTGCTCTTCGTTTTCTCTGCTTCTACTCTGGTCCCGACCAGTGTCATTTGTCACCTGTATAACCCAGTGGCTTCCTGCCTGTCTGACATGCACAAGTCCTCATTCGGCCCTTGCTCTGACCACATCAGTCTCCTGCTCATGGCTCATGGTGATCCTTCCTAAACAGGGTGTTTGTAGAAAAGTCACAAGGGAGTATCTACCTAATGGCACTACAAAACTGAGGAAAACATTATTATTCTATGTTTCAAAAACCTATGGAGTATAAAAGTCTCAAACATTCTGATGTTACCACATAGAGCTTCAAGGAAATTTTAAGTGTGAAGTACACTACTTTAGATTAAATCCCTAGGCTCCCAAGAAACATATTCATGGCCTCTGTTGTTAGTGAACATGGGTAAAAGTTTGAGAAGCCTAGCATAGAGTGACCCAGCACCTCAACAGGTCTGTCAAAGGCCATCACACCGCATTCCTAAACCTCAGTGCAGTCAACTGCTCACTACCCCCCACGTGCATGTCGCTCTCTAGAGAAATAGGTAAGTCCTATTCTTCAGTCCATTCCCACCCTAGACATTTGTTCCTATAACCAGAATGCCTTTAAGTTTCCTGATATCCTAATTCCATATCCATTTTTCTTTCCATTATAAACACATTCTTTATATGACTCAGAGCCCTGGTCATGGCACTAGGTTGTCAAGGAACATTCATTGAAATGTCGTGAGTAGAACACAATTCCTGACATCTGAGGTGTGCAGAAAGGAATGGAACATGTCTCTGCTCTTAGCAGGGAATGGGACAGGATGGTGCTAAGTGAAGATTCTAAAGAAATTTTCGGACTTACTGTTTTCTTCAGTAGGTCCCAAGCCTCACTTCCGGAGAGGGGAGGCCAAGGTTGGGGTGAGGGCAGGGATTCAGAGGATGCACACAAGTTCATCTAGAAAGGGCTGATGATGTGGAAAATGGGAAGAAAGATGGATGATATGGATGATATGAATTATGGTGAAAAAGAAAACAACAAGCACAAACTGGAGTCAGCTCATGGAATCTGAAGTTATCTCAGGGTAGATAGGGTCAGAATCAAGTTGAACTGTAGGACAACCAGCTGATGTTGGAGAATTGCTTGTTGGGAACCAACCCCAACACCCAGGACATGTTGGAATTGAGGGTAGAACCCAAACAATTAGGGACTCTAAACTGGCCTCCCTGCAGCCAGCAGGGGGCGCAAGCCTCAGCCACCATCTTGAGATAGGGTCTGGACTTCCCATCCCCCACTGTCACCGCAACTCCTCATCTACAAACACAGTGTACGCCCCCATGAGCACTTCACCTGCCTGCCCTGATGCAGAGGATAGACAAAACTACTAAAAATTCTAATTTGGAATCTACAGGTAAAAATTCTGAGGAAATGCCAGAAGAATGAATAGAGATTGGTTGAAGAGAGAAGACCTCAGGCAAAAGCCCAGTTGGAGGTACCTTGGGACGTTCCTTTCTGAGCTAAGGCATTTAGCCTCCTTATTTTAGAGCTTCTCTGTTCAAATACATCACACATGTAAACATGTCTGGTATCGTCCAAGAAACAGTCCTCAGGCTCTGAGCCACAGCTTGGGATTTGCACGCCAGCCTTGTTCTCCCGGCCCCTTCTCAGGACTTTAGCCTCTGTTTCCCTTGGAAGCACTGTCTTGTCTAGCTTTTCCAGATTTGCCCAGAGCCATGTTAGAGCTTATTCCACATCTGAGCTCCTCAGATTCAGACATTTTTTCAATTTATCTCAAGGATTATTAGAAAAATCCATCCAAGATCATATCCCTTCTCTCACTTTTCAAAAAGACCTCTAGTGCCAATGGGGGAATGGAGCCAAGCTTCTCCCTTCCCCAGACCTTGGAGCAGGGGGCTTGCCTTCGCTTCCTTGTCCCATCTAGAGCTCTAACCAGGCTTCTGGAAGGGGGACTAACTGCTTTATCCCCAAGCTTCTCATTTCATCTGTCCCACAATGGGGAGAAAAGCAAGGGCTGATAAGGATTCCCCAAGGAATTCTCTATCAGGCCGTTCATGAACAGCCCATTCCCAGGGCTTTGGACTTCAGGATGAGGAGATTTGCGAGAGGACTTCCAACCAGGCAGACAGGGCACACGGTTCATTTCTCTCTTCTAGCTGTTCGTCTTCAGAACTAAGTAGCTGCCGTCTCTGAGGAAGCAGGGAGCTGCAGCTTGCCCTGTCTCTGGGGGCCAGTGGGTGGGCGAGGGAAGGTTACAGACAGACAGACTTGCTCACAGATTGGCATTGCTCTTAGGACTCAGTCCACAGTGAAATCAAAGAGAGTTCACCTGTACTAGTTTCAAAGACAGCAAGCCGAAGAATCCCACCTCCTTTTACTGTTCTATTCTTTCCCTGCTCTCTTCTTCCCCCACCCCTCACACACAACATAGTAAGACATCATAGAGTTTCAGAATTGGAATGTACTTCAAAAGTCTTTGATCTACGGACTCTCCTCATGTTACATATGAGAAAACAGTCGTGGAAAGAGGTACAGTGGTTTGTCCATGAGCACACGCTGGAAAATGTCAGGACAAGGATGGGAACGAGGCACTTATAACGTCTTTCTCTTTCTCAGTTTCAGTGGTTCCCAGCCCTTAGTTGTAAATATACAGCTTTCTTCACTTTTGGCATATCAGCAAACACCTGTGCTATTACTTAATACTTTTTCTTTAGCCAGACCCACTTTTTACCTAAGTGTATTTACTTTAAAAGGAAACTATATCATTAATGCCAATGAAAAAGCAGCACCATTTACCCTAAATATTGGAGACCAAAGGGCAAATAAATTGAATGGAAAACAGTCTTAGGAAACAAGCTCGATATTTTGATCTATTGAAGGCTGTCACTCTAAGATCTATTCATTTGGGGTTAAAATGGGAGGTAAGGGTTTGAGAGGAGTTAAGATCATTCTAGCACTTGACTGAGATATTCTCCTTGAAGGGAAGAAGGAGACTTGAAATGGGAGCAACCTTCCAGAAAACCATGAATACCTCTCCATGCACCAGCAAAGTTTTCTCCCAACACCTGTGGTATATGTCGCCCAGTTTGGAATTGCTGCACGGGATGGCTCTGCTTCCAGAAGGAGTGTTTTCCCTTCTTGGGGGTAGGGGCCCACAGATGCAGAAAGACACATGCAGTATTCCTTACACATTTCAAAAATTGTGGGCAATGGTTCCTGGAAAGGAATGGCTTCTTTGATGTCAGTTTTGTTGTTGGCTGGTATAGCTTCTCACAACTTTCTGGCTGGGAACATCCTAGAAAAGCAAGCAGGGTCACAAAAGGTGATTAGAGAAGTTCTTGGAACTGAGAGATGGTGCGGTGATTTTCTGTGCCCTAGACCATCTTCACTTCCTCTTTATTGCCATCCCCATAAGTCACTGTGTGACCTGCATCACTTCTCTGTTGTGATGACAGTAATAAATGGGATTCCTTCCCCTGTGGGAATATCAAACTGTATAGGATCTGAGACTCTGAACTCTAGGTGACATTGGGTCTGGTTCAAGCACAGCCTGGAGGTGTAATCTTAGCATTGTCACAAGTAATGACCCAGTTGGCAAATGGTTCTTAGCCACCTGCCACTGCTCTAGGTGTGGGGTCTCAGAAATAAATAATGCATCATAATGCATCATGTCTGTATGTAGAACAGCTCTGGGTAGTTGAGATAAATTTTATTCAACAAAAAGGGCAAGAAGGATGTACATGCTATGTGATGCTGATGGGTAGTCTGATGAATATTCTGGAAGCCTTGCGGAAGGAATGAGGCCAGGGTCTTGAGGGGGCAGGGGAAGCTTTGTGGAGGAGGTAGGATTTTTGTAGGACCTCTTTCTCCCTATTTTCCTCTGGTCTTCCTCCTCCCCCTTCTTGTCTTCTTCCAGAACGGGTGCAAAGTTTACACTGGCAGAGGGCTGGGGGTTGGCTCTCACCCCTAGATGTGGGCTGAACAAGCATCCCGGAAGCCTGTACTGGTGGGAGGCTGGCCAGGTGGACAGTGCCCACGCTGTGGCCTGTGAGATCCTCGAAGACAGATTTACCAGTTGCCAAATTCTCCTTGTAGCCCACTCTCCTGCCTGTGGCTCTGCACAGCAATTCCTGGGGACTAGGAGGGGGAGGAGAGGGCTCAGGAAGACAGGAGAGGGGGCATCACACATAACCTGCAGGGATTCATAGGGCCCCGTTGGGCGGTTTCCTGAGCACACATTGGATTTGCCTTTACAAGACCCCTCAGGCCACACGGGCTGACACGGGCTGACCTGGGCTCCCCGGAAGAGCGCTCTGGCAGGGAATCCGAAGTGGGTCCAGCTCAGCCACTGAGCCTCCATTTTCTCATCTGTCACATTCACCAGCTTTTTATGAAGATCCTTTTCCAGATTTGGAAGGAAAATGAGAGAATGAGGCAAAGAGGAGGGAGGGGAGAGAGGGGTGGGAGGGGGAGAAACAGAGAAGGGGGAGATAGGGAAGACAGCAGTAAAGCAAAATGGTAGTGTTATGGGGAAGACAGGAAAAGTAGGGACTCTGGAAAAGAGCAGTCAGATCTGTTTGTTAAGGCTTCACAGCCCCTTAATATCCACAGAACACACACGTAATACTGTCTCTTTCGTTCATCTCTGCGGCGTTTGCTAGGGCCGCATGTGCCCTAGCCAGGTCTAAGGCCGTCAGCTCTGGACCATAAACATTAGCTGAGGAAATTTCTCTGTGGCCAGCTCTCGGGAAATACAGGGGTTTCCCAGGTGTGCATCTAGGTTCTGACAGGCATGAACTTTCACAATTGTAGAAAAAAATTGCAGAACTCGTCATGCAGAATTAAGTAAAAATACATCTATTTAATATGAGAAAATATATCACAACAAATTAAATGTTTTACAAAGCTGACATCTGTAACAAATATCTCAGTATCTGGAAACTCATATTTCCACTAACTAGCTTCTTTGATAAAGTGCTTTTTTTCACCCTACATTCTTTTCGGTCACTTTCTCATATAGCAACAATATGAAACCATTTTCTGCAGAGGGAATGAGATCATTCAGCTTTCTCTCCAGCACAATTGATGGAAATTTGTTTTTTTAACAGTGAGGTTTAGGATACACAGACACAATAAAGGACTGGCTGTCGGGGATGCCTGGGTGGCTCAGTCAGTTAAACATCTGCCTTAGGCTCAGGTCAAGATCCCAGGGTCCTGGGATTGAGTCCCATGTCAGGCTCCCTGCTTAGTGGGCAGTCTGCTTCTCCCTCTCCCTCTCCCTCTGCCTCTCTCTCTCTCTCTATCAGATGAATAAATAAAATCGTAAGAAAAAAAAGGACTTGCCATTTGTAGTACCAATACAAGTTTGGGTCTTACAAATTGAGGAATTCTAATCCATTTCATTTTTGTCTGAATCTCATCAAAAAGAAAAAAGGTGACGTGTACTTATAATTATATATTCTGCATTATTTAATATTTTAATATGATTGAATCATTACAATTCAATATATCATTAGTGGATAGACTAAAAATTTGGCCTTAATTAAATTTATTTTATAGAATTGAATATATCCTAAGTGTCCAACAATTGAGAATTGGTTAACTATGCCAGTGTTCCAGAAGCAATATTCTTTCATCATTTAGTATAATTTTTATAGACAAATATTGTTGGCCATATAAAGATTCTTTATATGTTAAATAAATAAAAGGCATATTATAACAGATTAATCTCACTTTTTTAAATGTTAAAATATAGAAGTCTTGATGGCTCAGTTGGTTAAGCAACTGCCTTCGGCTCAGGTCATGATCCTGGAGTCCCAGGATCGAGTTCTGCATCACGTTCCCTGCTTGGTGGGGAGTCTGCTTCTCTCTCTGACCCTCCCCCCCTCATGCTCTCTCTCTCTCTCTCTCATTCTCTCTCAAATAAATAAATAAAATCTTTAAAACAAATAAATGTTAAAATATATATGTGTATATTAGTATCTACATTTACTTCCATCTCTATATCTGAGTACATCTATATCTACATCCCTATTACCTAAATATCATCATCATAGGAAAAAATTAAGCATAGAAAATTGTCTGGAAGGTTATAGAGTTTGGTATTAGTACGGGCAGTTTAGAAAGATAGCAGTGAAGTTTCTTCTTGTCTATTATCTAATTTTCTGTAATGATTATGTTACTATTGTCACAATAGGAAAACAAACAGAAGTTTTAAGTGTATAATTTAAAAAAAAAAAACCATCTCATCCCCCACTCAGTCCAGTCACAGGCATGAGAGAACCCTGAGGAGTGAAGGTTAAGAAGCAGTGTGTGTGTGTGTGTGTGTGTGTGTGTTTGTGTGTGTGTATGTTTGTCTGCCAGTCTTTGTGTGTGCACGTGTGTGTGTGTGTGTGCACGTGCACATCTGTGTAAGTGTGGGAGCGTGGGTGGTGCAGGCAGACATGTGGACATCAGTTCCCACCCTGGCTTCACTCTGCCCTCCCGTTACTGAAATCCTGGTGAAAAGCCTTCAGGGTCTACACTGCTTCAATCCCGCAGACCCCTTGACAAGCTGGAGGCTGGATAGGGGAAACCAAGTTTCCTGTCAGGATGTGATGGGACAAGTTACTCCAAGTGAGAGGAGATGCTTCTGTCCCTGCACCCACTGGGGCACTTGGGAAACAGGGTGAAGGACAGGGCCGCCCGTGCTCTCCTGAGTGAAACCCTACGAAGGGAAGGATAACTGGAGTATATATGAGATGCCAAAATGAAGGGAGGGGGGGGATGCTGATGAAGACGTCAGAACTTCCCTTCCTGTGGTCCCCATCTCAAACTCAAACCCTCCTAAGTGCCTGTGATCACTTGGAGAAGCAGTTCAGCGTTCAGTGTCTAAGACAACCTTTGAGCCCACGTGTGCCGCCCTCACACACAGCCACCCCTTGCTGCTGCCCAGAAGGCACCTTCTGGGAGGGCGAGCCCAGGTGCAGGGAAGGAGCTACCATATGCAGCGTGAATCCCCCTCCCCCACCTCCTCAGGAGCCTCCGGGTTCTAGGCGGCTCCCTTCCGAAAGGAAAAGAAGCGGAAGGTGTGTTTCCGTTTTGGGTTAGTGACTTCCTCAGCTCCCTTCCCCAGCTTTTCCTGAGCCAGAGTCTGTTCTTCCCAAAAGACACCCAGGACGGGAGCCTGGCCTCTCCTGCAGTCTACCCGGGGCGCCTTCAGATCAGCATCCCCTCAGTCAAACAGGGGCAGGATTAGTCCAGCCCCTTCCGCCCACCTGCACTCCTACATTAACTCAGGAGTTCTTGAGATCCTGTTCTGTACCTGGGACTATGCCGGCTCTGGAGAAAGAGCAGAAAACAACCTAGAAAAGGCCCTGTCCTCTGTACTCCTAGGGGTCCCCGTTTCACTCTCCATGGGTTGGACCGCAGGTGCATGACAGTTTTGTCCCCCAGCCACCCTGTTAGGACAAAAATCCTCCCAGTCACCACCACACTGGCTGGGGGAGGTCAGGGTGGGGGCCCTTTCCTCTATCTTCACCACACTCCTCACCTTCCCACACTACAGTGTCTCACGGACTAAATGGGGAAAATCCCAGGATATTTAGCCAAGATTCCTTTCCCAGATTGGGCAGCCACTGAGAGCTATACACACATGGAACTCATTCCGTTCCTGGGGTCTGATATGTATGGGCCTTTTATAAAGTTCTCAGGTCAGAGAAGGTGAGACCCAGCTCATCTTTTAAGGGGGACTTGCATTATTCCTTGTGACAGTTGACTGTTCTCACACCTGCTTTCTCCCAGATCATCTACCACGTTTAAATCATTCTAAAAAATCCTTCCTCCTCCAAGAAGTCATCTGGGACTAAAATACCAGAAGAAGCATACCCTGTCCATCCTCTGAGCTGCCCTCCCCTCCTTGGGCTGAGCTGGGGGCTCAGAGAGTGAGACCTAGGCACTGCAGGTCTCTGCACTGTGGATTGCTGCCACTTCCAACTACATAGAGAGTGGCACTTACCAGAATATAAAACATTAGATCCAAACTTAGGAGGGAGAAACCTCTACACATTTGAAATTATGATTGTTCCCTGCAAGAGAAGCAGCCCTCGTCTTCTCTTTCCTTGTTCTGAGGTCCACCTCTGGTCAGTTACAAAGGAGTGAAGTTGTCAGACTGTCTGCTTGCTCTGACAGTTTATGGTCTGGGGCACTCAGGTCAGAATCAGGGCAACTGGAACGTATCTGACAGGATAATATGCAGAACAAATTTCTACCTGGCTTCTTAAAGTACATTTTTTTTTATTTGTTTATTTGACAGACAGAGATCACAAGTAGGCAGAGAGGCAGACAGAGAGACAGAGGGGGAAGCAGGCTTCCTGCTGAGCAGAGAGCCCCATATGGGGTTCGATCCCAAGACCCTGGAATCATGACCTGAGCTGAAGGCAGAGGCTTTAAACCACTGAGCCACCCAGGTGCCCCAAGTACATTTTTTTTTTTTAAAGAAACTGCTGATAATTTTTCTGTGAATAATTTTTTAAAATTGTCTTTTTGTTCCGGGGCATCTGGGTGTCTCAGTTGGTTGAGTATCTGACTCTTGGTTTCTGCTTAAGTAATGATCTCAGGGTCATGAGATCGAGCCCTGCGTCTGGCTCCGTGCTGGGCATGGAACCTGCTTGGGATTCTCTCCCTCTTTCGCTGCCCCTCCCTGCCCTGTTCATGCTCTCTAAAAATAAATAAATAAATAAATAAATAAATAAATAAATAAAATGAGAATAAAAATAGTCTTTTTTCCTTATAGAAACTGGAACATTCTGAAAAGCACAAATACACATCAACGCATGAACATTCACCACAACACCACCAACCTGCAATAACCATTTTCCTTGTCCTTATACATACACCCCACTTCTTCTCTACAAATGCGTGTGTGCATGAATTCACCAGCTGCCAAGACACCAGCCTCTCCAAGCCCCAATCCCCCTGCTGTGTAGAAATTATCTTCCCGCTGTACCTTACTCCAAATAGATAGCATAGATATATAACCTACAAAATCGAGATGATACTGTAGGTAGCATATTACAATCTACGTTTTTTACTTACTAATATGTCAGGGTCAAATTCCTCTTGTTGTAATTGGATTTGCTTGCAACAGGATTGTTATGACTGCACAGCATTTCATCACCTGGTTGTACTATAACTGAATTAACCATTCCTCCATTGCTCATTTAGGGGTTTCAATGTTGCAATGTCACCAGTGTTACAAATAACACCACAGAGAACAACCTCATACACCCATCACTGTGTCACTGATTATTTTCTTCCCATTTGTTTCTTGAAGTAAAATCTCTGGGTCAAAGAGAATAAACATCTTTATAGCTTTGAATGCTCTTTGCAACGTTCAAAGAGACCTTCTTGGTGGAGAAGGGCAATGAAGAAAGACAGCTCTGGGACACTCCAGGCAGGGGCTGGGCGTGGAGTGGCATAGGAGTTGACAACCATTTCCTACCAGGGGCCCAGGTTCCAAATAGGGACCTTGAGGTGGAAGCAGAAAAGAAGCTCCACGGAGCTTTACATCACCCTTACAACCCCCAGGAAGGGATGGGCTGAGAGAAGTGGCGTGAGGCTTAGAGGCTCCCAGTCTCTTTGAACCAGAGTTCAAACCAGGGCAGGATCTTGGAAAATGTGGCTTGAGGGATCTGTCACTCACTCACACACACACATACACACACACACACATTACCACCTGCTAAACCCTGTGAATCAGAGCTTCAGAGACGCTCTTCTCTGGTCTTCAAAAAGCCAAAAGAAAATCTGTATCTTCTCTCCATAGCCCTTGGCATCTTTCTCCTTTATCACCCTCCCTCCCTCTGTGCTATTCCGGGGATCTGCTAGGGAAAAGCATAGCTCTCTCTATTCCTCCCTCTCAACTTTCTGGCTCTCTTGTACCTACGTAATTCATTTATCCAGTGTATGAGACAGGGTCTACTATAAGTCAGGTACTGTGCAACGTCTGAGGGGAGAAAATATGAACCAGAAACACCCCTGCCCACATAGGTAAAGGTCTGTTGATAATACTGATAGATATTGATTGACCATAAACTGATTTGTAGACCACGAAAATACAGCAGGTAATTTCTGTTTCTTTCACTCACGTATTCTTAGAGTAATACCTGGCAAACTGGGCATTCGTGAAGATATTTGATGAATGAATAAATGTATTGAAAGGGTTGTGTCCCTCAACACCTGTGGGTACTTTTTTTTAGGCTTTATTTTGAGATATAATTTATATGTTATAAAATGTACTTGTCTTTAGTATACTATTTGAGTCTTCAGTATGTGTAAAAAGTTGTGCAGCCATCACCCCAATCTGATTTTAGAACATTCCATCATCCCATGAGAAACCTCGTTTCCACCTGGGCTCACGTCCAATTTTCCCATCTCCCCTGCCTCGTGCTAGGCTATCACTAATCTATCTACTTTCTGTCTCGATATATTTGTCATTCTGGGTATTTCATGTAAATGGAACCGTACAATGTGTGGCGGTGTTCACATCTGGCATTTTTAGGGAGCATAACACTTGTGAATTTCACCCATGTTTATATCAATAATTTATTCCTTTTAATTGCAGAATGAGAGTCCCTTCTGTGCATATACCACATTTTGTTAATCAGTGGATGAACATTTGATTTGTTTCCACTTTTTGCTGTTCTGAATAAAGCTACTGTGAACATTCATGTACGGTCTTTGTGGGGACAAATGCTTTTTTTTCTTTTGGGAAAGACTGGAATTGCTAAGCCAAAGAGGGGTATTTTTGAGCAAAGATTTTTTTCCTTATTTTGTTTTTTACTGAAGTATAGTTAACACACAATGTCGTATTAGTTTCAGGTGTACAAAATAGTGATCGGACAAGTCTGGATGCTGGGCTGACTGTGAGTGTGGCCACCACCATCACCATACAATGTTATTACAGCATCGCTGACTCTCTCTATGCCAAGACTTTTATTCCCATGACTTATTCATTCCTTAACTAGAAACCTGTATCTCCCACTCCCCTTCACCCTTTTGGGAGCAAAATTTCTAGGAGTCACTTATGGAAAGAGGACATGACTTAGCAAGATGGATCTAAAACCTGAGGTTCTGAAACAGACACACAAGTATGATTCTCCCCGGCCACTTCCTAACAGAGCAAAGCCTGGGCTGTGCCTCCCTTTTCTACACTTCTCTTTAACCTGCACACCGTCTTTCTGTTAATGCTCCTTTCCAAGGCTGATCTTGGCTTGTCTTTTTTTTTTTAAATAAGGCATTGATGTGGGGGAGAGTTTTCCTATCATGTCCTACCCTTAAAATCACATTATTATTTTTCTTTAACATAAATGGAATATATGGCTTTTTTTGTATAAATATTAGATTCCAAAATCTAAATTTAAAGAAAAACTAAGAAAAGTAAAATGACATAAAATGTCACCACCCAGACATAATCACAATTAATATTTTGGTCTATATCCTTGAGTAGTTAGCTAGAAGATAGATAGATGGATAGATGTAGATATTAATGTCAATGTAGAGATAGTTGTTGCATATGTTATTTTGGTATCTATTTTTTCACCTAATATGTCCCATTTTTCTGTCTTTATATTTTTCATATTTAATGACTATACACTTTTCCACAATCAAGATGAGCTTTAATTTATTTAACTAAATCCTTATCGTTGGACATGTAATTTGCTCCAAAAATTTTTTGCAGTTGTTAAAAAAATACGCTAGTGAAAGCAGCTTCATTAATTTTACATACACTAATCAGTAGTTTTGTAGAATTTGTAGAAATGTTTTTTGAAAGAACGTTTTGAGGGCTTTGGTTGATACTGACAATTGCTGCCCAAAAATTGCAATCTAGTTTACACTTCAACCAGCCATGGATGAGAGAGTTTAATCCCTGCATTTCCACTAAAACTGTCATACTGTAAAAAAAATAAAATAAAATCCAAAATTTACCAACAGGCAGAAAATGTCGTCTTTTGAAAACGAGCTACGTCTTTTGACAACTAGTGAACCTAATAGCTTTTCACATATTTGTAGGCTATTTAATTTTCCTCTTTGGATCATCCACACTACTCTAGGGGAGCATTAAACGTCTTCCTTCCCATCACCTCCTGTCTGATAGTCTGCCCAGCAGACCCCCCAAAAACGCTCCCTCTTTGCTCACACCTTGGATAGAAGGCTAATGGAATGACAGGTGGCCCCTGTTCCACCTGCCACCACAGTAAGACCACGGGGCCCACTCCCATGACATAGGAAATATCTTCTGCTGCCCACAGACCGCCTGGTACCCACTGAGGTTGACCCAACTGATATCTAAACCACAAAGCTCCCAACTCCGTTGGATCGAGTTTTACGACAGGATGAAAGCGCAGGCTTTTGGAACCCCATGTTTTGGCACTAGCATCCTTTATCGGAAGGGCTAGTACGTGGGTGGTGGTGACCAGCTGTTCTTCTTTCCCCTTAGAGTCAGAGCAAAGGAAGTGAGATCAAATTATAATAGAAAGGATGCCAGTGAGACAAAAGAAGGAACTTATTGCCAAGGAAGCGTGTGGAGTGCTACACCTAAGGCAATCTTTGATGAGGGTGAAGTATCTGTGGCTTCACTGGATCCCTGCCCAAGAGCAGAGGATGTGTCTTAGCTCAGACCTGAGGTGACAAGCTCTAGCTTAGTGCATGAGCGCCCTGGCTTCCTGCATGGCTAACACCATCTGAGAGCTTGTGGACCGTTCTCGGGGCTATGAGTTTAGACACATATCACAATTTGGGTCTCTCCATCCCATCTTAAAACGAATTATATAATCTGAGCTTAAGTTTCTAGAATTTGAGAAACAAACAGAAGCAAAGGGAAGTTATATCACTAAAAGCTGACTATTTGTCAGGTTTTTGTCAGGGCTAAGTGCTTTAAAGAAGATCCAAAATCTTTATGACCCAAATGAGGAAACTGAGGCACAAAGGTATGACTGGCTCAAGGTCACACAACGACATGTTTGGGCTCCAACGTTCTTTTCCATTGGCCATATTACTATGGAAATAGTTGCTACAGGAGGTGGGGATATGGGGGAATAAACTATTTACACCAGACCAGCCAATTACCTTGGCCATCGTGGTCTTCCCGGAATCTAAGTACCTCTTGATCCAGGTGGAGAAGGAAGGACTTGTATGGTTCACCCAAGGCTGAATCTCTTTCTGGTGTCATTATCTTTTGGCTCCTCAGCCATAACCAACCACCTTGTTCTTTTACTCAGATGCAATGGTAGGCACTATGTGGAAGACACAGGTAGGGAATAAAAGACAGAAAGGCGAATCTTGACTCTACTAGCACTTAGCAGCTGGGTGACTTGGGACACATTGGTAAATTTCTGTGTGCCTCCTTTAATTCATCTGTAAAATGGGGTCATCTCTCTTACAGTTTGGGTATAAAGATTAAAGAATTAATAAAGTATTTAGAATAATACTTAGAAAAAGTTCTAAAGTAATGTTAGCTTTCATTACTTAGGTGGAAAAAACAGTATGCCTTAATGCCGTCTCCCTCCCACCGTCCCTCCCTTCCTTCCTTTTGTCCTTTCTTCTTCTTCTTCTTCTTTTTTTCCTCTCAATCAACATTCATTTTAAGTCTACTACATGCTGGACATTATGCTAGGTACATGCTCTGATTTCATTATATTCTAAACCTAGTACTATTTATTCTTTCCTGCTAATGACAGACAGGGTTAGTGTCCCTATGCAACCCCTGGCAGCTCTTTTGCTAACATCTGAAGATATCAAGAGAGAAGAAGTAACCAAAACCTCAGAAACACAAGAATCTGAGGTGTTGTATAGTCTGAACTTTTCGTGTCCTTGCAGATGAAAAAATGGAGCTGGGAGATGCTAAGTGACTTCACAATGCCCCACAGCCAGTTACCCAGAGAGTCAGGACTCAAATCTATGGTTTCTGGGGATCTCCTAACTTCTTTCCATAACGTTCCTGCTTTTGCTAACCAATAGCCCGGATGGAGTGCCACAGG
This sequence comes from Martes martes, assembly GCF_963455335.1. Taxonomy (NCBI): domain Eukaryota; kingdom Metazoa; phylum Chordata; class Mammalia; order Carnivora; family Mustelidae; genus Martes; species Martes martes. The sequence continues at coordinate 102,343,860 of NC_137895.1, read as the reverse complement.
GACTGAGGCGTTGATAGCCAGATATTGTCCTGGCATCTTGCATGGCAATTCATGCCAGATATGTTTCTGCTCAGCCTTTTTTCCTTGTTACGAAATTCTACTCACTAATCATATGGGCAGGAATGGGGCCGAGGAGGGGTGCATTGTACCTACTATCAACAAAATCCAACCTCCGACCATCACATCTGGTTTGCAGGTGTCCCCCATTCCCTCAGAGAGGTTGCCTTGCACGGGAGTAGCTATCTCTGTCAAATGGTCCCAGCTGTCCTCTGAGACGCCAGGCATCTGGGGCTAATGTAAAAGTCCTGCCCTCTGACTTTACCCAGCCTCCTTGCTCCAAACTCTCTGTGGTCTGAAGACCTTCAGGCAAACCTAAAGCAATTGTCCCTGGAAACATTTCCCGGTTTTGATACTTACTAGCTGTGTGACCTTCAACTAGTCATTAGCTTCTCCTCAGTAGTCCCAGTCCACATTTGCAATAACCAGATACTTCCCCCATCCCTCCCAGCTTTGAAATAATGTAACGTTTGTCTTTCTAGTGTTCAATGCATTGCCAAATAGCTATTAACCACCAGCCACGTGTCCAGTTCTCTGCTAGGGAATATAAGCAGAGCTTTGCATCATTTTTTTTAAAAGAATGACATATATGTAAAGTGATTTGTACAGCTCCCCAGAATAAATAAATGAGGTCGCCTGCAGCAAGAGGTCATATTCTGAGGCTCTATACTGTCCTAAGCAGCCCCAAGGGCCATCTTGGGACCTCTCCTAAACCATTGCAGCATACCATTCAGGAGGAGCCACTATGATCCAGAGGCTCTCTCTGGGGCCCCAGGCCATCTGGGAGTTTACAGTCTGGCCAGGAATGTGTGACACTCAAAACGATATTGAACAACTTAACAAGGCACTTGAGTAAGTGCTGCACGGTAGCTAAAACCGAGGGCTGCTATAACTCAGGGATAGGGGATAACGGTGTAGTGAAGGGAGCTGGGCGGCTTCCTCCAGGGATGACGCTGCCTCGGGAATGGCAGGCTTGGGTCCCGGTAGCATCAAGGCAGGAAGTAGAAAACTACAGAGCCTACAGTGAGAAACAAGAGCCCTGGATTCTAGTCCTGACCCCACCTTTGAATCACTCTTCAACAAACAGGTGAGGTCAGCTTTGCACACACCTCCCCTCTTACCTACTACCAGTGGTGTCTGTGGGACAAGCCAATGCAAGGTCCAAGGTTGTGGCAGGTTCAAATGCAGGAGTGAAAGTGAAGATATTGATCAGGAATGAAAGGCCACGTTAATGTCAGGGGTTATAATTAGCCCTGGATCGGGAAAGTTAATGTTAGCCTCATGATCATAGAGGATTTTGTCCTGGTTGGTTCATGAACGGATAATGTTCAGAACAATGCAGGGCTCATCACGGAGACTCTACAAAGAGTTCCTGACTGGAGACAATGAGTCTCTCGAAGGACTTCCAGGCCTGATGAATGCTCAGACTCTAGCATGAGCAGCCACTCCCCATTGGAAACAGAGTGAGGTTATGGGGAGTCATGAGGCAGGCAGTTAGACGACAAATAGCAGACAGCGCCAGACTAATGGGGAGGTCAATGGAAAGCTGCAGAAGAATGTGGAAGTACCAGCTCCCCAGAACGCACCCAGTGGGTTTGCTGTGGACATTGGAGCCGAAGGAAGGTAGAAGCTATCCAGGTGAGGGAGGAGAAGGGGAAGTGTGGTCGTCCCTTTGTCTCTCCAGTTCATGAAGAAACTGGATTCTTTAGGGACTGTCAGGCTGAGTGAGTGGCCTCAGTCCAGCGGGGAGTCCTTTGCTTTCCTTGATGACTGTTTGCTTGGGCCACCAGCTCTCTAGGGGATGCCGGGCTTTCATCCCCACCCACCTTCCAGAAGCGGTCGTGCTGACTCTGACCAGGAGGGGGATTGTAATGAGGAGGCACTTAGAATCTAGTTGATCAAGGGGCTCATGTTACTGAATAGGCATATTGAAGAAGAGCTTTAAAATTAAATCCTATTTTACAATTACAACAGACCACTTGGAATAAGCACCAGACTGACCGCATGCTCAGTGAGAGGCAGAAGAGGGTGAGGGTAAGAGCTAAGAATGAGAGCCCAGGTGGGAGGTGTCCGTGGGTCTTGTCTGTCCCCAGGGGTCTGAGCCCTGCCCCTTGATGCCTCACTCTCTACCTTGATCCCTATCTCTCCTGCTCATTCCTCATCAGAGAGGAGGATGTGAACTTCCCCTAGGATGCTGTGTACCACAGAACAAGACTCTGTTCATTGCTCTACCCAGGTGGTCCAGTGAAGGTACCGAGACCGTGCAACGAGTTCATCTCTTCCCCGGGGACCCAGAAAATGACTGAAAGTTTGTGCTATATAATTTCACAGTGGCTTGGAAGCCCTGGCTCTCACTTCAGTGGGCAGATTTATACCTCCCTAGATCCTATAAGAGCTATGGGAAGTCTTCATTAGAACAGGGTTTCAAAAAATGCAAGGAGGGATATGTGGAAAGAGAAGGAAAGGGATTAGACATTTAGTAACTATTAGACACCTATTCTTCCTACTTTTTATATTTTCTCACAACTTTGAAAAGTTAGTGTCGTCTCCATTTTGCAGGTGAGGGAACTGAGGCGCTGGGAGGTTTATGGACTTGCCCAAGACAACACAGCCGTCTGCCCCAGAGCGGTGCCTCTAGGACTGTCTGCCTCTAGAGCTTATGTGATTGCTGCTTTCTTGGAAGAAAGATAGAATAGAGTTCACGGTCAGCCCCAGGCCATTCATGATATCCTGAGGTGACACCAGGACATTCGTGACTGAACTCGGTGTCCTCCCAGGGACTCAGAAGCACTTTTCCAACAGTTTTCAACCGAATCCAGGGTCTCGCTAGGATTCTGAACCCTCAAACTTAAGGACAGCTCAGAATCTGAAGGGAAGATCTAGCGAGAATTCACGAACACCATGAAAAGATCCATACAAACGCTAACTGGGGACCAAAGGAAAGCAGGGTGCAAGTGCCACTTGGGAAAAGGGACCGGCTGCAGAGACCGAGTCTGGGAGTATTTGCAGGGCCCTCTGAGCAGAGCCGTCGGATTGTGGTTGCTCCAGCAGAAGTGAGCCAAAGGTTGTAAAGTGCCAATTTAGGACAAAGGGGGCGGGGTGCCGCTCCCTTCCTGGGAGGCCTGGGAAATTTAAACAGCCAGTTCCAGCGAATCTAGCTGGAGGCAGAGTACAGATTTAAAAAAAAAAAAAAAATGCCTTTTTAAGTCTCTTTGCAAGCCTCAGACTTGGAATTGTGGAATTCTAAGAAGCACATTTGAGAACAGATAAGGGATAAGGGGGAATGCATTTAGCTGCCCAGTTCGTTTGGAATGGAGTTGCTCTGTGTTCTTCTGATGACATCAGGTGCCCAGACATGACAGCAATAAATGGAGAAGAATATTTATGTAAACAAAAGAAATATAAATAGATGGGAGCGAGTAAACTAAATATAAACTCTCCGTTCAAAGTCACTGTGAGAACAGCCAATGCTATTTTCGGAGGGGGGTGTGTAACCACAGGCAGGGTGCTATTTATAGACAGAAGGTTGTATGTAAACTCTGACCCGACCAGGCAGCTTGCTATGGTGGGCTGTTCAGCTCAAGCTGAAGTGGCCTATTGTTTTCTCAGCCCCACAGGGAAGAAAACAGGGGAGAAAGAACAAGTTCTGTTTTTCCTCTTCTGCACGCATGCCCGTCTGTATACATTCTCCCGGCTCCCCTGTTCTCGCCCTCCACTCCTTATATCCTCTGCATTCTACCAGGCTCAGTCAGGTGCCTTCTGCAAGAGGACACCTGCTCTAGGATCCAGATGCCCACTGCCCTGTTTGCATTTCCGGTCCCTCCCGTCGGCTCGTTTAACACTGGGTGCATTCACACACTCTGCTTTCTTTTCTTTGGCCGCTTTTCTGCCTCTCTGACTACGCTGCGGGTTCACTGTGGGCAAGGCTGGGACTAACTCATGTTGGTGTGCTGTGCGCGTGGTTGGTACTCAAATTTGGTTTGTTCACTCAGTCACTCATCTAAAGGAAGTGAGAACTTGGTAGGCAGAGAGGTTTAAAAAATTATTATTATTATTGTTATTGTTCTTGTTATTATTTTTAATGCCAAGAGTCCTAGGAGACTGAGTCATGTCTGAGGGCTTGCTCAGAGGCAAGGGGTTGACAGCAATAACCTCTCACATCCTGTCTTGCCCTCTCGGGACTTTGCTCATCTTTCGGGGAACGTCCACCTGATTCTTGGATCCCGAATTCCATCCATCGTTTCCCTGCTTCCGTATTAAGATGTCCTTTTCTGGCTAGCTCCGGAACACAGAGAGGGGAATAGCGGACAAGGTCTCTCTTTTGTGCGTCTCCCAGCAGAGGGCAGCACCTCCCTAAGGATTTTTTTCCTCAGGCAGTACAGCCCTTCCCGGCAATCCTAAAAGGCATCCGTGCTTCAGTGGCCGGCAGAGAAAATTGTGCTCAGTCTCTGCCCTCCGGGTTCATGAGGAGAGGAGGTTGGGGAAAAGATGGACTGCCTGCTGGAGAGAAAGGTTTTTGTTTGGTGGTGGTGGTTGTTTTCAGAATGTCATTTGTCCTCAGTAGCCTGAGAACATGGTTCAGTCAGAAGGCATCAGAGGGCTCAGATCCTTGGTGTTTGGTACCCAGCAGAGCTCTTGTGTCTTGAAGTCTGAGAGACACTAGACCAGAGTCAAGGGCCGTACAGAAGGGGCTGTCTGGGTGGAAAGTTCTGCCGTGTCCTTCCCCTCATCTGTTAGGGCACTGAGCAAGCTCACGGTTACATCTGAGGCAGACCTGAGAGGGCGGAGGACGTGCTGTTGGCCGCTCGGCTAGTCAGAGCCAGAATCAGCATGGAGATCTGCTAATGGCCGTCAAATGCTCCCCCACAACTCGGGACGACTAAGGTCAACAGTAGTATCCAAATTTCTTTCATCCCCACCAACATTCAGCCTCGCAGTACGTGCTGGTTCTCACTGATTAGAGATCGTGTAGGGTGTCGGGCAATTGACTTGTTCTCATCTTCCAGTTAAACGGCCAGGAAGGGCAGGTGGGGACAATCTCATGGGAAGGAATCGGTGCTGGTGGACAGGTGCCCGAACCTCTGGGTCAGGTAGGAAATGGGTCACTGAGGCAGCGAGGAGAGCAGGCATGGGATAGATGCCTGGGATGGGTTCCTGGTGCTATCTTTCTGAACACTTTTTTCTCTAACTCTGTCTGTTCAGAATGTCTTTTATCTGCAAGATGGCATATTTACTGGAGAAGAAAGAGCAGGTGCTAGAGGTACTGCCAGGTTGTGCTCTGTTGTTCTTATGCAAAGAACCTGAAGTTGGAGGAGAAGCATCAGGAAGAGAGAAAGTGAGAAAAATTACCTAGATGAGGATGGCATGGGGTGTTGGGGGCAGGGAATGAGGGCAGAGAAGGGGGGTGGGTGGACTTGTCCCCCCTGACTGAATGGTCCCACTCAGTGATGTCCCCCTGAGCTAACCCAGATTCCTTAACTCTCCTTTTGCTCCCAGGGAAATGGGGACTAATTTAAGAAAGCATCACATTAAGTGTTCTCACCCAGTAAAACCTCAACCTAAGTTCAGGATACTCCAGCCTTCCTGCATACTATTTCTGGGTAGCATGGTGGGCCATGGCGGACATGTCCCCCCTTCCCTCTCTGGGCACCTTCTGGCTGGGAAATCATCACAATTGCTTTCAAGCCTCACCGGGCCAGCCTGGGCTCCCAGATTGCCTTTTGATAGACATTTGCCTCCTATGGCTCTTCCGATCAGCGTTCACTCTGCATTTCCTGGTCTTTGTGGTTTGTCAGCCCCTTAGCATTGCTTTAGCTTAGCTGGCGTGTGTGCGAGGATGAATTATGAGAGTTAAAAGCCTCCAAACCTCTGGCATGCTGGAACAGTTCCCCGAATGCGGGTCTGTTGCAAACTGCTGTCATCGCGGCTTCGATCAAAAACATCTCTTGCCCCCAGGACATGACTGTTTTGAAAGCACTTCTGTCCTACAAGGCTAGAGCAGCTATTGGGGAGAGAGCGTCTCCCATTTCCATCCAGTTTCTAGAGAGGGATTTTGGGCAATTGTTCTGTGTGTAGGATCTTCGGCTCCCCAGTCTGACTGTGGGAAAGAACTTGGCGCTCTCGTGAAATGAGTTCTACTTCCAGTCTGGTGGGTGATTTCGGACAAGTCCCTGCTGAGTTTCAACACCTCATCTCACCAGCCTCATACTATATTCCTGGAAGCAGACAAAGCGTGAATTTTTCTGACAGTGGGTGGAGGTAAGTCACTCCGAGTACAAACTGAATACCAGCAGAGAGTTAAGGAAGCACGTGCTAATGGAGGTTGGTGAGTCAACAGAAAAATATTGCCATATTGGATGTACATCTGCCTATGTTTAAATCTTCATCTGAGAAAGGGGTGAAGTGTTGGAAAGCATTTAAAATCAACAAAGATGGGAAATGAGATAACAGCCTAGGACCTTTGGGACAGGACATACCACTGCTGGCCTCGTGAGGACAGCTGCTTTGACAGCCGTGCCCTCCAGAATATGCCGTGGGCCTCAGCCTGGCAGCAGGGTCCCTGGTCCCCAATAGGGACTCTGTAAATATTTGCGAAGTGAGTAGACAAGTGACTGTCTCTGTTTTGGGCTCGTGCCATTTAGAGGGCATCCAAAGTGCAGGGGACGGAGAGGCTTGGGCAAGAGGGATATTACTGCTGGTGCTGAAGAGGAGGGTGACACTTTGTGAGAACCCAGTGGTTGGGAAAGCCCCATGCTTAAGTCTTGCCCTGATACCCTGACCCATGAGGGAGGGCCTAGTCCAATGCCATGGAGGAAAATATGGACCCAAAGAAGCAACCAGAGGGCTGGGAGGAGCACAACTCTGCAGGCTGGCGCTGAGCAAGACCCAAGACTCATCACATTCGAGATACTCCATGAGCCAAGAGCCAAGGAAAATTCTGCCTCTGCCTCTGCCTCTTCCATCTGAACCTCTTGGGCTGCCTTTTTACCTATCCATGTCCGTTGAAACAGCTCTGTGTTCGTTCTCAGAAATTAAAATATAGCAAAACTGGCTTTTGTAGGAGTTTACAGTGCCACAAGCTTTCATGCACATGCAGAATCTCACAACTACTGCTACAATCAGAATATAGCACGGCTCTGTTAACTCCAAAAAAACCCTCTCACTACCCTTTTGTTTTCACATGTTCTCCATGATCCTACCTCTTGGCAACCCCTGATCTTTTCTCTATCACCATACTGTTGTCTTTTGGGGAATGTCATATAAACGGAACCATACGGAGGTAACCTTCTGAAGCTAGCTAGAAATTATGCAGCGTAATTTCTTTGAGATTCAACCAATTGTTGTGTGTATCAGTACTTCCTTATTATTATTTTTATCACTGAGGAGCACCCAACTGTATGGACTTACCACTACTTGTTTACACATTCACCTGTGAAAAGGCTTTGGAATTATTTTCAGTTTCCGGTAATAATGAATGGAGCTGCTATAAATATTTATGCACAGGTTTTTGTTTCAGTGTAAGTTTTCATTTCTCTTGGCTGAATACCCAGGAGTGGGATTGCTAAATCACATGATAAATATATGTTTAACTTTATGGGAAACTGTCAAACTGTTTTTCCAGTTTGCATTCCCATCAGCACTTAATATTGTCAGTATTTTTTATTGAGCCGTTCTAATAAGTGAGTAGTGGTATCACATTATGTTTTGACTTGACATTTCCCTTAATGAGATGTTCGTGGACATCTTGTGTGTCGGTTTTCCATCGATATATCCCTTATGGTGAAGTGTTTATTCAAACCTCCTGCTCATTTTAAATTGGTTTGGTTATTTTCTTATTAATGAATTTTGAGAGTTCTCTCTATGTTCTGGATACAAAACCTTTATCAGATACATAATTTGCAAGATTTTTCTCCTAATCTGTTTTTTCATTTCTTTAAGACTGTCTTTTAAGGAGCAGAAATAACTAATTTTGATACAGTCCAACTTCTCAGTGTTTATTTTAGGGGTCTTGCTTTGGTGTTGAATCTAAGAAACCCACATCTAACCCAAGATCACAAAGATTTTTTCTTACATTTTCTTCTAGAGTTTTTAAAGTTTTAGGTCTATGATCCACTTTGCACCTTAGAAAAAAAATCAATTGGTCATATGTGGATGGGTCCATTTCTAGGTTCTCTATTCTATTGCATTCATCTACTTGTCTATCTTACCATAAATTCCTTGCTGTCTTGATTACTATAGCTTTATAATAAGTCTTGAAATCAGAACATGTTAAGTCCTCAAACTTGGTTCTTCTTTTTCCAGGCTGTTTTGACTATCCTAGTCGCTTTACCTTTCTAAGTGAATTTTGGAATTATCTTGTCAGTTTCTACCAAAAAAAAAAAAAATATATATATATATATACACACACACACACACACACACACACACACACACACACACACACATATATATGGCCTACTGGAATTTGGATTGGGATTTGTATTGTCATCTTTGCTATTTGAGTATGTCATTTATCGAAGTTTTTTTTGCTTTCTGCTATCAGCATTTTGCAGCATGCAGATCCTACACATGTTGTTAGCCTAACACCTAAATATTTTGGTTTTTGGACCTACTGTAAATTAAATGTATATATAATTTCAGATTTTAGTTGTTATTTTCTGGTATCTAGAAATATGACTGATTTTTGTGTGCTGACTTTGTATCCTGTGACCTTTCTTAGTTTTTTATTAGTCCTAGGAATTTTTTGTAGTTTCTTTAGGATGTTTTATGTAGACAACCATGTCATCTGTAAAATAGTGACAACTTTGTTTCCAATCTATATGATTTTTTTTCTTACTTTATTGCACTAAGAATTGTAGTACAATGTTGAATAGTAGAGATGAGAACAGACATAACCTTGCCTTGTTCCTAATCTTAGATGGGAAGCATTCTGTCTTTCGATGTTGAGTACAATGTTAGCTTAGGCTTTTTTATAGATGCCCTTTATCCTAATGAGGAAGTTCCCCACTATTCCTTGCTTCCTGAAATTTGGGGTTTTGCATAGGTATTGAATTTTGTCATATGTTCTTTCTACATCAATTGATACTACCTTTTTTTCTTGGAATAAGCCTTGTTTTGTCATGATAAATTGTTATTTTTATATCCATGCTCATTTTTAACTTTATTTTGGCTGATATAGCTGTGTGTCCTGCCCAGAAGGTTAGCTCCTAAAGGCGTCTATTGTTTTTCTAAGCATCAGTTTCTGAGACGATTGGACTGAGATTTCCCTACAGTCCCTTTTTAGAGAAAGAGGACAATGTCATATGCGCATGGCCTAAACCAAGAGGTCCCTGTAGTACAACAGGAATCTTCTAAATGAGGGACCAGAAGATCTTGACCATTTCATGGCTCCTGTATTATTCCCATTAGAATTTTCTCTTCCTATTCTCATTCATAAGACAGGGACTTGGTGTGAGTTTTAGTTCCAAATGACTAATCTGACATACTAACTTCTTTCATTTATTTATTCAACAAATATTTATCGACAGCCTATTATTATATTTCATGCTCTCTGTTTAAGGCTAGGGATGCTGTAGAAAGTAAAAATAGAATCCCCACCTTCATGGAACTTATAGTTTGATATGGGAATCAAATGTTAATCCAATAGACATATAAATGTTAACAGGAGAGAGCGCTGGTGGACCATTTTACAGTCATATATCATTTCTCTACATCAGAGTCCTAAGCTAAGAATCATGTCTTATTACAATTCATATCCATCCTGACTTTAAGACCATGTATAGGTCAGGGGGTTTCCCTTACACTGGCTGCACAAGATATTAGGACTTCATCTCCTGGCTGACTTGATGATAAACCAAGGGAAGAATGATGGTGCAATGACTACATGAGACAGACCCATTCACATGTTTCCTTTCCTCTGACAGAGTGTTTGTAGTTGAGACAATGCTCTAGAAGAAAAAATACCAAGTATTTTGAGAAACTGCAAGAAATGTGATGGTAGAGTGGGGAAGAAGAGGAATAGGAAGTTTTCAGGCTAATTGGATTTTGGAAATTCCAGTTCCTCTTACTTGCTGACACAAAGACTCTTAAGTTGCCAAGAGAGGGAGACGTGGAGAGTAAGGTAGAAAATACAGTGAAAACATAACTTGGAAAAAAAGTATTGCTGATACATTCTTTTTATTCAACACAAAGTAGAAGCCAAGCTTAGTCACTTAAGGGGTTAGATATGAGAGTCTCTCATCCTCCAGAGGGGCCAGTAGATTTCTTGAATTTGGGGACTAGAAGCATCCCTAAAGATCTACTGGTCCAATTTCCTTACTTAGAAAATTATCCAATAGAGACTTTCTTGGAGTCCTCTAGCTAGTTAACAGAGGAACTGACCCTCAGACTGAGAACTTTGACTGCCAGAAGTGCTTTTTCATCTCTACCTCCTGTTGATGGAAATTGAGCTCCAAAAATAGTGAATGATCATGGATCACAAGAGCATTATGATCCCTGGACACCAATGGAGGAATGAGAAAGTTGGAAAAGATAGCCATTTCTTTTTTTTTTTTTTTTACAGATGGAGACCACAAGTAGGCAGAGAGGTGGGGGGGGGGGAAGCAGACTTCCCGCTGAACAGAGAGCCCGATGCGGGGCTCGATCCCAGGACCCTGAGACCATGACCTGAACTGAAGGCAGAGGCTTAACCCACTGAGCCACCCAGGTGCGCCAAGATAGCCATTTCTAATCTAAAGTTGGAAAGTCCAAATTGCATACTATTGACAGATAATTATGATAACCAACATCAACTGAGTACTTACTTTGTTCCAGCCACTGTTCTACATATTTGACACACATCAACTAATTTATTTCTCTCAAAAACCCTCTGAAATAGGTGTCATTATTATTCTAGTCTATAAATATGAAAACTAAGGTACAGGGAGGTTAAGTAAGCTGCCTAAGGTTGCATAGTCAATAAATGGCAAAAGTGGAATTTAAATCTACGTGATCTAATTTCAGAGCCAGCCACCTGACCATATGCTAAAGTGTTTCAATGCAGACAGAATGCCAATTAGGTGCTCCTGTCCTAATTCCTCGCACAAAGAATTCCACAATCGCTAGAACCAAATTTACTGCCACCTCCAGCCACCTGGTACCTGAACATCAGAAAACTCAAGCATCCCGTCTTTGAGGTGGGCCTCAGAACAAAAAGCCTGTGTGCTGTCTTTGAAAGGAAGAATTCTGGTGGTTCTCAAAACCACTCATGCTGAAAAGAAAGCTGACCACTGACCCCAATTACCAGTGTTTCCTTCTCCCACTTACTCTACTGCCCTGGGCAATGTGCCAGGGTCTATAAAGCATACTCACTCTCAATTCTTTTATAATTCTGTTCTGCCATTGTTAGGCTTCTGGGTATTACCCAGTGCCCATAAAGCATATTAAATTAATTTCTACTGCCTCACTTGACATTTACATTTGAGAAGCAGCTCTGTGATGGGGCAGGGAGGTTGTCTGGAAAAATACTAACTTAATGTCAAATTGAGAGATGGGTACCAGCTTCTTTTGATTACATAGGATATATGCCTATTCAATTATCTGATCATAACTGCCTGCAGTCAGCTGGGACGGAAGCTAACTGCCCTCTAGGAATTAGAGGATGGTCTATCAAAAGGCTTTCCTCAGAAGATAAACTTGAAAGACTTTCCTCCTGTTTCCTATACCCACATCCTTGCTGAGTTCTGATCAGAATGGCAAGGTAGCTTCCTTCACACTTGTTTCAACAAGACTTATGGGAAACAGAGAGGGGAGTAATTCAAGAGAGCAGCCATAACAGCATCCCTCACATCAACTCTTTCTGTATGGTGCTTCTCACAGCCACCCACTTGATTTTACCTTGTAGAGATCAATGTTGTTGGTCTGTCCCTTTTGAACTCATCCTGACTCACAGGAATGGTCATGGGATAGTGTAGAGGTGGGAGAGGTAGTGCGACATACACTGGAACAGTCTCCACAGATAGTTGACTGTAATACTTCCCATTTCCATTTTCCCTCTACATTCAAAGTATTTTTACATGTGCTAAGTATAAATCTATTCGGCAAACATTTATTGAATGTCTACTGTATACCAGGTCCGATATATATCCCAAGGTATATGTTTGGGATACAGTAGTAATAAAAATGAAACAAAAGATGTTTGCCCTTATGAATTTACATATGTAGGAGGTCATCTTAAGTGCTGCTCATGATGATCTGTCAAGGAAGTTAGACCAAGATCCATTAGTCTCATTTATGATTAAGATGAAGGAACCAAAGCCCAGGAATTTGATGTCCTTCCTGAGGGTACACAGCTAGATAGTGGCTAGAGCCTGAAAAGCTGAGGCCATTTGAATCCCTGTCCATCTTTCTTCTTCTTTTTTTTTTAATAGATTTTATTTATTTATTTGACAGGCAGAGATCACAAGTAGGCAGAAAGGCAGGCAGAGAGAGGGGGGGAAACGGGCTCCCTGCTGAGCAGAGAGCCCGATGTGGAACTCAATCCCAGGACCCTGAGATCATGACCTGAGCCGAAGGCAGAGGCTTAACCTACTAAGCCACCCAGGCGCCCCCCTGTCCATCTTTCTTTTTTTTTTTTTTTTTTTTTAAATTATTTAATTTTTTATTTGACAGAGAGAGAAATCACAAGTAGGCAGAGAGGCAGGCAGATAGGAAGGGAGAAGCAGGCTCCCTGCTGAGCAGAGAGCCCGATGTGGGGCTCGATCCCAGGACCCTGGGATCATGACCTGAGCCGAAGGCAGAGGCTTAACCCACTGAGCCACCCAGGTGCCCCCCTGTCCATCTTTCTACTGTACTATTCTTCCTTGACTCTTAGGAACAAAGACTAGATGGGGTCTTGTGAAATCATTTCAGTCATTACCCTCTGCTTCCTATTCTCCATCGCAGCCTCTTAGAGGAGGCACACGTCAAGAGAAGCTGGTTCTGCCTGTTCCTGAGGCACCTATCCATTCCAGTGAACTATGGCTCTCAATTTCTTAAAGTTCTTTTGTGTCTTTAATTTAATTTAAATAGTGAGCTACATGCTCACTATTTCCTATCTCCCTCCACCCTCAGTGGAAGTAAAATGAGACATCTTTTACGAACCTGAAGACAATCCCCAAAGCTCCTCATCTCTAGAACCACTGACAGAATTCTAAATTCAGTCCTGAATTGTTTTGTTTCAGTTGACAAGCATAATGCAGCAAGGGGCCAGTTATTTCCCCCCTATTTTAGTTCCTCTGTGGTATATAGTTAAAATGACTACTTATCAGACCAAAATTTAATGGCTAAAACAAGATTTAAGAAGTAACTCTGGGAGCAGTTGGTAAGTTCATGGGGGAGGCTCCATGATTTGTAGTTAGAATGAGGTTTTGGCAAGCTTCAGACCACTAAAACAGTCTTTTAAAAAAAGAAAGTGGAATAAGAAATGTTCAGAGTAGTTTCATCATAATAGAAAGAGTATGAGATCTGAAGTGAAAGCCAGAGTTAGTCTCAGCTCTACTGTTTACTAGTTATCTTGGGCTAGTCATTTAAAACTCTGTGCATTCATCAGTTTCACTTATTAAGAGGCAAAACTAGGATTTTAGGATTTTTATTAAAGGAAATGATAATATTTGTCAAAAGGATTTCTCGGGGCACCTGGGTGGCTCAGTCAGTTAAGTGTCTGACTTCAGCTCAGGTCATGGTCTCAGGGTCCTGGGATTCACCCCCATATCCACGTTGGGCTCTTTGCACAGTGGGGAGTCTACTTGGCCTTCACCCGCTGCTCCTCCCCCCACTCATGCACTTTCTCTCTCTTTCTCTCTCTCACTCAAATAAATCAATAAAATCTTAGGAAAAAAATGATTTCTCCACCACAGGGTGCCATGTAAATGTTCGAGATTGCTGTTATACTTACTATTGCTAGTTGTGGAAGAGAGTAAAGTTGTGCTACAAACTTGTGGACTATTTTATTATAGTCTGTTTACAGACTTTATTTTTGTCTTCCACCTCTAGAATGCTGAAATTGTTTGCCTGTGGCTCCACCTTCTCCTATCCCTAATGTGAGAGTGACACCTGGTCCATTTCTCATGCAGGAAGATATTAAAACTCCAGCAGGTATCTCCATGACAACAGAGGTTGTTTTGTTTTTTCTATATCCCTAGCACTGGGAACCGTGTCTTTCTTATAGCAGGCACTCAAAAATATGTATGGAAAAGATGAATAAATCATGACTAGCCTCAAGGCCTATGGGAGAAAGAGATCAGGAAGAATTTTGTACAAAGAAAATGCTGCCATTGAGCCTCTGAATGAAGTGAAGGTGTTGAGACTAGTGCGATAGGAAACAAGAAAAGCCTTCTCCAGCCAGGATGGGTAAAATGGCTTTGGCTATAAAGCAGAGAACCTCTGATATCTGCTTAATGCCAACCGATGTCCACTCAACTCCTTGTCCTCTCCCAGGTCTCTCCTATGACCTGGGCATCCATAATCTGGCAGCATTCTGGCATGCAAGAACTGTGAGAGCTTCTACCTGGCTTATTTTTGAGTCCAGGTCTTCCAATTCCTAGCAAAGGGCCCCTTCTCCTTCCATTATTTGTTTCTTTCTTTTTTTTTTTTTTCAAATTTCACATTAGTCACCATACAGTACATCATTATTTTTTGGTATAGAGTTCCATGATGCATTGTTTGTGTATAACACCCAGTGCTCCATGCAATATGTGCTCCCTTTAATACCCATTACTGGGCTAACCATCCCCCAACCCCCTCCTCTCTAATACCCTCAGTTTGTTTCTCGGAGTCCATAGTCTCTCATGGTTCATATCCCCCTCCAACCCCACCCTTCATTTGTCCCTTCCTTCTCCTAATGTCCTCCATGCTACTCCTTATGCTCCATAAATAAGTGAAACCATATGATAATTGACTTTCTCTGCTTGACTTATTTCACTTATCGTAATCTCTTCCAGTCCCATCCATGTTGATGCAAAAGATGGGTGTTCATCCTTTCTCATGGCTGAGCAATATTCAATATGGACCATATCTTTATTCATTCATCTGTTGAAGGGTGTCTCAGATCCTTCCACAGTTTGGCTATTGTGGACATTGCTTCTATGAACACTGGGGAGCATATGGCCCTTATTTTCACTACATCTGTATCTGTGGGCTAAATACCTAGTAGTATAATTGCTGGGTCATAGAGTAGCTCTATTTTTAATTTTTTTGAGGAAACTCCACCCTGTTTTTCAAAGTGGCTGTACCAACTTGCATTCCCACCAACAGTGTAAGAGGGTTCCCCTTCCTCCACATCCTCTCCAACATTTGTTGTTTCCTGTCTTGTTAATTTTGGCCGTTCTAACTGGTGTAAGGTGGTATTTTAATATGGTTCTGATCTGAATTTCCCTGATGGCTAATGATGATGAGCACTTTTTCATGTGTCTGTTAGCCATTTGTATGTCTTCTTTGGAGAACTGTCTGTTCATGTCTTCTGCCCATTTTTTGACTTGATTGTTTTTTGGGTGTTGAGTTGGAGAAGTTCTTTATAGATCTTGGATATCAGCTCTTTGTCTGTAGTGTCATTTGCAAATATCTTCTCCCATTCTGTGGGTTGCCTCTTTCTTTTGTTTCCTGTTTCCTTTGCTGTGCAGCAGCTTTTTATCTTAATTAAGTCCCAAAAATTCATTTTTGCTTTTGTTTCCCTTGGAGATGTGTCTTGAAAGAAGTTGGTGTGGTTGATGTCAAAGAGGTTGCTGCCTATGCTCTCCTCTAGGATTTTGATGGATTCCTGTCTCACAATGAGGTCTTTCATACATTTAGAGTTTATCTTTGTGTATATAGTATAAGGGAACAGTCAAGTTTCATTCTTCTGTATATAGCTATCCAATTTTCCCAGCATCATTTATTGAAGAGACTGTCTTTTTTCCATTGAAAATTTTTTCCTGCTTTGTCAAAGATTATTTGACCATAGAGTTGAGGGTCCATATCTGGGCTCTCTATTCTGTTCCATTGGTCTATGTGTCTGTTTTTGTGCCAGTACAATGCTGTCTTGCTGATCACAGCTGTGTAATGTAGCTTGAATCAGGCAACATGATGCCCTCAGCTTTGTTTCTTCTTTTCAACATTTCCTTGGTGATTCGGGGTCTTTTCTGGTTCCATACAAATTTTAGGATTGTTTTTTCCAGCACTTTGAAAAAGGCCATTGTTATTTTGATCAGGATGGCATTGAAAGTATAGATTGCTCTGGGCAGCATAGACATTTTAATGATGTTTATTCTTATCCATGAGCATGGAATGTTTTTTCCATTTTTTTGTGTCTTCCTCAATTTCTTTCATGAGTGTTCTGTAGTTCCTAGAGTATAGCTCCTTTACTTTACCTCTTTGGTTAGGTTTATTGCAAGGTATCTTATGGTCTTTGGTGCTATTATAAATGGAATCGATTCTCTTATTTCTCTTTCTACAGTTACATTGTTAGTGTATAAAAAAGCAACTGATTTCTGTACATTGATTTTGTATCCTGCCACATTACTGAATTGCTGTATGACTTCTAGTAATTTGGGGATGGAGTCTTTTGGGTTTTCCACATAATGTATCAGGTCATCTGTGTTATTTTATTTTATTTTATTTTTCGTCTGTGTTGTTTTAAAAATAAATATTTATTTGGGTTTTGGGATTCCTTTTTGTTTGTTTTTGTTTGTGTGTGTGTGTGCGTGTGTGTGTGTGTCTTTTTTTTTTTTTTTCTATTTTTTTCTTACTTTGCCTTAAATGTGGGGAGAAAATTTGTTTCTTTCAAAATGTAGTGGTGGTCTTGATTGTAGGAGAATGTATGATAGCTTAGAGATTTTACCAAGAAATCAGTGGGTTTCCTTACCATATCTTGGCATAAAATACTACTAAGACAATCTCCTCATCCAGCCCGTGTGTGTTTTTCCTTCCCTCTTGAAATTGTCAAACTGACATAATTAACTAAGCTGTTAGCTAAATAAATCATTGGATCCTAGCAAGAATTTTTACTGAGATATCATTGCCCCCGCACCACACTGCATGAAGGACTGTCAACGCGATAGATGTATGGCAAAAGATTCTGTTTGGGAGACAGCTCTCTCTGCCTTAGCATCAAATGTGGCTGGCAGGCTAAAGAACAGATGTCATGGAGTATATGTGAGAAACCCACCAATTCCTTAGAGTATTTTGATCACACATGGTTCACAGAGCCTAAAAGCACATGGAATGTACGTTGATGGTCCAAAGATGGGCTTAGCTCATGGTGGACCTCAGCAGAAGGTGCAAGTCTATAGTCCTCATTTGACAACCATGCTCTGAGACAGGGAAATGGACTTATTAACCTCCAAAAGTCCCTTCTAACCTTTGACAATCTGAGGTAGATGAACACACTGTTAACGTTTTATTTTTATTTTTAGCTGTGTTCATTTGCTATCTCCTCAAAAATAGGAACCTGCTTCATCTCCTGGCCTTTGTGACCTATAGTGGGGCCATCAGATAAATACACAATGTTCACCTTTAAAATTCCACTCCAGCTTCTCTCTGTTCATTAGAGTAAAGATAAAGATTGTCCAAAGACTAAAGATGTTTTGGAGGAGAGTCTTATTAACAATTAAAGCCTAGTTTGAGTTTCAACAGCTAAAGAAACAATGGCTGAAAAGTCAAGACTGGGGTGGTCATTCTGTTGGGAAATTCAGAATGCTGCTGCATTCTTGGGTGATGGAATGCTGCTCCCTCACTCGGTTTAATTAGAAGCATGGCTAATGGCCAGACACTCAAAAGAGAGATTATAGATTCATGAATTAGGGTCATGTTTACACCTCTTTTGTCAACTCTAATCATTTGTTTAACCCAGGGTCTCCTTGGTTTATTATGATCATTATTGCTTGGCTGGAGTTTTACAGTTATGAATGAAGAATCCATATGTGAGCCTACATAGTTCCAGCAGTAACCAGTCTGCCACTATGTTTTAATATAAGGGAAGTTTCCCTTAAATATTTGTCTTAGTCTTCAGTCATCTTTTATTTCAGAACTATAAACTAGGCCCAATCAATGGGTTCATTAATAGTTGCCCTCATCTACTGAGAGGTTATCTACTTTGAGAATATCAACAATGACTACATCTCATACTTGAAACACTTTCTAACTTTCCAAAGGTTTTGCGATCATCAGCTCATATGCCAGGATGCCGTGAAATCTAATTTGGCCATGTAGAAGAAATGTATAAGGCCCTGTAGAGATACCGTAATAGGATTTGGAACAGTGTGATGGATAGTACCTCTGCCTCTGCTTTGTTTTCTGTCATTTCCTTGAGGAAATTGGGGATTAGAGAAAAAGAGAGAGAAAGAAAGGGAGAAAGAGATAGAGAATTTCTGCATCTGTCTTTTTGAGAAGCTATCTTGTTTCCTTTTCTTATGATGGGGATTTTCACATCGTAGGGTTTATTACTGAGGAAGCATTAAAGTAAACCTGTGTACATCTATTAAGGCCATATAGAAATTTGAGGAACTACATGGACCAACCACTCTAAGGCCTGAGCAGCTTCAGCAGTAGGCCCCTAATATTTACCTCTTTATATTTTCTTACTTTAAATAATAAAATTTGATAGTTTCCTTCCTGGGAGAATTTTCTTTTCTGTCAAATCAAACCATCCTTGGTTAAGGCTATGGTACTCCAGCTATCCCGTTCTGTCTTGAATCAACAATTCTGCAGAGTCATATCTAAACCAGACTCCAGTTTTTTCATCCTTGGCCATGTGATCACAGAGAATCTCCCACAGAGTCAAAGACAGAGGGAGGGATGGCAGCAAGGCAGGAGTAAGTGCTCAGGAATGTGAATAACCTGTTTGTGCAATTAAAATGTACACTGAGTCCTTGCTTTGACCCTGTGTGTGTGTGTGTGTGTGTGTGTGTGTTTATCTTAATGTTACAGTCTCCTGGGCACATATGAATATTATTCATCTCTATTAAGATCTAGTAGCAAGCTGTAAATTCCTAGATTTACTCAAAATCTTAGAATTTTCCTCAGTAATTCGCTCTTGGATCTTGTCCCAGACACCTCCAGCAACATCCCCATTTGTCATAGATATTTTCTTGTTTGCTATAGAACTCTGAGCAACTTTGGGGCACAAGGCAGAGGTACTTGAACTATGTTCTGGGCCATTTGAAGAAAGGTCTCTAGTTTGGGCTGGCAGCTAGGTTTTCAGATCACTTGATGAATGGACTGCAACATCACAACCAAATTTATTATTGTGACCTCCAAAATCAAAACAACAATCAAATCTCCTTAATAGTAGATGATAGAAATTTCAGCATCTCCTTCATTTTGAAATAAACATTCTCACATAACCCAATCTCCTGAACATCCTAGAAACATCCATAAAATTAAGCATTTTGATTACTTTCAAGTGTATCGTTAGTTCAGGGGCATTAAGTACGTTTTCATGATGGTACAGCCACCACCACCATCCGTCTTCAGAATTTTTTTTTTTTTTTTTTTGTCTTCCCAAACTGAAACTCCTTAAACACTAAAACTCCATTGTCCACGCCTCTTGGCCCTGGCAGTAACCATTCTACTTTCTGCCCGTGAATTTGACTGCTCTAGTTACCATAGACAAGTGAGATCATATAGTATTTGTTCTTTGGAGACTGGCTTATTTCACTTAGTATAATGTCCTTAACAGTCATACATGTTGTGGCGTGTGTCAGAATCTCTTTCCTTTCTAAGGTTGAATAGTATTTCCTTGTATGTATAGATCATATTTCGCTTATCCATTCATTTGTTGATGGACACTTGGGTTGATTCTACCTTGTTGCTTTTGTGAATAAAACTGCTGTGAGTATGGGTGCACCAATATCTGCTTAAGTCCTTGCTTTCAGTTCTTTTGTGTATATCCCCAGAAGTGTATTGCTGGATCATATGGTAATACCATCTGTAATCTTTTAGGAACTGCCATATTGTTTTCCAAAGGGGTTGCACCACTTTACATTCCCATCAGCAACATATAAGGATTCCAATGTCCCCATGTCTCTCCTAACACTTGTTATTTTGTGTTTATATAAGCCATGCTAATGAGTTGCTCCTGATCCTCCTAGGCCCTCATTATGACTATTTGGTCACAGTAGTGTTTCAGGTTCCCAAGAAGTAGTTTAGCTTAGGTATGAAGACCAATTATCCACACATCAGAATATTTCCCTTTCCTTAGGACACTTTCACCCTGCTTGAAAAACATAACATTCTTTGGTGAAGGCTAAGAAAAACACTCAATGGTATATACTTTATTACTGCAAGGTCCTTCTTCAAAGGCAACCAACTTCTTCATTTTATAAGCTTTAGGTTGGTATACTGGAGCTTGGTTAAGGGGTCATGACTTTACCAGGAAGTCTAAGACCAGCCTTTGAACACCAGAGCTGGAGTTTTTAAGTCGCCAAAATTGGGTTGTACCTACTTGGGCCACCTATCTCTTTTGGGACTGGTGCTCTCATGATGAATTAGTCATTACTTAAAATCCCTATAATTGAGACCATTCTAATAACTATGTAGACCAAACTATTATAGTAACCATATTTTCCTTATTTGTGTTGATACTGAGCTACAACTCAGTCTAGAATCTTTCTAAATCCATTATAATTAAAAAGCACACTTCAATAATAGTGTATCTCATCAAATCACTGCCTAAACAACAATCTTTAAAGCTTTGATTAAAGATGCTGGGGCTCTCCTCACTAATATACTTTGACTTTGTTATTGGCTTTTGGGGATGTGTTTGTAGTTATAGGTCAGGAGATCATTATGAGTAATTGGAATGAGACTTGAGGAGAATCAACTCATCAAAAGCTTAACAGCTTTGTCAGTCAAGGAAAGAGGAAAGTCATCTTCTGTTCTAATATATAAGAATTATTCCAAATGCTCTTAATTCTCCTATATATCCCCATTCCAGGAGTTCTCAACTTCCCAGCTATTCCTAATCAGTGCCCCAGGTTCTCATACGGCACCTCAGAAGACTGTGAATTCAACTGTTCTAAATTGACAGCCCATAGGATCAAACGGTGACATTGTTTTTATCTGAGCCTTGTGTCTGCAAGACATAAGAGTTTCTTTTCACAAGGTCATAGAAAGTCCTTGAGCTTCATCGTGAGCATTGAGCAGAAAACTTAGGAATTTGATCTTATTATTCTTGCTCTTTGTGCTATCTAGAAGGGGTCCCTGTACTACATATTCCTTGATTTTCTCATAGCACCTATATTTTTCAAAGCAGTGTCACCCTAAGCCTTGATCTCAATGAGCACTGTATTCTAGGTAACCATAGACAACAATTCAATTGGCTATTTCAATGCTGCAAGCCATGAATTGCCAAATTATTATGACTTAATAATATATAGATTTTCACTGATCTTTGTTTCAACTGGACCTGGTTCTCCTATTTTACTTCTGATTCCTGGATACCACTGTCTGGCACCAATTTCTGAAGTGTTTAGGGTATTGGTTATAAATAACAAAATCCAATGAAGTTTACTTAGTACAGCATTTTTAGAAAAACATTACAGACAAGGCTGGCTTCATGGGTAGCCATACCAGGCTCCATGCTCAGAGACTTGAGGTTTAATGCTCTGCAGCCACCATCTTGAAATTCTTAATTTTATCTTTTAATTTGTGTTTTGTAAGTGAAGTCTAATGGGACAATGGAGCAGGTGCCATAAGCTTGTAGCCTTGGCTCACATGTAGTAAATGAATGACCAATGAATGCATGCTGAGTGCTTAATCCTTCTGGTAGCATGAGTTAATCCAATCTGGAGAAACATTGTTTCATGCCACATGGAGGCTAAACTAGATCCATCTGTGCCCAGGGGCACCACACACTTCTGAACACAAAGTCCAATCATGTTCTGCTACCTCACAAACTTCCCCTCCCTTCTCAGAGTTGCACCTCAGGCTTTGAGCAAACACCCAAGAGGAGTCTCTCTTCTGGGCCCCAAGGGAAATGCCTCCCCAGACACAAGACATTTTAAAGTGTGAGGGTGGAGACTGCAGCTCCTCTTAGGGCCCCTCCTCCTCCCTGGCCCCAGACATTCCCCTCCTCAAGGCTGATGGAAACATATGTGACAACATGCTCAACCTGCTGGCTTTATTTCACTCAGTTTCTGCATTTCCCCATACCCTCTAATCCCCTTTATCTCCAAACAAATTTGTATATAGGCGTGTAAAGAACTGGTATGAACCCTGCTTTGTGTTTTGTTTTGTTTTGTTCTTTACTCTTTCAGAGAATTTTTAGATGTCTTGCTTCCTGCATGTCTTTTTTTTTTTTTTTTTCCCTGCTATGTGAGGAGTCCAGGTTCCTAGTTGAACTATAAGTTCTTGATCTCCTGAAGAGTCAGTCCATATCCTGGAAAACATCCTTGGGATAGGGGATGGGAGACTCATCTGAGGAAACAGCTAACTCTTTCAGACCCCCTGAGGTTCTGCGTCGAGATATCAGCACCTCCATCCATGGTAGGCTATGCAGCTGGGACACTTACCACCACATGCTATCTACCAGTCCACGCTCAGGAGACAGAGTTTGCCTTTCTTACTATAGCTGGCTCTTTTCTACCAAGATCTGTATCACTTCTCAAGTAATGCCTGGGGATATGAGTAAATATCCCAACTCTTCACATTTCCCCAGATTTCCATATGGTCCAGCTCCTTGCTATTCCTACAAATAGTAACTTTTCATTAACATAAAACATAAATAATAATTCACCTCTGGTTACAAACAACTGCACAATGTATTTGTATCAACTTTCACTAAATTTTAACAGTATGTGAAAAAGTACAAACACAGAGTGATAATGGAGTATCTTTCTGACTAAACTCCATGGCTTCCTATCAAGGATCAGAAACAAGGTAACCTTCATGAAACACTGAGTCAGGGTGAGGAGCTAGCTGTCCTGGAGCTCTGGATCAGGTATTGCTCCCACCTCTGGCCCTGGGAGTGCCTTGGAGTACAAATGACTCCTAGAGAGTAATGCTGCTTTCTCTCTCTTCCCCTTTCTCCTTTAGGTGCCAAGCATCCTTACTCTGATTACTGTAGCTAGTGCTATGATCATATTTCTCTTACCCGCTCCTAGAACCTACAATTTCTGCACTTTCCCATTTTGCAGAACTGAGCTCACCTCATTAACAGAAAATATTTCTGGGATTTCCTGTTTTAAGTGTCCAAAAAAAAAAGGGGGGGGGAAGAGTAGAGGAGGGAAGGAAGGGAG
Organism: Martes martes; assembly: GCF_963455335.1. NCBI lineage: Eukaryota > Metazoa > Chordata > Mammalia > Carnivora > Mustelidae > Martes > Martes martes. Next base: position 102,320,575 of record NC_137895.1, on the reverse strand, counting down.
GGGGAAGGAAGAGAGGAAGGAAGGAAGGAAGGAAGGAAGGAAGGAAGGAAGGAAGAAGAAGTGAGGGAGGGAAAGAAAGAGGGACAGGGAAGGAGGAAGAATAAAATCTACACAATAGACCAACTCCCAGGTTCCAGACCCTGGAATGATATCCTTTCAATCAGAATTCATTTCCCTGGTGGCTCAGCTCTCATATTGCTTGCTCAGCCTACCCTGAGTACCTAAGAATATATAGCCTACCCTTTTCAGAATTCTGAAGACTTCTTATTAGTTGGTTCTGGCTCCTTGCCAGGTGATATTTCTTAAAGAGTCCTATACCTTTTTGTCCTTTGGACATTTTTAAAAATTGAAAATTAATGAAGTTTTTTAGAAGAAAATTATAAAACCAGACTCACTAGAAGTCACATTTCACAGATAACAGAAAAACTTAAAATTTAATAATGAATTAGTATGTTTTCATAGTTTATTAGACCTTGATTTCTTTAAACATTGACTTTATGGGGGAAGGAAGCATCTTACTAATTTTTGCTGCCCTCGTATCTAGCAAAATACTAGGCTCATAAGACATGCATAAACAAATATTTTTTTTTAAATTTCCCATCACCTCCTTATCAGTTCTTTCTCCTTACTTGATAACCCAAGCCATCCTAAAACCAGCCAATGGTATAATGGAGGGAAGGAAAACAGACAAGTAAGTGGCCACTAGATTATTTGATGGGTTTCAAAAATCCCACTCACTGCTAAGATTCTCGGGATATCAAGGGAGTTAAAACTTGTTTCCAATTATTATATCAGCATAGATTAACTTGTCACACTTAGGGTGATGGAATAGGACCCAAGACAGGTAAGTATGGAATGAAGGTGAGAGGAAGATCTGTTATCCCTTCATATTTACATGCTCAGGCTGCCACTACCAAATTCCACAGATGGGGTGGGTAAATGTGTTTTCTCCCAGTTCTGGAGGCTAGAAGTCCCAGATCAAGGTGTTGGCTGATTTAGTTCTGGCAAGGGCTCTTCTGGCTTGTAGGTGGTATGTTTTCATGAAGCCTTCCCTTGATGTGTACATGCAAAGAGAGAGAGACAGAGAGAGAGAGAGAGAAACAGAGAAACAGAGAGACAGAGAGAGCAAGCTCTCTAGTGTCTCTTCTTACAAGCACATGAACCCTTTCCTATCCGGGCTCTACTTTCATGATCTCATTTAACCTTAATACTTCCATAGAGGCCTCCTTTCCAAACACAGCCATAATAAGTGTTAGCCCTTCAATATGGGGTGAAGGGCAGGGTAGGGAGGGAACACAAACATTCAGTTCATAGCACCCCTGAACTCTAGGCATTTGGTGATGAGGATGAGGTGTTTACAGAAAAGGAAGAAGCAGTAAGGAGTGTAGACATTTTTCAATTTGTAATTTTGTCTGGGAAGTTCAACTTCTTCAGTTGTCAATGCCTTTGGAAAGCCAGCAAAGAATTAGAAATCACTAGGTTGTATACCTGAAACAAATATAACATAGTATATCAACTACGTTAAAAAAAATTTTTTTTAAAGAATTAGGAAAAAAAAAAGGAATAGATGCGGGGCAGCTGGGTAGCTCAGTTGGTTAAGCATCTGCAGTGCATTCAGGTCATGAAGCCAGAGTCCTGGGATTGAGCCCCACATCAGGCTCCCTGCTCAACTGGGAGCCTGCTTCTCCATCTCCCTCTGCCCCTCCTCCCTCCTTGTGTTCTCGCTCTCTCTCTCTAATACATAAATAAAATTTAAAAACATTTTTTTTAAAGAATAAATAATACGTAAGATTTTTAGCAGTAAGGACTAACTTTCTTCCCTGGGTGTCTTAGCTCTTCTGCATGCCCTCGAAAGCACAGAATTCCCAGGACTGAAACATCCATTCCCAATCCTGTTGCTGGAAGGGCAGAAGCCCAGAGGTCTTTCTCCTGAGATGCCACCATAGGGAAGAGCCAGATTTTACTTCAGAAGAGGACCACCTGGCTGCAGCTCAGTTCCTCTGTTCCTGTGTGGTGAAAGCTCTGGAGAGGCAGCTCTTGGTCAACAGCCTACTTCTACTCCTACTCCAGCCTCTCGTAACAGTCAATCCCAGTAATGACCATACACTACCTGTTCTTTCTTCAGCGCTAGTCTTTCTTCAAAATAAAAAGTACTTCGCCCTCTCTCTCAAAGCTGGGCTATGGAATCTGGAATAAAACTATGGATGATGCCAGAAATGCCAAGAGAGTGATAAAACTTTGTAAGTTCAAAACCAAAACAAATCTACAGCATGGAGACAGTCCCAAATCTTCTGCCTCAAACAAGCTCCCTTCTCCCAAAGTACGTATTGTGGTCTATTGTGGTCAGGAGTAAAAGGCAAAGCAATTTCATCCCGACATGCCACAGAGCTCACCAACTCAGCCAAAAGAATTGTCTCTAGGAGCCAGAGGGTGGATGGAATGGTTTAGAGTTCCCAAGCTGGGAACTCAGACCAAAAAGTTGTCATAAATGAGAACATTTGCCACCTTTTCTGTCGTTTACCATCTTTGTCCCAGAATCAGACGAACATTCTAGTCTGTAAAGTCAAGATTCCACAAAGGAGGAGGGAAGGAACTAGAGAAACTGTACAGACAAGCAGAAGAAAAGATGGCTTGAGATGAACAGCAAAGTGTTTCAAACCTTCTGGCTTTATGAATCTCTTTATTTAAAAATTAGTAATTGAGCACCTGTTGACACTGAACTAGATGCTGAGGTACTGTGGTGAGATCATATAGACACATCCCTCCCGCCTCTTGAAGCTTATGGTGTAGTAGAAACACAGACATCAAACAAGAGATACACAAACTTGGCTAAGTGAAACAAAAATATAAGATACACGAAGAGAGTATTGGGGGATCCAGGGAGGCCTCTTTGAGGAAATAATATTTTCAGTTGTGACCAGAAGAATGGGTGTGTGTGTGTGTGTGTGTGTGTGTGTGTAAGGCAGAGTGGGAAAGGCATATTCCAGGCAGAGAAGGGAACAATGAAGCCTTTAGGTGGGGAAGTGCTTGAGAAACCAAAGACCAGTGTGACCAGAGCCCAACCAATAACGGCAGTGGTCGGACTGAGGTTGGAGGGGTGGACAGGGACTGGATTACACGGAGCCGTTAGGGGCAAGTAATGAATGTTGGAATTTTACCCTGATGGTTCTAAGGTGGGAAGAATATCATTTAGACTTTGCATTAAATGGAAGAAAGGACGGCAGTGGGGAGACCAGTCATGAGGCTGCTGACATAGTACAGATGAGAAATGCTGGTAAATTGCCATGAGTGAGGCTGAATATGGAAAGAAGTGAATGAATTCAAGTTATGCTCTGGATGTAGAATCAATAGAACTCAAGGATGAATTAGATATCACAAACGAGAGACAGAGAGAAATCAAGAACTTGTCTCAAGATAAAGGGATGGTTGATGGTACCATTTATGAAGATGGGATTAGAACATTTTGAGAAGGAAAATCAGGAATTTGTTGTCAAACATTTGTTGTTACCTGTGAGATGCATGTGCAGTATCAAAGTAGAGCTGTCAAGGAAGCCACTGGAAATATAGCTCTGGAAGTCAGAGGAGAGAGCTGGGCAGGCCCTTGGAAGGGCATTGTCAGCCTGTAAATGATCTTTAACTCTGTGGATGGCCCCAGGGTAAGAGTGTAAAGTGAGGAAAGGCCCAAGTCTACGCTGCAACAACTCCAATATTTAAATTTAAAACAGTACAAATACAAGGTATAGATTCTTTTATTCCCTCTTCCTCATCTAGACAAATATTTATAATCAATTATGGTCTTCTTTCCTACTGAGCCAAAATGCAGAATTCAATTTGTTCTCAACACAACACTATAGAAACCTCTGCCAAAAGATAAGTGCTGGCAAAAAGATAAAACCTGATTGATTTTCTGGCTTTTGTTCAAGGGTTACTAAAGTTTTTAAGAGTGAAAATTTATTTTTAACTTCAAAATATTTAAACAAGCCCACATAATGGTAGTTTTGCTTTTATTTATTCAGCCAAAAGACTATACTTACTGCTCATAAAATGCCATAGTAGCCTATGGTGATAGGGGTCCGTATGGGGGTGCATGGTAGTCTACGGACCTAGGACACCTAGCTCCCCTGGTTAGGAATTACTGCTCTAGTGCAGCGATCCTCATAATGTATTTCTTGGACCACCAGCATCAGCATCGCCTGGGAACATATTAAAAATGGAAATTCTAAAGCTCCAGTCAAGACTCATTGAACAAGAGACTGTGACAATAAGTTCTCTGTGTGACTTTGATGGAGGCTAAAATTTGGCAACCACTGCTCTAAAGGTTCCTAGAATTAACTAATATATTCTGCTACAGAGAAGGTGAGCAGACATCTTCAGCCTGATCATTTTAAATTCCATCAGGAACTATGTTGGGTTTTCAAAAATTCATTGTATTCTTCATGCCTAAAGTCTCTGGGGGAAAAAATGAAGGTGCTTAATAAAAATGTGGTGAAAGAATGACTGACCATATGAGCTAACTCTTACTGACGTACATGCTGGAGAATGAAAGTAGGGACTGGACAAGTTAGTGCCTACCCACAAGAACCTCAGTCTTCTCTACGTAAAATTTCTTGGTGGCAGCAAGGTCAAAACAGTTCCTCCGTCCAATGCTAACTCTATCCAAACCACACTGTAATTTCATTTGGGCATCAGGTGTTTCTTGATATAAGAATCATAAAGATGCAAAGAATGTTGAGATAACCAACTTATCAACCAGTGAGTAAACTGAGCCCAGAGGGGTAAGTGACTCACCCGTGGGCACACAGCTAATAATACCACAACATCCCCAGCTCATCGCCGCCTGTAGAGCAGAGTGAGCGAGGAGTCAGACAGAACCAAGTCCTCTGCTTATTGCTCAGTAACTTGGGAATGTCTCACCAAGTTCAGATTTCCTCATCTGTAGAAGGTGAATAAGGATACCTGACATCCTGGGGTAGAATTTAAATGAGATACTGTATGCAAACTCAACTTCAGTTTTCTTCTCTGCAGCGGTGGGCTGAAAAATGGCCCCCAACAAACATCCACGTCAAGTCCCCAGAACCTGTGAATGTGACTGAGTTAAGGATTTTGAAAAAAAGGAGCTTGTCCTGGATTATCAGATGGGCCCTAAATACAATCACATGTATACTTAATAGACAGACACACAACAAAGACAGGCACATGGAAGAAAAGAGGATGTGACGGTAGAAGCAGAGATGTGAGTAATGCCGTCATAAGTCAGAAAGGCCAGAGTAGCTACCAAAGCTGGAAGAGACAGGCAGGATTCTACCCAGAGCATCTGCAGAGAGCACAGTTCTGTCAGATTTTTGACTTTCAGCCTCTGTAATTGTGAGAGAACAAGCATCTATAGGCAAGTTTGTGGCACTTCACTACAATAGCCTCAGGAAACTAATACACCAACTAAACAGGAGTGTTAGATAAACTCCCCTGAAGTCCCCTCAACTCACTGCTGTCTGGGAGCTCTGTCTCTTTCTCCTGAATGTAGGGGCTGCTACAGTCTCAGAGACTAACTTCCAAATGCAATGATTGACCATCGATGTTCAACACAGGTCTTCATGCCTTTAAGGAGAAGGAGGCAGGAAGGAAAGGATGTGCACTACATTAAGAACCTCCCCAAATGCCATGTATACTCCCATGTATGGATTTGTTCTCAGGACCAAACTGCAACAACAGGATGAATGTTGTTGGATGAATATGCCCAGTCGCCCCACAGAAGAAAAGGCTGAGAGAAACATCTGCCGTAAATTTGGTACAGTTATCAGAAGAATGGCTGGAATCCCTTGAAGTTTAATACTAATGGATTAGGTGGGGAATCACAGATGACACTATTTGGGACTTTTGGATGCTTCTTTAATGGTGGTTGGGTAGAGATAGGGTGGGAAGGATGGTGGATATTGGAGAAGGAATCCTACTTTTAGCTCAAGAGAAGTAAGTCTAGGAGGGCAGGACACAGACCCAACTGCCAATCCAAGGCGGAAAATAAATAGATTCATTTTGGGGGGATGACAGACTTGCCCATTCACTGAAGAGTACTGTATAAAATTTTGAACACAGTATACTGGATATCTGTCTATGGATTTTTTGAACCTTAAAAATCAATATTGTTAATTCCTTCAAGGTTGTATCCACTCTTTCTTCATTACATTCCTTTTGAACAAATTTCCTTTTCTATATCTCAAGAATGGAAAGTATTCTTCTGCTGATATCAAGAGTCCCTTTACCTTTCCTCAAAAATTGCACTGGAATTTTTCCAGGTCAACTTCATTGTACCATCCTTGTACCTATATACACCCTGTGGTCTATACCATTTCATTTCCCTTGTTAAGAAAAGAAAGCAATCAGAATTTGTGAAGAAATACAGAAACCTACATCCTTCTATGTCTTCCTAGGGAATGGGAGAGTCTCCCTATAACTTTAGAGTTGGCTTCTTCTTAAGTACAATCATTTCATGCTCAAATATCTTATGAGTGTATTTTTTGGCAGCTCTCCTGCTCCTGATTTATGTTGCTTCCTTGAATTTGCTAAGTGATTCTGCCCTTCATGGTCTGACAATGTGTGCAGACCTTGAGTAGCCCAACCACTAATATTCTTTTTTTCTGTTTTTTTCTGGAACCCAATACAAGTGTAACAGGAGATTTCTCTGGTTGGCTCTTAGAACATTAAAGCTACTGTCCTTTTCTTCCCAAAACATTCTGTTTGGATACATAAGTAGATGTGTGGCCTGAACTCCACTTTAGAGAATGAAAATAAAAGCACAAGGAAGTTCTAATTCTTTGTTAGACTTCATTTAATCATCATCATCATCATCATCATCATCATTATCAAATTTTAAGAATTTGAGTTCTGGCTGTTATATTCCTTGTTGGTATCTTCTGCTAGGAACACCAGGCTTCAAAGTCATAGTTAAATATAATTTTGCCTAAAATGTTTAGATCTGACCATATCACCAACCCTGCTGAAGGCTTTCAAGCCATATCCCCTGGACCATTTGTGTAGTGAGTTTCATGAACATTTAGATTACCATGGCATCTTCTATCTCTTTGGAAATGGGAAAAATTAGTTCCATCTCCATTTAGTTAATTTCATTTCCAGCAAAGCAGCCTGAGTCACACAAGGAAATGGCAATGCCTATAAGAGATGGTAGCAAAGTAAGCCAAGGAAGAGATGTTTGGGCAATAACCAATGTCAGTGAGTTGGTTACATTCGGTTCTTATTGACTTATATGAGCAATGGTGTTACAGGCGAGGGAGGCAGGAAGGACAGAATGCAAGACATCGAATAGTGCATGGAAAGAGCTTCTCCAAGCTCTGCTTTGCTTAGCTAGTCTGGGATTGCACACTGTTTACAGTTTTAGCATCGTGCCTGGAATGGACTTTCAGGGGCCATTTGGCTTGTTCTTTGCCTCCAGGTAGAACTGCATGTAATATTACTCAAATTTATGGGCATTTCTCTTGTTCTTAAAGACACCCAGTAAAAGAGACATCATATCATTCTTGATCCAAACCAGTCTCCAACAACTCTAAATAGAACACTTTTTGTGTCTTTCCTAAAAATCACTTGCTATAAGACAACCCTTTTTATTCTGTCCTCAAAGGAAATTAAAACAGCTTGTTACAGACCACCTTCTTGAGAAAAAGCAGTTGTACATACCCCTCACTTTACCCCTCAGCTGCTTTATCTTCTCCGTGATGGAAAACCATAAGATATTTTAATTTTCCTGTGATCTCTTATACTTCTTTGCACATTTTTTCCACTGAAAATTCAGCACTGTGAAGAAGTTTCCCATGTATTAGTTTTGGAAGTTCAAATTCTTCACGTGGCCCTTCTAATAGTCCTCTAGGTTGGTGGCTCTCAGCTCTGCTTTGATATCTGACTACATTTTCTGGCCATTAGCCTTTCCTCCTGCCCCTCTTTAGTTTACAGTATTTAACGATATTTGCTAGGTAGTCAGGCTTTTCCCCTATTAGCACCCACCAAGGCTGGACTCTTAGTCCTCCATCAGATGGTTGTGAATGAGTGAGTTTTCCTTAAGTTCTGCTCGTCTTCTGTGAATGTTGAACCTGCTTTGCCCATACAGGGTCTATGTTCATGTTCTTATTATGGGTAGGTCCTTCCTTTTCTCATGCCAGTCTCAACCACAGCCCTACCTCCTGCTTTGTTGGTAAAAATGTCCATGTATCATGGCTCCAAGGCATGTACATGTTCTCTGAACTCCTCCTGCCCTCCTAGATCCTGTATCATAATATATCATACAATAATTCACTCTTTTAGACTGTGGTGTTTTTCTACTTGTGGTAGTCCAAGGCAAGGATGGAAACTAGGTCTCTTTTACTGGGACTGCGCTGAATGGTTAGTAGAGATTGCATGCAGTGCTGTGATGAGAAGGATTCTGAAGCAGCATCTTAATTTGGTTAGAATGTACATCATGATTGATTTAAGACATCTGCCCCAAGGACAAGCAGAGATAAGGACAGTATGTGTGCCATGTATTTGCAATCCTTGTTTTGGGATCTTTCCAACTAAATTATATAGAAAGCATCATTACACTTCATTACACATCATCATTACTCTTGGATCTTGCCATGCTAAGGGAAACCAGGTACTCAAATACTTATTTACTAACTGTCTGGTTGACATTTATATGTTTGTTTGTGACTACTGTCATTTAATGTCTTCAAGAAAATATGGCCAAGCAGAATGACAGCAAAGTACTTTGCCAAACTATTCCGTCTCCAAGGAGAATGGAGTTCCTTCTGTGAGAGAGGGAAGGGGTTGGATAGAAACCCATCTCACTACCCTCTACTATAGGCTTATATGAACTACTCGTTGACTTCATAGCTCTCTGCAGATTTCTAGAATTTGTTTGCTACATTTTTATTCCTTTGCCTAGATTCAGAGCCAAGTTGTAAGCTCAAGTTATCCAAATAAAAATTCATAAGGCTGTGTATCAAATGCTCAAATTGTCATCAATATAAACATAGTTAGACAATTCTTTTGGAACTACCCTTCTCTATCAATCGTTTGCCTCCATTCTCCTACCTTCTACTTTCCACTTTCTGTTCCCTTTTCTCTATTTCTAGCTTTTGTTTGCTACTTTTCTCATTGAGAAACTCACCCCTAGCCTTCTCCCCTTCAATATTATCATGAATCCAGGAAAAATAATTATCAACACAAAATCCTGTTTCCAAACCTCTCTTTAGTATCTTAAAAGACTTAAGCAGCAATTGAGGGTGCAGGAGAACTGCCAACACTTAGCAAGATGGCAGGAGATAAGAGTTAATTGTTGGCTAAATTCCCTGAGTGCGTGAGTGAGTCAGCATTATTTAGCTCATCCTGTGCACAGTTCTGTGTTGAGTATTTTAAAGAAAATGAGAAGCTGACTTCTACTCTTAGGAAAACTAGCATTCTTTTTTTTTTTTTTTTTTTTTTAAAGCTAACTTTCTTTCTTTTTTTTTTTTTTATTAAATTTTTTATTTATTTTCAGCGTAACAGTATTCATTGTTTTTTCACCACACCCAGTGCTCCATGCAATCTGTGCCCTCCCTAATACCCACCACCTGGTTCCCCCACCCTCCCACCCCACCCCTTCAAAACCCTCAGGTTGTTTTTCAGAGTCCATAGTCTCTCATGGTTCACCTCCCCTTCCAATTTCCCTCAACTCCCTTCTCCTCTCCATCTACCCTTGTCCTCTATATTATTTGTTATGCTCCACCAATAAGTGAAACCATATGATACTTGACTTTCTCTGTTTGACTTATTTCACTCAGCATAATCTCTTCCAGTCCTGTCCATGTTGCTACAAAAGTTGGGTATTCGTCCTCTCTGATGGAGGCATAATACTCCATAGTGTATATGGACCACATCTTCCTTATCCATTCATCTGTTGAAGGGCATCTTGGTTCTTTCCACAGTTTGGCGACCGTGGCCATTGCTGCTATAAACATTGGGGTACAGATGGCCCTTCTTTTCACTCCATCTGTATCTTTGGGGTAAATACCCAGCAGTGCAATTGCAGGGTCATAGGGAAGATCTATTTTTAATTTCCTGAGGAATCTCCACACTGTTCTCCAAAGTGGCTGCACCAGTTTGCGTTCCCACCAACAGTGTAAGAGGGTTACCCTTTCTCCACATCCTCTCCAACACACGTTGTTTCCTGTCTTGCTAATTTTGGCCATTCTAACTGGTGTAAGGTGGTATCTCAATGTGGTTTTGATTTGAATCTCCCTGATGGCTAGTGATGATGAACATTTTTTCATGTGTCTGGTAGCCATTTGTATGTCTTCCTTGGAGAAGTGTCTGTTCATATCTTCTGCCCATTTTTTAATATGATTATCTGTTTTGTGTGTGTTGAGTTTGAGGAGTTCTTTATAGATCCTGGATATCAACCTTTTATCTGTACTGTCATTTGCAAATATCTTCTCCCATTCCGTGGGTTGCCTCTTTGTTTTGATGACTGTTTCTTTTGCTATGCAGAAGCTTTTTATCTTGATGAAGTCCCAGAAGTTCATCTTTGCCTTTGTTTCCTTCACCTTTGGAGACATATCTTGAAAGAAGTTGCTGTGGCTGATATCAAAGAGGTTACTGCCTATGTTCTCCTCGAGGATTCTGATGGATTCCTGTCTCACGTTGAGGTCTTTTATCCATTTCGAGTTTATCTTTGTGTACGGTGTAAGAGAATGGTCAAGTTTCATTCTTCTACATATAACTTTCTAATCAGACCCATAGGAGAGGCAGGTATATTTATCCTAAGAGTTGCTGGTATAGTTTCTAAATAACAAATGTCAATATACCTTAAAGTCTAGGAATCAGGCTCTGCAGTGGAGTTTGAAATCAACTGTGTTCATGACCCTGGCAAATTATTTAACCTCTTTAAGACTCAGATGGGAAATGGAAATGATATTAGTGCTTACCTCACAGAGGTGTTGGGGGAACTAAATGAGGTAATGCAACCAAAATATATAGTCTTGCAATGCTGCATGTAAACAGTATTATTAGTAGCTAATCACTCTCATGTTAACACAAGTGACTTGCAAATCCATAGTCAGGTATCATTAGTATTAGCAACTAATATTGGTATTAACCAACCAAACATAAATGTGATCATCCCATCCCATGGTAGAAAGTAGCTGCTACATATGGAGGCTGTCAATTGCAACTATCTTAGGTTCTGTTTAGAATTTATTTAGAACTTATACTTACATAGGGGCCCCAACACATGTAAAAGTAGAGCTCAGCACCTTGTACTTGGTTGTCATCATTTTGTAGACCTCCTTTGTTCCCACTCTGATATATTCTCTCACGGGTCCTTTAAGTCAAGCATCTAGGTACCCAAATGAAGGGCTTTGTTCCTGCATCTGACTTGGAGAACTGGCTCCGCCAGGAACATTCTTGGATGGAATGTGTGGACTTGGATGACTGTACTTCCCTGGAGCGACAGAATTTGTAACTTTCTTTCATTTTTTTTTTTTTCAATCTAGGTGGTGTCTCCACATTTTTAAGCAAATGGAAGTTGTGAATCTGCCAAGTAACCCTCAAAACTCTTTCTCCTTGAAAGGACGCACTGCACCAAAGGGAAGGAAGGAATTAGTCAGAAACCACAGAGCAATTAATGGCTGAATCGACCTGTATAAAATATGGCCTAGGAGACAACCCACTTCATTCCAACTCATTTGGGGATGTCCAAAGAAAAAAGCACATGGCAACTTCTTTGGTTGACCAAAATGAACCAAAACCAAATGCCACTGTGTGTGTGTGTGTGTGTGTGTGTGTGTGTGTGTGTATAAGAGAGAGACAGAGACAGAGAGAGAGAAAATATGAGTGTTTTATTTATATATGTGGCATTGATTTTTCTTCAGTGGGAAAAAACATTGTGTAAAATCCTGGAATAACTAACAAGCATCACAATATATACTAAGAAAAAAATCTACATAAATATTTGCCATGACTGGTCTAAATATCTACCTAAAGAAAGAAAAAGGGTCAGAAAAAAATCCTTCCTTTAGGTGGGGGATGCTGGCTCATTTCTGTGCATTTACAGCCCATGGAAAAAATCTGCTCGTGGGACCCCTTGGAATTGTCAGAGTCTCCTCCTGTGAAGTCTTATCCATCCCTCGGGGGAGAAGAGACTGCATACGTGACTAAAGTTGCAAGAAAGCACATGCCACAAGAATGCAAATCTTCCTCCAGGCAAATAGTTCAATAAACCCCAAACAGCGGGCTCTGGAGCTTGTTTTCTGATTCTGAGGGACACAGTCCTCATCCCCAGACCCCACTCCTCCTACCTTTAGTTTCCAGGGTGTTCTACAGTGTGATGTCTGTTCTGCTTTGGGTTTGCTTGACTGCACTGAACACCACACACTCCCTTGGTTTTGACAACAAAGCTTTTGACTCATTCCACCTCTGTCTGTGAATGTGTGCATGCATGAATGTATATGGACCGAGGGAGTGTATTTACATTTCACTGAAGTAACTTTTATGATGTTGTCACCAAGTCATATTGTCTCCAGTTTTCAACTCCCAAATCACTGTTATGGGAAGTTCATATGATAAGATCACCCACCTATTTCATATTTTACTTTTTCTTCAATGGGCCAGAACTGGGAATCTTGGATTCTTGACTTGCCCAACCACAAACCCTGCAAACTGAAAATATTTACCAGGCTCTGTGAGAAGCAATGTTCAAGGAGGTTTCTCCCAAGGATGAAGATCAAGTTATTTCCATCAATATCTAGCCCCTCCTTATAGTATCTTAAAATTGCTATAAAGGGATTGATGACAAAGTCTTCCTCAGAGAGTCCTTCCTCTCAACCAGGCCCAAGGCAGCATCTCAGGTCTGTGACTTTGCAATCACGAAGCAGATTTTGATGAATCTAGTGAATGAATTGACACAGTCACTTTTAGACTGTATCCCTGGCTTGTGCATACCTCTATTAAGAGAACTGAATGCTATTTAGTGAGGGCCCACTCAACTGGGTTAAGGACGAACTAGATTAGACCCATTTCCTGATTGCCACAATCCAGTGCAAAGTTTAGCCCTTGCCTTAATAACTGAAATTCAGATTAAGAAGGTCCCAAAAAGTCAGCACAAAGGATGGCAGATCACTCCCAGAAATGTGTCAGTGAAATGCCTTTATCTTTATCCAGCTCTCCCTCCTGATTCCTCCAACCACCCAAAGATTGGGCCTGAGAATTATCCTCACTGCTCACATTTATTAAACAGTTATATTCTCCAAATGAATTGTGTAGGAAAATGCCAAGAGAAAAGAAATTTTGAGGGCAGAATATTCTTAGGCAAAAATCTCCAATTTAAAAAAAAAATCTATGAAGATGTCTCCAAGTTTTATATCTCCAAAAAGTGGGTTTCAAAGAATTAAGATAATTTTGTCTGAATAACAGAAGGCCTGGGGGTAGAAAGAGTAGAACTGAATCATAATCTTCAGGGCTACAAAATACCTCTCTTCCTAAATCCTGGTCTTCTTTTGAGATGACATGACTTGATGCTGAACATTAAGGAGAGCTGGGGGAGAGATTATGAGGTAGACAGTGTGTTGTAATAGGACATTGTCAACTTGATTTCTCTGTAAGTTCTTCAAAGAACATGAATGAATCTACCTGGAAATGAGTGGGCTGGGCTGAATTTGTGGAGCTCCTATCTTTCCTGGGAATCTGTGGTCTTTTCCATACCCAACTTGAGAGACAAAGGGCAATGGTACTGTGTGTGTACATTAGAGGGTTCTCCGCCAGCATAAGGGTGCAGGGAAGACATGGGGGTAAGGATGACACCATGAGAGCACTCATTGAGGAACCAGTGAGTCTGGGATGAGTTTGAGGAACCACAGATGTGGAACTAGAGAGTCATCTCTCTCTTTAGGAATCTTCTTGCAGCTCTGTGCATGCAGAGAAGAGAAGGCAGTTGAGAGAGAGGAGCCCTGGGGGTAGGGTCACACTGAAGTCTCTAGTTTCATTCTAGAGGCAGTGGATAGCAGACCCCAATAAATCTGGGCCTGCTTTTGATTCCTCACACCCAGCAGAAATTCAGGTCACTCTTTACCCACCTGGTGAGAACCTGGGAGCTGGCGTAGTGATGAGGAGTGGGAGGAGTATAGTTTTGTTGTCTGACACCCAGAAAACTGCCTCATAAGTCCCGTAAGACTCTCTCTCCCTGAAGCCCACTTGTTCTGGTAAGGAGTGGGTCAAGAAATGGATGAATACTTGCAGTGTCTTGATTTTATTCCTATCGTAGAAAAGCTTTAAGCAGAGAATGAGATTAACGTTATACTGACCACTGGGATGTCAATGAAGAAGGGTCATTGATGTTGGGAAACATCGGTGAAGAATTAGAGAACGGTTCTTTGTGGGTGGGGAACTCGGAATGTTGGCAGCAGAAAGGATTGCTTTTCCCATATGAAAGACAGAGATACTGAGTTCCAGAGACTGTACTTAGCCAGCCCTCTATCTTCCTGTGTTGACCCAGTGGGGGGTGGGAGGGAGTGTGGGCAGAGAAGGGGAGACCGAAGGTCATTCACACGAATGACCCTTTGCATTGGATAGAGACAGGATTTCTGTTCAAAAAAATCAAAGGTAGTGGGTTTTTTGTTTGTTTGTTTGTTCTTCTTCTTCTGGGTTGACCCCTAAAACCTATTTGGCATGGTCTCCCCAGCAGCCTTGGGCAAGAGTTGAAAGCCTAAAGGCACTGGCCACTAGAGGGGGTGCTGTCTCCACTCGGTACCCACCTTTTGTTGAAGGGTGTGGCTGTGGTCAGGGTGTCCAAAGGTGATACAGGGGAACGCTGAAGAGCTGTCCTATCAAAGGCTTTCTGAACAGGGTATCACAAACCACAAACAGTGCGCTTATGGCCAGGATTGGGAAGGGTCTGTGAGCGAGAAAGATGACAAACAAATTGCAGATGCCTCTGGAAAACTTGCAAGTGAAGCAGTGTGCTTGTCAGAAATTTCCCCAAATCCCAGAGTTTTACACTTCGGGAAAACCTGAAGAAGAACTTGTAGTTGCTCTTTAACGGACCCGTCCAGAATACGTGTGAGTCAGATCAGATCTGATGCAGAGTCAGCTCTGTGGAACAGCTCCCCGTGGCCCACCAGGGAATCTGGTTACCCTTGACTCACCTGGTTAGAATTTAGAAACTGGGAAGAGGAGTCTGAAAGCCCCCACCTGGGTCATTGAGTCTGAGAAGGGAGTGAATGTGTTCAGAGACAGAGCTAAAGGCTAGTAAGGAGGAATGAAAGGAGGGATGAGTCTAAGCTGGTGGTCTTCTGCGGGCCACTGTGGGCTGCAAGAGGTCATGAGGGTGGGAGGAGCCTGTGCATCAACGCTCTGGACGGTGCCTGCTAACTTGCCCATTCCTTACCTACGCTGGTGGCTGACTGCTGGCCTCAGGTCACCAGGAAACAAAAATATCCCTTTTATTCCCAAGATCACTTCTACTTTCCATTTCGATTAGAAAATAACAAGAAACAAAACTCCCATCCCAAACTACCCTCACTTCCGAATACCTCCATTCTTGATTAGAGGAATCATGAGGGGTATAGACACCGGGGTCCCCATCACGTCTCTGCTCTGCATCCCTTGATTATGCATGTGGAGCTCTGACCCCAGGGAGAGGACTAGTTACTTATACTAGCTACTGGTTAGTAACTGACTAGTTACTTAGTTACTTAGCAGACTCCCTGCAGATAGCCACAGTGTCTAACAGAGCCCAGGGTTTCTCCCACTACAGCACACAGGCAACAAGATTGCTTTTGTGTATCAGCAGGAGAAAAAGAGCCCTTTTGTTGACAGACCCGTCGGGCCTATGATGAATTGCATCTCTGTGAGGGTGCTGTAGTTATGGTTTCCACTTCACCGAGGTTCATCGCCAGGTCTCGTGGCACTTTAGAAAATGAACTACTTTAATTCCACTCTGATCAAACAGCCTTCCACAGCAGCCAGTTCCTGGCTCATGCTAATATGGCTGCTGGCTGGTCACTTGGAAGGCCAGCCAGGACCAGCCTTGATGGCCCCTCCCCCAGAAGCAAGGGAGGAGAACCCGGCTGGCTGGGTCTTAGAGAAGGAGGGCAGATGCCTGATGCTCTGGGGAGTTCCAGGTGGTGCAAGTCCCAGTGAGCGTGGGTCAGGGGTCTGTGCCGCCTGCAGTCACAGAGAGCTCACGGTTCATGGATTTGTGTTTCCTTGTCGAGCACCTAAACTTAACGTTATTTATTTTAGCTTTGGTGAATCATTATCCCTGATTTGGGGGGACCATTTTCTCTGGCTCTCCCAAACTCTGCAGATCATTACCCTACTCTGAAAGTAAAAAAAAAAAAAAAAAAAACAAACAAAAAACACCACACACACACACATATAGTCCTTATGCAGGGAATTCATAATTGGTCACTTTTTGCTAATTTGATTTCATAATCATGTGTATGGTTTTTCAGGCTATCTATTGCTATATAAAAAGCTTTTCCAAGTAGAGTACCTACTCCAAAAAGCTATTTAAATCCAGTGGATTTAAAACAGTAACCAGATTTTAAAACTATTTTGTGAGTCAAGACTTAGAGCAGAGTTTAGCTGAGCAGTTGTTCTGCTCCTCGTGGCCGTGGTTGGAGTCCTTCCCTGACTCAGGCTGGGGCTGGAGTCATTCACCTGGGAGCTGGGCGGCCCTGGAGCATCCAACAGCTTTACGCACACACGCGGTGCCTTGATGGGGACAGCTGATGTCACCTGGACTCTCTCCTTTTTCATGCGTCCCAGGGCATCTCCATACAATCTCGCTGTCATTATAGCTGCACCATCCACATGACGGCTCAGGTCCCACAGACCAAGGCAGAAGCTTAGTGCTCACAGCAGCCTCAGTTCTCCCATACTCCTTCGGTCAAAGTAGTCACAAGCCATGCAGATTCAAGGGGAGGGGAAATAGAGGAGGCATGTGGCATAATTTGCAACCAGCTTTAATCTGCCACCGGAGTCCATTTATTGATAGAATTAATTTATCTCTAGGGATGAGGGAATTTGTCTTGTTCCAAGCACGCTCCTAACAACGACCTCTTTTCTCCAATCCTTCAGAACAACTGTGGGCCAAAGGAGGTTCATGTTCTATAGTGATCAAAGTATAAACAAAACAACAGTGCTCTTTATACTCATCAGAAATAAGAGTAATATTCCTGTCCTTTTTTCCGACTTATTTGGATAAGCACATCTTAGTTATTCCTACCAACTAATAAAATTGGTTTGGTAATAATAAACGTTATTTGCATATAGGATCCCCCTCCGGAGAGTGCCACATAGCCTGGTCATGGGTCCATAGGCTGTTTTTCCACGAGTGGATTCTCTGTTGTTCCGCTCACTCACTCACTCACTCAGCAGATGTTGACTGAGCATACACTGTGTGATGGTTATGGCATGTGATTTTCTTCATACCAACTGCGATGTTTCCTAGCAGTAGCCTGATATCTCTTGGGGCCTCCACCTTTGTGTCACTGTAGAGAGGCCCAGAAAACCAATGCAGGGAGGGAAGATCCTGTGGCATAGCCCTGGGCTCTAGGCTTTGGGAATTTTTTGGTAAAAATGTGCATGTGGGCAGCTGAACTACTGGCAGATGGTAGGAGGAGAATCTGTTTCATAATTCAAGCATCAGAGAGCTCCCTAGACCAGGTGCACCTAGAGAAAGTTTCTGACAGGCATGCCTGGTTTGCCACTCAAATATAGAAGACCTTTCTTTGCAGGTGTGGGAGTGTCTCATTGAGAGCATTTGAGCTGGTATCAAACTGTCAGGTGACACGGGCCATGGGTATCCTTGGCAGTTCCACTCTGAGTACTTCCAAAGTTCTCTGACAAGGCTAAAAACTCCCATCCAACCAAAGATTCTTGCACATTATTTAAATAGGATGCAAATGCATGGTCTGCTCTGAGCCCTGGCAGCTTTCAATTTTTATATTTTCAGAATGGAAAGGCCTGCCATCAGTTCACTTGAAGTTCAGTCCAAGATGTGCCTGTCCCTGACATTTGTTCATTCTTTATGCAGGTAGCATTTTGGAGAATTTAAAAAGAAGTCATCTTTGTACTCCATTCCCTACCACCCTCCAAAACAATTTCAAAAAATATTTTAGACATTTGTTGCATGCATAATAGCTGGAGCATGACTAACTTATTTCCTACTGCCTGAATTTCCAAGTTGGATTCTATAATCCCTCTCTTTGGCAATCCCTTGTCTACTTCTTTTCTGATATTTCAGTGGTAGGTGCTGCCTATTTGACCTAAGGGGTTAAGCTCCTACGTGCATAAGCAGATTCCAGTAGACGGTTGAGTCTGGTTGTTGTTGGGGTGAATACCTGGGGGGTCAAGCCCAGCTGATGACAAAGAAAAGAGTGAGGACAGAAGGAGAGAAGTGCTGCCCTGTGCATGCATTTCCTCTATCTGCAATGAAGTCTGGACTCATTCATTTACAGGCTGAGCACACTGCTCAGGGCTTTCAGAAACCCCACCTTCCTTGCACCTGGGATCTGGAAAGTCAAAACCATAGGAAGGGAACCAGACAAAGATGAACCCAGAATGGCGCTGTGCTGGTGGTATGCCTCTACACAGGCTGTAGGTACCTCTCAAATTCAGCCCAAGTTATGTGTGTGTATGTATAAAGAAAGAGTATATATGTGCACATATGTGTGTGTATCTTTCCATACATATGTGTATACGTATGTATGGGATACACACGCACATATATGTGTAAATATACTTCATATACACACATATATGTGTGTGTGGATATATGTGCATATGAATATATATGCATATATACACACGTGCACTCTATAAACATGCAATTGTACACTTTGCACATTATGGCTGGTTCAGATAGGAAGGAGAAGCAGATAGAGGAAGGCAGGAAGAAGTAGAAAAGGAAAGACAGAAGAAAGGAGGATATAAAACGTGGGGTCGACTGGTAATCATCCCTCCCAAAGTCCAAAGTCTCTTTATTCTGTCTTCCTGGGCACACATCTGCCCTACTAGAAACCACATTTCTCAGCTTCCAGCAGTGAGGTGGGGCTTCAGGACTAAATTCTCCTCACCGGAATGTGAGTGGAATTAATGTGTGCAATTTCTGCCTCACCTGCCAGCACCGCCACTGCTGCCCTTGCATTCTGTGTTCTGGGCTCATCTTGGGCCACACAGAGCTCCAGAGGAGAAAGAACCTGAGTCCCTGAGTGAGCTGATGGAGGGGAGAGCTGCCATGCCGGTTAGACACCCACCCAAGAAAGAGACAACCCATCGTATTTCAGGTCATTGTATATTAGCGTCTCTTTATGGTAGCCCATGGGGCTCCAGTCTGTAAAGAAGGCAAGAAGAGTGAGGGAAAGACTGAGCACCTGTGAACAGAAAGGACACTACCAATACCGTAATGGAGCGGCAGAGCAAGTGTGGTGGTAACATGGAGTCCTGACAGATGGGAGGGGTCAGCTTCTGGGCAGGTACTGGGGAATCGGAATGTCTCTCGGTCCTTCCCTGACAACCACGCCCCCTCCTACAGTGTTTTAAACCAAAATGATTAAGAGTGTGTCCGTGTTTAACAGAGCATCTCAAGAGGGTAAGCTCCACCAAACTAAAGGCACAGGTGCGGGTACCAGTAACAGTTTCATTCATCAGTTGGAGTGATTCTCCAGGGAACTAGGTGGCTTATGAGGCAATGAACAGCCAGTTCTGTGTGTGATCAGGAGAGGCTGAATCACCACATCTCATGAACATGGGACAGGGGATTCCTATGTGGACTGGGCATTTGATGAGATAACATCTAAGGTCTCAACTAACCTAATATTCTCCGGAAAAGCTTTGAATCAGGAAAGTTAAGTAGCTTTTTAAGTGCTATGTGAATTGTTTTAACTTCTCCCCACTATTCACTTGGGCAGTGACTTTAAATACTTACCAGCTCTCACTACCTGCTCTTTGAAAATCCCCAACAACCAGCTTCAGTTTTCTCCCTGGGTGAACCATACAGTCACCACAGATTGTTTTTCTCCTATGTGGTAGAGCAAAACATGAATTTCATGGCTTTGTGTTGGGTGGAAGCTGAGGTAAGTCACTCTGCAGGTCAAGGCTAGGTGCCTTGACCACGTGTCATGCTTTTAGACTTGCTGGGAGGTCTTCATTCATGAAGACATATTTCCCAGTGGCATAATCACAGATGCCTGGGATTCAGCCAGTAGTGTTCATTCCTTTGTATTGCCCATGGTCCCTTCTGAGCAGTTCTTTGTAAAAAGGCAGTCATCCATGGACAGGTAACAATTAAATGTGTAGAGGCAGCATGTGGAAGGGGAGAATTTTTACAGAGGAAATTGGCAGTGAAAAAAAATGTACTTTATTTATGACTCATGACCATATAGCCCTCTCTGTGTCTGCTGCTAATATATGAGAAATGCACAAGGTGGCCCCTCTGTGGTCTTCATTCTCCTCACTCTATGCCTCCCAAGTACATTCATATTCCAGACCAATATATGATGGAGAGCTGACAGTAACACACAGCCAAGAGAGCCAGCTGGCTACTTGGCGGGGCCAGACCTCCCTCTCCTAACCTAGAGCAGCCCTGGGCCCTGGGATCACACAAATAATCTTGTACCTCTCGGTGTTCGACCAGTTGGCCAGGCCAGCGCTCTTGGTGCCTTTTGTGCACAGGTCATCTGAGGAGAAAGGGGACTCAGGATGAGTAGTTTTTGTTGGGTGGAAGAAAGGAAGGGTTAGGCTGGATGTGAAACCAGAGACTGTCTGGAAGGTGCAGACGTAGATGGAGAGCCTGAATAACTTGCAGTGACAGAAGGTCACCAGACAATTGGCAGAAGGTGAGAAAGGGAGACCACATGGAGAATAAAAGAGGAGAAAGATAGAAAATGAGCCTCTGCACTTTGACATGGCATTCTGTACCTCAACACAGATAACAGGATGCAAAGTAAGAAAATGTTCATTTATACATTGTTTTATGTCACTTTTGACTTTCTCTGAGTGTCCGAAGATCAAGATTCCCTGATATTAGAGGAGAGTTTGGCTTTTACTCAGCCTCTCAAGATGAAACCAGAGTTTCATATGAAGCTGCCAACTCCTTTGACCACAGAAAGAGGTAGGATGTAATTCCTGAGGAAAGAGAATAAGCAATAGGAAAGCCTACCTAGAGAAGAAGGAAAGAGTGGAGAAGATGAGGAATCAGAACAGAACCAGAATAGAATCTTATGCCCAAAATGGAAACCATGAGAGACTATGGACTCTGAAAAACAACCTGAGGGTTTTGAAGGGGCGGGGTGGGAGGGTGGGGGAACCAGGTGATGGGTATTAGGGAGGGCACAGATTGCATGGAGCACTGGGTGTGGTGAAAAAACAATGAATACTGTTACGCTGAAAATAAATAAAAAATTTAATTAAAAAAAAATGAACCTTAATACTTCTCAATATCTAGGCTTACACAAGGGAAAGAAAAACCATCCACAGTAGTGTGCTTTAGGGATTATTGTACAGATACAAGCACTGTACTGAAGAGGCTGGATTAATGCAGGGCTCCTATGAACCTGACTCTGAAACTTGGCTCACGTGGTGAACTCATTACTAAGAAGATCACTGTAGCTAAAAGCCTGGCAGCACATTCTGCCTTATAATTTTTATGCCCATACTTAAACTTCTTATCATCCATTTGACTATGAACTCCGTAGGGGAGAAGTGGGAGTACATACTCGTTTATATTTTCCTCGGTGCTTAGTTCAGTACCTGGATCATAGTTGGTGCTGATGGCAGCATGAATGCCACTTACCAAACATTAGCTCTCAGCTTCCTACATGGCCCTGCCTCCTTGTCATTAGGCGGGGACTCATCTGAACAGAGCTTGGGAGCAAAAGTGATGTGTGTCAGAATAATTACTTGGTGGCCCCCAGCTAGCTTCTCCCCCCAAACCAAGAAGGCCATGTGTTCCAGATGGTGAAGCTATTAGATGGCGTTATCTTTCCCACATAGTTTGGGATATTGCCCCCACCCACTAACCCATACTGGAGTTGTTGCCCAAGAGACACATAAATTTTCTTGTGTTTAACTTTTGAGATTTTAGAGCTACTTCTTAGCACACCACCACCTAACTCATCCTGACCAATAGATTATTCAGAAAATTTTATTTAAAAATGAATTAGTGAGGGACACCTGGGTGGCTCAGTCAGTTAAGCATCTGACTTTTGATTTCAGCTCAGGTCATGATCTCAGGTTCATGAGCTCGATCCCCATGGTGGGCTCCATGCCAGGCATGGAACCTGCTTAAGATTCTCTCTCTCTCTCTCTCTCCACCTCTAATCTCTCTCTCCCTCTCTCTCCACCTCTAATCTCTCTCTCCTTCTCTCTCCACCTCTAATCTCTCTCTCCCTCTCTCTCCACCTCTAATCTCTCTCTCTCTCTCACACACACACATACACACACACACACACACGTGCGCGCGCACAATTGTTTTAACTAAATAAAATGAATAATGAATGAAAGGGCTGAGATGAGTGATAATATTGGGGCTAGTGATGGCATTTCTTTTTGGATGAACCTCTTTACTGCCCATAGATTAATTTTTTTTTCTTTCCAAGGTCTTTGTTCTTTGAGTCTGTGCCTATTGGAAGTTAGCAGCCTTCTGTCTTCCCCACCTATACTAACCAGTCTTTCAGAGAAACGGCTAAATGCTGGACATAATAAGTAACATCAAATATGTTGAGCATCTGCCCTGTTTCAGGCACTGTGCTGGAACCAGGAATAAAAACTGGATAAAACATGCCCCTGTCCCTTGTCAGTGCCCATTCTAGTAGAGAGCATAGATAAACATGTGATTTTACTACAGTAAGTATTTTGATGGGTTTCAAGACCAGACAGTTGTTGCTACTAGCAGCAGAGAAAAGAAATACCTAATTCAGGCTGAGAATTCCAGGCCAAAGGAACTGCGTAGGACAAAGCACAGAGATAAGAGGGAGGACATGTTCATGAGACTGAAATGAAGTTTAGTCCAATTAGAGAACAGGTATAGAAGTGAGGTGGTAAAGATGTTTCTAGAAAGATGAGCAGAGGCCAGATCCTGAAGGCCTGTTGTGCTTCACTGAGGAGTCTGGCCAGCCTCAGATAAATAAGGGTCTAAAATGTGTGGAGAACATAATGTCCCCACCAGTCAGAGACGCATGCTACAAAACCCTATGACAACCTTGAAACGTTTGAATCCTGACATTTGACATGATAAGATTTCCACCCCAGAAAGCTCATGATGTTGGGATGGGAAGTGGATTGTGGGGGAGAGTGGAGGCAGCAGCCTGTCCATTCCCTGGCCCAGCACTTGGGGTTTCACACCAGGATGTGGTTTGGATTCTACTACATGTTATAACGATCTTTTTGGAGCTCATCACCCCTGAAAGCTATGCTCAGTTAGCATGATCAGAATCAGTACTGCATCCATTTCTGGTTCTCTGTTCTCAAACTCTGCAGATCT
The DNA here is from genome assembly GCF_963455335.1 of Martes martes. NCBI lineage: Eukaryota > Metazoa > Chordata > Mammalia > Carnivora > Mustelidae > Martes > Martes martes. The sequence goes on along the minus strand of NC_137895.1, from coordinate 102,297,072 downwards.
TCTTAGATTTTCTATATGAAGTTGGCAGAGGTCATCAGTAGGGTCTTGGAGGACCCCAGGACCTCCAGGCTTTCTGCTTCTTAGCAGACACTTGAAGAAATTTGTTATTTTCCAAACTCTTTCCTCTTTCCCCGCTTCTGTCCTCATGGTCAAATTAAAACATAAAAAAAAAAAAATCTTAAAAGAAGGTAAAATTGTGTCACTGATGTCATATTAATTTTTTTGCAAGTATTTTATAAAGGTTTTTAAATCTATGTGCATGGGAAAAATATGTCCGTGTAATATTTTTGTTGTTGTTCTTATATCAGGGTAAAAGTGACACAACAAACTGAGTAGCTTTTTCTCTATTTTTACTGTATAGCAAATATAAAAATAAATTCCAGATGGATTAAATAACTAAAACATTGCATTCCTCAGATAAACCCATTGAACTGGATTCTTCTTTTAACCCACGACATGCCCAAATTAGAGTCCTGAGAGAGCCAGTGGGTTCTCTCCTGGAACCAGGACACTTTGAGGGGGTGTGTGTTTGTGTGTGTGTTTAGAAGCAGTATGGAGAGGAAGGTATCATCAAGCTATGAGATAATGTACTGAACTCGAGCAGAGGTTCAGTGGGTATTTCCGGGGCAGAGAATAACAGTAGAGGTGATAGGATAAAACCAAACCAAACCTCTCAGGATGTGTGCACTCAGTATGGATGCCTGTCTAGTGTGGCGTTGGAGTGCTGGACGTGGGTTTCCCTGCTTCACAAATCTGCCTATAGGAGAGAACTCCGGGGGAGGAAACCTTGCATTCATCCCCTGCCCCTCTGATCAGCCCTGAGGCTGGGTATAGAACAGATCTGAGACACTTTTCTTCTCTTTTCCCAAAGACGGCAAATGTGACCAGTTCCAGAGTGGAGTTTGGCAAATGCCCTCCTGTTCCCAGCATCATGCTCTGGCTGTCTGGCTCTGCTCTCCAGCCATTGCCATGGGGAGACATAGATCAAGCCCTTTGGAGAGGGAGGGCTCAGGGCCAAGGCATTTATGCCCCCCAGGGCTCCCTTCTGTCACCCCTCCTGTTTTGCACAGCAACTGCTCCGATCAGCGCCTGCTGCCTGTGGGTGTAGCTTCCCAAATATGACATTGGAGCCTCTACCTATTGGTTTTCACAAAAGCTTGAGGCTGGCAGGGGGATACTGATGTTACAAGGTTGGAGAGATGCAGGAGAGAGAGTGTTATTTGCAGTCTCTACCAGAAGCCCCGTCAGTAGGTCTATCGCTTGGCCAGCAGCAGCTGCATGTAAGAACCAGCAGAGACGCAGAAGGTGGGTTGGGGAGGCTGAGGGGAGGCTTGCAAATAAGAACCACTGACATTGGTGAGCCTTTCCCATTCTGCAAAGCACTTCCACATTAGACATCTAATCATGTCCCCATAGCAACCCTGGAAGGCAGACAAGCGAGGTAGGCATAATTAATCTCACTTAGAGATGGCGAACTTGAAGCTCAAAGAAATCTCAGCTAAGTAAAAGGTAGAGCTAGAAGTCAGACACTGAGCTCCTGACTCAAATGTTCATGCTCCATTATGCTACGTTTCATAAGCATTGCTCTGTCCTGTGCATTCTTTCCTGCACAGCCCCCTTTTCCCTGAAACTTACATCCCCGACCCCCAGAGTCCAGGACTCTCGTGTCTTCTCTGCCTTTCCTTCTTCATGTCATTCCCAGGACCCACTAGAACCTCCTTTCTGCCAAGATGTGGATGGTTTAGCCCTGCTTACCTGCTTGGAAGGATTTACATTTTAACTAACAGAGGGGAAACTTGGTGTGAAAAGGATGAAACCTAATGAGAGGATTTCGAGCTTTAAAAATATGCTTTTGAGGGAATGAAGCCTTCTGATTCTTCTCAGATCATACCCAGGTCAATTGCTTCCCTGCCAGGCCCGTGGCTGATGATGAGGAGAGTGGGGAGAAACTCCTCTCCATCTCCATCATGGATCAAACAAAAAGTTTGCCAAAACAGAGCCCAAAATTTTGGACTGGGAGAAGGGGTGCCATTGCTACACAGTCAAACTGACCAAGATCTTAGGAGGAACTGGAGGTTCCTCCATGGCTCCTAGGGGACATTTCTGGAACCTTCAGCTAGGGCCTGAATCCAGAAATCCAGTCCAGAAACACACATGTTCCATTCTGCTCTTGGCCCTATCTCCTTGCCTCAAGAGCCAGGTTTCTGAGAGAGCCTCCCCAAGGCCTGCACCAGGCTGGCAGAAGTGGCCATCCTTAGGACTGAGCTCGGCTCTGCCTAAGGTGTCCACCTTCCCCTCCAGCTCAGTCTCTGCACATGCCATCCTGCCCCTCAGTCCTTGCCCATGGCTATCCAACCTGAGACAGAGAGGGTGTGCCACAGACATTCCAGGGGCATTTGCCTTCCCTGGGTGATGATGGTGAGCTGATCTTTTGTAATCTGTCACTTCTACTTTTATGCATATTTTAAGATGTGCTAACTTCAGCACCTCATCAAAAGGTGCTGAACATGAAATGGAAGGCAGGGCAGATGCCTATTGAGTGGTCAGTCTGTGGGTGAGGGGCTGACTCTTGTTCCTGCAAGGCTGTGGGCTGTTCTGCCTGGACTGTGTTCTGTGCTGCAGAAGAAGGGGAGGGGGCAGCAAGATACCAAATATATACTGGGCAGCAACTTGCAAATGCCTCAGTGTTTTCCAAATGCAGAGCTCTGTGGAGAGCTTGCATTTTATGACATGAGGCTATTTATTATAGGCTTGTGTTATGGGTCAATAATTTCCTGCTCCAAAATAACAAAGTGGGCTTGACCCAGACACCTAGGACTGAAGCCAGAAAAAGAGTAAACAAGACCTTGATGGGTGACCAGCAGAGGGCTTGTGATAGATACTGAGGGGTCTTCCTGGGCCATTCCCACTCCTTACTTTTTATTCTTCACAAACATTTACCCATATGTTCATTCCTTCATTCTGTCCCTCATTCCTAGGTCTTCTGCTCTTTCAAAAAAAAAAAGAATAAACTGTAACCAACTTGGAAAAAAAAAGATTTTCTTCTTCTGTTATCCCAGTGCCAAATCTGCACTTGAATATAAACAGGGCAATACCACACATAGCTGAACTGAAGGGTCCTGGCTTAGACATCACCATGACAATTCTTCATGGTTCTTACAAGAAATTCTGCCATGTGGATGAAAGAAGCCTTAAGAGAGAGTTTAAAGATACAACTGGCATTCAATGATATTTTGTAGTCTACAAATCCCCATTGTATATTTTATCTTAGAGGTAGAGTCAGAATAAAGTTTTCATTACTTCCACTTATAGATGAGGAAATGGAGGCTCAGAGAGGTTAAGTGAGTTGTCCTTAATCACACAGCCAGGAGGAGACTAGCTCTCTTCTTAACATGTTGCTGGTAAGTTGAGGACTCCAAAATTGGAATCTAGAGAACAGCATCAAACACTGGAGGTTGAAAAGATGAGGCATAGGAAAGAGATGAGAGCCCCAGGGCAGAAGAGAACTTGTTGCAGTTATTCCTGGGGCTGGTTTAGGTCATTTGCATGAATGCTAGACCTAGGTAGGAGTCCTTTTTTATTTGTTTACTCTTCAGTCAAAGTAATGTACAAGGTTCAGATAGAAGAGTCCAGGACCACGAGTCAGAAAAGCTGGGTTCAGTGTGGCTCTCCCAACCTTGGGTAAGTTCCTAAGGAGCCCCATTACCTCTGATAGGGTTGAGGAGGTCAAGGTGGTCTCTGAGTCCCATGCCTACCTATTCATGAAGCTCTGCGCTCCTGGTTGAGGGAAGAGGCTTTGGGGCAGGCACGGGCTCAGGGGAAAAGCAACCACCAGCCCTCTTCTGTTGCTTTGATACACAAGTCTTGGCGGAGAGGAGACAACCGGAGAGCTGGAAATAGCCCCGTGGGTCTCAAGGGATCAGCGGGGACTCCTCCGCAGGATCTCTAAATCGAGCAGCTGTGGGAGGTGTAGACTCAGGCCCTGCTGGCAGGATGAGGGCCACTAGGGCTGGAGGTCGGGAAGGCCCTACATCATTCATTGAGAGGATCATAATCTTTTGCATTTGTCTACTTGCCTTCTTATCACCTTCTTTCCTTTGATCTTCACATCAACAGCTCTGGAGGGTAGGAGGCTGGTCACTTTCTATAGTCCTGTTCTTGTGTTGTTGTTTTTTTTTTATAAGGAAAACATCATGGACAGGAAGAAACAGTGATGCTGACCCTCCAACCTGGACAGGATGCCTCATCTCCTCTCCGTCACGCACCTGCATACATGCACACATTGAGAAAGACAGAAAAAGTTGAGAGAGAGCGGACTGTCCTTCCTCCTGGGTTTTGATTGGTTTTCAAATGAGGAATCTGTGTGGGCATTCAGACTAAGGTACACCTTCCTCTCTTATACCTCAGTTGAGAAGGAGAGGAAGACACATCAGAACATCAGAACAATTGCAAGTGGAAATTGACAAACACTCCTGCTTACCATCTCTTGCCATCTCTTGGGGGAAAACCCAAAGCGGATTTAGTCAAGTTTAGGACTTTTAAGGCATTTGCTAGGGGATCTTGGAAGACAAACCATTCCCCAACCTTTCTTCTTGTTTATTCTTCCTCCTAATCAGAGCCTGTCCCTGTTCGACCCCCCAGCATGACCTGTTCCATCTTCTGCAGCACCTGGGATTCTATGCCCTATTCCTCTCCTCCAGGCAATGCTATCCTTGCTGAAAACAGAGTTGACATGGAGAACCTGCTTAGTCCTAAAATGAGATGAACAGTGAAGTCCCTCACTGTGTTTGCTATTCTTCTGGAGGAGGAATCACGACAGAAGAAACTGATTAAGAGGCAGAGGCAGCTTGGTCAATTTATTACTCCTTACATCATAAGGAGTAGTAAGAGATGTGCTAGAAATGTCTTAAGATGAAGAAAATTATATTTACAGGGCACCTGGGTGGCTCAGTGGGTTGAAGCCTCTGCCTTCAGCTCAGGTCATGGTCCCGGGATCCTGGGATCGAGTCCCGCATCGGGCTCTCTGCTCAGCGGGGAGCCTTCTTCCCCCTCTCTCTCTGCCTGCCTCTCTGCCTACTTGTGATCTCTGTCTGTCAAATAAATAAATAATTTTAAAAAATTTTTTAAAAAGATGCATAAAATTATATTTACAATAACTCCTTTCAGGGAAAATACTGTATACTGCAAAGAATATTTTCCTAAGCTTTTGGGGTATAGCTTCAGACACCAAAGAGACATGCTCTAGCATCAATCATTCTTCTAAGGAGGTTTGTCCAGTTCCCAATGTTTATTTTATCCTTTCTCATCTCATCTCCTTGCTTATCACCCCATCCCTGTTAACAAGAAGCCAAGGCATATAACCAAAATCTCAGAATAAAATTGGCTTGCCTCATCAAGGATGTCCTGCCAGACACTAGCCTGATGATTTTTAAACAGCTAGTACCAACCAATCCAAGCAGTGAGGAATAGATCACCTGCCAGTACAGTCTCCTTTAAATTGCAAGGCTCTGGTTTTTCCGACCAGGTAACAAGTTTGGGGCTGGAACTGGATAACTTAGGGCACTAAGGGGCAAGCCGGCCATCAGGGGTCTTCTTTCTCTGCCCTCACAATCACTGCTCTGAGTGAAGAGTGAACAAATGAAGAAAAGTGTGAAGGGCACCACGTTATTAGCCTGCCCTAATGGCAACTGGCCCACCATTTCCATGTGACCTTGGCTGGGGAGGAGGCTGGGAAAATAAGCACAGTATGTGGAGAAGACAGGATTGACGGTCTTTAGAGACTCCATGGAAGTCACAGAGTGAAAAACAGCTTCTGAGTCACTGGTCTCCAGGCCAGATACAGACCGCCACCAAGAATAGTTACTTCTCAAGGTATCATAAAGTTTCTTTGTCTCCAGGTGCTTCCCATTAGGAAGGATCATAGGAGTGATACAGCCAGATTCCCCGGAGTCCCATGGTAGGGGTCCCTGTCCTTTACCATAAACTAGATACCTGGCTAAGCTTTGGAAAAATGTGTCTTTCCAGGTGCCAACACTGACAGCAAGAACTTAGAGTTGAAGAGATATGAAAGTAAAGCTCCAGGTGAGTTGGGGGAAATTGTAGGGGGAGACGACTCATGAGAGACTGTGGACTCTAAGAAACAATCTGAGGGTTTTGGAGGGGAGGGGGCTGGGGGGTTGGGAGGGCCTGATGGTGGATATTAAGGAGGGCACATATTGCATGGAGCACTGGGTGTGGTGCATAAACAATGAATCTTGTAATACTGAAAAATAAAATAAAATTTAAAATAATAATAATAATAATAAAAGAAAGTAAAGCTCCTGGAACAGAGGTAAGGAGTTTCTATATTTTACAGGCCTCTAGGGTAGTATCAACTCAGACAGACTTCTTGGAAGAGTGGGTCTTCCAAGTGGGCCTTCAGCCTCGAGCAGGACCACATGAATGCCATGAATAGTGGTTTGGAGGATGGATGTGGCAAGATGCAAGTGGGTCCAGAGGAGTGGAGGTGTGAAAGAGAAGATCAATGGGGAAACAGAGAGGAGGTGGCAGGGAGGGAAAGTGGAGAGGACATTCCCCATTTTAAAGTTCTCCCCACATCTGAAAGTCATTTTTACCTTATTCCAGATCCTCTTCTTTAAGTGAATCTAAGCACAAATCTAAAGGTGTTCTTGTCCAGAATCAGGTTCCTTCAACTATCTTCACCACCCTCTAGTTCTTCCCACATGAGTGCGGTTGACCAGCTGGCTTCATGTAAATAATGAATGTTGATCATTGAGAGGGAGGGACCTCCTGTTGGCTACCCCACACCTGACAGCTGGGCAGAGCTGTGTAGCACAGGCAGGCCCTCCTCCCACATATGGCTTCCTGGAGAGACCCCATCTTGCAATTCTGGGCCCCCAGCCTGCTCACTGAGCCCCTTGAGGCTCCTTGTTAGGTCCTTGTTAGGACACTAAGGTTTTTACCTTAAAATAAGTTCGAGAATATAAGTTTGGCTATTAGGGGAGTGCTTCTTTTATATTAAATAATCTTCCCCAGATCTCTGTGCACTTTGTAAGGACTCTTCGAGCACGCCCTTTGAAAGTACACCTCTGTCACAGAGTAGGGTGGTTCCTCCTGGTCAGAAGTAGAAGCTGGCATTAGAGAACTCTGATAGTCTTGTGATATGTTAGTTAGGGATCAGACACATGAGTCCTAGCTCTCTGTCCCAGATTCCTTCTATGGAACTCAGATCTCCCCTGAGAAAAAAGTAGAATCAAGCTAAGGATGGTCTTCACCTCTTGGAAAATCCATAGAGTTACAAATCAAGAGGCTGACATTCAGTGTTTGGGCTCAGCCAACATATTCTTAAGCATAAAATCCACAGTTCTCCATCTATCAGAGTAGACAAATACCTCAGTTCTTTTTTTTTTTTTAAATCTTATTTTTTTTATTTTTTATTTTTTATTATTTTTTTTAAATTTTTTATTTATTTTCAGCGTAACAGTATTCATTGTTTTTTCACCACACCCAGTGCTCCATGCAATCTGTGCCCTCCCTAATACCCACCACCTGGTTCCCCCACCCTCCCACCCCACCCCTTCAAAACCCTCAGGTTGTTTTTCAGAGTCCATAGTCTCTCATGGTTCACCTCCCCTTCCAATTTCCCTCAACTCCCTTCTCCTCTCCATCTACCCTTGTCCTCTATATTATTTGTTATGCTCCACCAATAAGTGAAACCATATGATACTTGACTTTCTCTGTTTGACTTATTTCACTTAGCATAATCTCTTCCAGTCCTGTCCATGTTGCTACAAAAGTTGGGTATTCGTCCTTTCTGATGGAGGCATAATACTCCATAGTGTATATGGACCACATCTTCCTTATCCATTCATCCGTTGAAGGGCATCTTGGTTCTTTCCACAGTTTGGCGACCGTGGCCATTGCTGCTATAAACATTGGGGTACAGAGTACCTCAGTTCTTTGATGGAAGTCAGAGGGTGAAATGTCCAGACAGCCTGACAAGAAAGGTGGGAACTTTTTCTCAATGTTTATTTTATCCTTTTTATTCTTCTTTCTTTTCCTGCCTACTCTTACACATAGAACCAAAATCTTAGGGCAAACTATACTGCTGATCACCAAGGTTGTCCCCCCAGACACCAGCTTAATGATTTTTGGATACTTAGTACCAACCAACCCAAGCAGTGAGGGATGGACCAGACCTGCCAGCAGACTGTCCCTTGTCTTGCTCACTGTCTCTATTGATCAATAAGCATTGTCCCAGCCTTGGGACTGTGGCTTTGCCAACTGCTCAGCATGAACAATCTGAGCTCCACCCTCCTTTTGCTCCTTGAAACTCTCAACAACCACTGGCCCTGTCAGTCATGCTGAGCAGAGCCTCGAGAGTTGCCAAATGGACTTGGCCTTGAGCCACCAATGTTTCCTAATGCAGAGGAGATGAGATTCTCAAAAGCACTGAACTCAAGAGAGAAAGAGCATTGGTCCCTTTTATAGTTTTAGCCTATCCCAAAGTGGATTCACTGGATTATATTATCACAAGAAAATTGCAAAAGAGAGTCTATGTTCAAATAACCCCAAATATGCTACCCATGAGTGACTCATTTGGCTATGTAGGCAAACCCAGTCTCATAGGGCTCCTCAGCAGGATTTTTAAATGTTGATGAGCAAGTAGCCATCATGGTTACTCATGGCTACTGAAAATGGGCTGAAGACTTCTGAGCAAGCCACAGTGAACCACCAGTCTTGTGATGACTGAGCCCAAGATAGTTTTCCAAACTGGTTCTTCAACGTCTGAGTGGATAGGATGGAGGGAAAAAGAAGCATAGCTAGATAAGTCGACAGATTCTCAACCACTCAGAAAGTACCGCTAGCTTTAAGTTTTAATCTGTCAGTGCCCTGGACCTCTGGGTGAACACAGTATTGGTGGGAGCAGCTAGTGACATCTACAGAGTTAGGATGACAGTTGAAAATCTTCTCCTTTTACCTTATTGTTCCTTCTCAGCTGAAGTGGTTGCCAGTGAACTCAGTTAAGAATACACCTCAGCAATTTGTAAAAAGAACAAACTACTGGAGTTGAGGGAAATTGGAGGGGGAGATGAACCATGAGAGACTATGGACTCTGAAAAACAACCTGAGGGTTTTGAAGGGGCGGGGGGTGGGAGGTTGGGGGAGCCTGGTGGTGGGTATTATGGAGGACACGCATTGCATGGAGCACTGGGTGTGGTGCAAAAACAATGAATACTGTTACGCTGAAAAGAAATAAAAAAAAAAAGAAAAACAAGAAAGAAACATGAAAAGTTTAATCTTGTAAATAAAACCAGTAACATAAGTGGACCAAAAAAGGATACAGAGCAACCAAGATGTCCTTCGATAGGTGAATCCATGAATAAACTGTAGTATCCAGAATGAAGTATCATTCAACACTAAAGAAATGAGCTATTAAGACATGAAAAAAAATGGAGAAAACTTTAATGCATATTAATACATAAAAAAAGCCAATCTGAAAAGGCTACATACTGTATGATTCCAACTATGTGACATTCTGGGAAAGGCAAAACTATGGAGACAACAAAATAATCAGTGGTTGCCAGGGATTAGAGGAAAGAGAGAAATGAATAGTAGAGTACAGAAGATTTTTAGGGCAGTGAAACCACTTATTTTGTTATTATAATGATGGATTCTTGTCTTTACAAATTTATCCAAGCCTACAGAATGTACAATACCAAGAGTATACCATAAACCCGTAATGTAAACTGTGGACTTTGGATCATTATATTGTGTCAATGTAGGTTCATCCTTGGTAACAAATGTGCCACCCTGGTAGGGATATAGATAATGGGAGAGGCTATGCATGTGTGGGGGCAGGGAACTATATGGGAAATCTCTGTACCTTCTGCCCAGTAGTGCTATGAAACTAAAACTTCTCTAAAAAAAAAAAAAATGTACTAAAAGTGAAATGAGCCAAAAAAGCTAAAAAAATTATGATAAATAAATTAAAAGAAAAAAAGGCTACAGAGGAGAGTGGCTTATAATATGGAAAAGCCTAGTTTAGGAAAATCTTAATGCTAGTTCTATATTTATTTACCACCATATATGAAACATTATAACACTAATAATTATAATTACCTATGTTGTTAATGCTACTCACTGTAATGAATATAGAGAAGAATAACGTATACTTTATGATTTCTAGAATGGAAGTCAGTTCACTTTAAAATTAATAAAAGCTAAATGTTCTATAATTGTAGAATACAAATAAATAAATAAATAAATAATAAATAAAAATTAAAAATTAAAAAAAAAAGAACAAACTACTGATACATTGAATAACATGGGTTAATCTCACAGGCATTGTATTAAGAAAAAGGAACCAGACACAAAAAGTTGAGATGATTTCTTTTAGGGAAGATCAAGAATAGACAAAATTAATCTGCGGTGACTGGAATCAGAACACTGGTTATCTTTGGGGGATCAGGGATCGTCTTGAAGGTCCAAGAAGGAACTTTGCAGAGTGATGGCAATGTTCTTTATTTTGGTCTGGGTTCTAGTTACATGAGTGCATTGAGTTATATACTTAACATTCATACATTTTAATATATGTTGACAATAGGGTGGTAAGTTTACCAAGAGTCACTTGAGCTTGCTATCATACTGGTCTATGTGGTTCTACTTGGTTTTGTGATTAATTATTTTAATACTACTTAAATAAAACAAGTATAAAAAGAATAAAAAAGTTTCTGTGAAAACTAAGTTGAATGCTCTCAGATGTCTCAATAAAGGTGATTTATTAAAGAGAATTGCTATCAATTAGATTTGGGTGAAACAAGTATAAAAGATCAAAACAAAAGCTATAACTCAAATCTAATAATCTAGATTTCTGAACTCAGATTCTTCACAAGTGTAACCTCTTATTCTACTTTGAAGAAATTGCAAAGGGAAATTGTCAAGAATACTTAGAATTGTTTATACAAAAAAAAAAAAAAAAAAGACTGGAACGGTCATCTTTAGATCTATATCCCGAGGCCTGTGGCCTTGGCTCTACATATATAAAGTTTTATAGTAAACATCCAGTATGTTTTGAATTCAAATGAAATGTTTATCATAGTGTGATCTATATTTACTGATTGTCCATTTGAACCAACTGTCCTGATTAACTGACCGACTACCTGGTCAGGGAGCAGGAACAAGGAGGGTTCTACCTTGAGAAGTGGAGATTCAAGAAAACAAATGTACAGCTTCCCTAAAAGCTAGGCAACTCTTATGTTCTGTATGCATTCAGAGAACAAGCCAACGCATCAATCATGTGAATTCATCTATGTGAACAAGATGGCCCTGTAACACTTCGTACAGTCTCATTTCTGCTTAGTGTTTAAATATGACGCACACACACAGTTCTGTGTGTTTATACTATATTTGCATATTGTTGTGTGTGGTACCCTGTCTTGCCTCCCTCCCTAGGAGTCCTGTGTGCAGGGCACAGCAGGGGACAGGATCAAGTGGAGTCATCTGGCATCCACTCAGTTCTCAGGAGTGAGCAGCCTGCTTAGTTTAAGGGAGGGAGATACACTATTGACACAAATCTGTTATTTTGAAAAAGACAATTATTCCCATCATACTCTTAGTGCTGATACTTGCCCCCAAGGTTTTCTCAATGTTATATATAAAAATCAGTTTATGCTAACAAAGAACCACTATTCACATATTCATTATTTAGAGTTCTAGTTAAAATGTCCCTGACAACTAGAATTCTTTGTTTGGACCAAGGAGATTAATTACTACTAAGTATTGGTAAGAAGGATTATGCTTTAATTTCGCAAGTTTGTGTGAATTACAAAGGCTTTCATTGGACTTATACCATGGTATTCCTTTTTCCCCAGAATGACAAGCCTCAAGGAGATGGTTTACTTGCTTCAGCTTCCCTTGGGTATGAATTATACTCGGCACAGGACAAAAAGGCTTCTTATCATTAGCTCTGTTTCTTTCTTTACCAACCATACTGCATTAACCATAGCCGTTGTTCTGATGCTTTGACATCTGGGACCTTGTTGATCCTGAAAAGATGTTCCTCTCAGCATCAACCAGTTCCTAGAGTTAGTAAACAACTTGCCTAGGAATGGATTTTTAAATTCAAGCAAACTCATCCAGAGTCCCCACCCCAACCACCTCTTTTATTCAGCTCCCACACTCCTGGTCACTATCCACCTGCCCAGTCATCCCAGGGCCAGGTACCAGACAGCTTGGGACAGTGATTCTGCCCCAGAGCCCAGTGAAATTATTCAAACAGTCAATCCTCAGCCTGCTTACCCTGCCTTGCCCATTTCTTCCTGCAGAAATCACAATAAGGCTCTCAACCACAGTTTACCTGTCTCCCTCTGCCTCCTGAATGGCCCTTTGGTGCCCCAAGGACTAGGGTGTCCCTTGTTCTTGGGAACTCTAAGTAATAAACTGTCATTTCAATGGCAATTGTTTCCAGATCTGCTGGGCTAACCATACCTCAAATTTTCATTTAACATACTATACAGTAGAATACATACCCGTTGCCATAGTTGTCTTTTCCTGACTTTTCAGCCACTTTAGTCATTTTGCTGGTATGTGCATAATGCTAACAACTCCAACCTCTTTGGCATTCATACATTCATACATAAGTATTCAGTTATAATAAAGTGACCATTTTGTACCACTATACTTCACTCATCAACAAGCTACAGACAGGTCAGGTGTCTGAGTCTAAAACCCCAAGAAAAAAGAAAAAAGAAAAAGCCTTTAATTTTGATAAGTTTTCTCTCAGGACTTCTGATGAATCCTGTTGGGTCAGAAACCAACTCTAGGTTGAGTATTGTAGGTAACCAAGAGCATCTAGCCTGGGTGGAAAGTGTTAGGAGTGAGGCAGGAAGTGTGCACCCAGCTCTGGCAAGTGGATTCCAAGTTGATGGCCATGCAGTCCAGGTGGTGGAGGGCAGGATGCTGGCGGGGGTAGGTAGGAAGGAGAGGAAGAAAGCACTCAATCCCACATGGCCAGCAGGTGAAAGGCCGGTATTTGAATATAGATCCTTGGAACACATATCCCATGTTCTTTCCACTCCATCACATGGTCCAAGAAAGTAAATGAAACAGAAGATATACTTTGAGGGAAGAAGCAAAGGGAGTGGTGGTTACTCTTGGGAGATAAGGGAGGAAGAAAAATGAAAACAAACTCCCAGGAGTGGATGAGTCGAGAGAACAAGACAGGAAAGGTGGAGGATAAAGCACCAGGCAGGCCAACTGTAACTTTGGTAGAACCTGAGATCAGGCACAAGAGTCTTTGTTCAGGGAGTTTCTCAATTCTAGTCCTAAAGGAAGAAGTCAATTGATGTAGGCTAACGATGCCAGGAAAAAGAGAGAACAGTAGCTGTAACGCTGCCAGGCCCCTGCTAGGAGGTAAAGCTGTTAGGTAAAGGGGGCAGATTGGCTCTCTTTCAGCGGGTTTGTAATCTCCCCCCACACTGCCCCAGGAGACCCGGCTTTAGCAGCCTCCTCTCTCCCAGTCAGCGACCCCTCTACTCTCCTTTGTTCCTGTCTTCTCTAACCTCTGTCTCTCCACTCCCTGTGCACTAGAGCCCCCCCTCTCCGCCAGCCCCTGTCCCCAACATCTTGTATTTTAGGAAGCCAAGTGGGTGTATATGGGGTTGATTGAGGATACTGACTTCTTACCTCCTCCACAAGGTTACCACACTGTTCCTGGCCCATCCTTGTCACAGTTCAAACAATGAAATCCATAGATGGGAGAGAAAAACAGTCTTACTTTCCCTTGCTATGAAGGATGGAGCTGTTTCTCAGGCTAGAGATTCAGTTAGAACATGTCATCTATGCATTTGTAAAGGGCTTCTAAACCTCTGAATAGTCATTTAGTGGCCGAGTCATCAAGTCATGGTGTCTACAATCATAAGAGCTGGCTTCTCCTCAGTTGGTCACCACCTATATCTCCTTCCACATCAATAAAACAACTTTGTGCCAAGCTCTTTCTCCTTCCCAACAATAATGAACTCTGGACATGGATAGGCAAGACTCTCCCATGCCTAGATTCACAGATAAACTGTATCATGTGGTATTGGGCATCTCTTGTACCTTGCCACATAGCCTTTGACCTATATTACCAGCCATGGTTATGGCAACTGGCTTCCTGAAGGTGTAAATGAATAGTCCTTCACACAGCGACACTGACTCAAGTTTCTGCTCTAGAATTCTCTGACTCCAAGGGATAATACAGGGCTTTCAATCCAGATTCCCAAGTTCATTGACCATGATTATGGCAGACACTTCTTGTCTAGGTACCCATCCCCCAACTTCTGAATACTTTGCTGATAATAGCTTGCAGCTGTACCCTTTTTAAGAGGACTATCCTTGGGCTACCAGAGTTCTTCATGGAAGAGTGAGACTTGGAAAGTCCTAGAAGTTTATTTCCTCCTCCCAAGCCCTCCTCCTATAGTGGCTCATAGCCCCCTTTCTTCCAGGAAGAACAAATTCTGAGTTATACTTTAGAGATTTCTGCAGGATCAGACTGAAGCTAGGGCTTCACCTGCAATGATAGCCTTGCTTGGATTTTTCTCCTTTTATGTCCTGCTTGTTCTGCTTCCTTCTCAATGGTCTCTTGGGAGCACTTTTTTTTTTTTTTAAACACCTACACACAGATCTTCTGCTTAGGGTCTACTTCCGTGGTACCTGGTTTAAAAGACCAATTATTTTGCTGAGTGCTGAGGATACAGGATGCTCACTCTCTGGCAGAGCATAAGTAATTATAGCAAAGCCTAGTGCACACTGGGATGGAAGCACACTCAGAGTGTAAAAGCCCCCAGAGCTTTCAGCCTGTCTCAGTGTAGCCCCAAATACTGGATCAGAAGGCTTTGGAGTCAAAATGACCTGACTTGGCCTCTTACAAGTGGGATACTCTTGGCAAACTTGGCATTTCTGATCCTCAGTTTCTTCATCTATTAAATGGATATAATACTTAAGTCTTTGAATTGTTATGAGGATGATCTCTTTTATGGGATAATAAATATAAAGTTTTGGGGCTAGAACCAAGCATGTAATGAGTGGTCAATAACAGAATCTGGTTTTAGTGGCTATTGTAGGCTTTCAACATAATTTGAATGTATAAATATGCAGTAGTGTCCCCTTATCTGTAGCTTTGCTTTCCTGGGTTTCACTTACCCATAGTCAAGTAGGTGATCCTCCTTCTGAACATCATCAGAAGGTCAACAATAGCCTAACACTAAATCACAGTGCCTGTGTCATTCACCTCACTTCATCTCATATAAGCATTTTATCATCTCACAACATTACAACAAGAAAGGTGAATACAGGGGCGCCTGGGTGGCTCAGTGGGTTAAAGCCTCTGCCTTCGGCTCAGGTCATGATCCCAGGGTCCCGGGATGGAGCCCCGCATTGGGCTCTCTGCTCGGCAGGGAGCCTGCTTCCTCCTCTCTCTGCCTGCCTCTCTGCCTGCTTGTGATCTCTGTCTGTCAAATAAATAAATAAAATCTTAAAAAAAAGAAAGGTGAGTACAGTACAGTAAGATATTTGAGAAAGAGAGAGACTACATTCACTTAACTTTTATTATATATGATGAATGTTCTATCTTGTTATTGTTACTGTTATGAATCTATTATTGTGCCCAACTTAGAAATTAAACTTTATCATAAGTATGTATGTATAAGCAAAGATAGTATATATGTGTGTGTGTATATATATGTGCATATATACATACACTGTTTAAATATAAATATATATATGTGTATATATATACATATATATATATGGGGCTTGGTATTATCTGCAGTTTTAGGCATCCACTGGGGGTCTTGAAACATATCCTCCATAGATGAGGGAGACTGCTAATGTCACATAAGTCACTGATATGTTCCTGCAGACCCTTCACATGCAGGCTTTCAGGCATGGTATTACCCCATCAGTCCTCACAACTATGAAACTATCAGGGATAGCCACAGGAAAGGGGTCTTTCCCCCACATCCATTTACCCCAGGTTACCTAAGCTCTGCCCTTTCATTCACTGGTCTTAACTGAGTTTTCTTTTTGGTAGAAATTTTTCTTTGTGAAAGAAAAACATTCCGGAGCTCCCCCATAACTTCGCTGCCCCAGGCTCATGAAAAGCTAAATCCAGTCTTGGCTCTCCAAAAGAAAATAAATCCCAGCCTGCCCCCAAAGAAGTTGCTGTCATAATTACATCTCCTTTTGGAAGTAATTTGATTTAATCTCATTAAAGCTAGATTGCGCCATTTCCTTGGCCAAAGTTGATTCCAAATTGGCTTTGCTATTTCCCTCCTGGTCCATAGATTCCTCTCTTTTTTTGGTGGCGGTTTGCGAGGAAAATATCAGGTCTTTCCAAAGGAAGGTCCAGTGGAATGCCACAGGGTGGCACTGATACCTTCTGCTAGAAAAGCAAGGTGCCAGAGTGAGGTCTTACCTGCTGATCCCCAGTGGAGCTGTCTTCCTACAGCACCAAGGGCTCCTGGAATGGTCAGGGTTGGCTTTGGCTACCTTTCTCAACTGATAGTGCAGGAAACAGCTAGATGAATATTTCAGGCCTCATTTCTGCTCTCTCCTTTTAGCTTCTCTGCTCCCCACTTCTTCTAGGTCACCACTAGAGAATCAATGTGATTGATCTGTTGCCACAGGTGGCATTTTTTAGTGAGGCTTTTGTGTTGGATCTCAGCATAGTTGTTCCTTGGTGCTGAACACCATGCTAGGCAAAATCAAGGGTGCAAGGAGAGACCAATGTGGCCTCTGTCAACTCATGAGAATAAGACATCTGTGCTGTAGGGACTTATGAAAAAGAAGAATGTGAGCAAAGACAGTAGGGATGGCTCCCCAGAGAACATGGGCTAACTTCTATTGGCCTTGAGAGAAGTGAGAAAAGAAGAGGGAAGGCATTCAAGTCATAAGCAGTGACCCAAGGGAAGGAATGGAGACATCCTTCTATTGTCATCCTTTCCTGCGAGAGAAATGAGACCTGAGGTTGGTAAGATGATGGCATTAGATTACAGCAGGGTTTGAATGCCAAGGGGAGGACAGAATCTGATTGTGACTTGAAGTGCCCATGGGAAGAAATCCAGGGTTTTATTAAACAAGAGGAGTGTTGTGTATGGATCACTTTTTTCCTAGATTCTCACACATCAGTGCTAGTGGGATGGAAAAGCTAGTGGAGCTAGAAGGAGATAGCAACTCACATGGAGGAGAGGCTAGGACTTCCCTTCATAACCACTGGGGACTTTTGAGGAGGGAGTAACCCAATAAATTGTCTAAACTGGCAGAACATGTAGAGCAATGGACATTTTTACTATTTCTGGATCACATGCTCTGTAAGGTCCCAACAGGTCTTATTATCCCTGAAACCCTCTATGGGTATGCAGAACGAGTCCCCTTCTGGGACCCTCTGCTACATATTGTCATACAGGTCTTCCCACCCTTCCTAAAAAAAGCACCAATGAGGCAGGGCCTGTACTATCTTCATCCTTTTCTCCTTCCTCATCCTCTGCTATGGGGTCTGGCCCAGAAAGCAATAGACAACCCCCACCAAGGCAAAGTCCTTTTTCATGTCTACCTTTAATTAATTCACTCATTAACAGAGATTTATTGAAAGCCCACAGCATGTAGGGCAGTCTCCCCTTGTCCTGTATTTTTCAGGCCACAGAATAGCAGCTCACTCCTCTGGACAGAGAATGTCCCCATTACCACCAACGACTGCAGAGTCCAGCTCTGCCCTGTGAGGAAGGTCCTCAGATGGAACTGCCCAGGTGGGGACTGTGTGGGTCTGAAAGTGGTTATTAATGGAGGACAGAGCGATGCTCTTGTGGAAGAGGAGCTAAATGTGCTGAGACTGCCAAAATGGAAAATGCCTGTTAATAGCACAAGTGACACATCATAGATCACTCTTTGACAGACCGAACCTTGTGCTGTCTTGAAGAGTGCAGGCTGCATGCTAATGACGTCCAGGAGGACTAATGCATGGCCCTGTGGATCTCCCTCTCCTGGCTGCTTGCTTGTGTGATTCTGCAAAGATGATGGCCTTTCCAATTTCTCATCCATCCCACCCATTCTCACCCACTGGTGTAGAACATGGGATTTGGAGAAAAAGGAACATGTATTTGCATCCCCTTCCTTCCACTTTCTGTTGGTAAGACCTGAGATGATGAGAAGAAAATGAAAGAGTTTTTCAAATCTCAAAGAGCTCAGAAGCAAGGAATGGGACAAAATTGCGGTGAAAATATTCACCTGCCTCATATCACAAAGAAATCAACTTTAGACAAAGTGAGAAAGTTGAGATATGGACCTGGGGGCAAATGAAACTTCCCATGCTTCCCTGCTTTGATATCTCTTCATTTTCTTTTTAAAATGTCTGGGTCTGGAGATAGGGGAGGGGATTTTGAATGACCTTCAGCTTTGAAGGGGGGGAAAAAATCCCTTTAGAACTCTTGGGACTAAGGGAAACTAGGCTGCTGGAGAAATATGGTCTTGACTGTTGATTGCCTTTCTTTTTCAAATTTCTCTTCTGGTTGCTAAAGACTCTTATCTATTCACCTGACAGGGTAGCTTCATTCTTTGAGCATACTGCCAACCTATAAAGGATTGAGGAGTGTCAGAATATGGGTGCTCCCAGGGAGATCAGGACCTGAACCTGAAGGTTGAATCTTAAAGAGAAAGTCCAGCCCAGGAAAATGTTGAGGAAGAGTCAGATTCTTGCTGGGTCCCCTGGGGAAACCTTGTTAGCGACCTCTAAGGCCATCAACTTCCATAACCTTCAAATGACAGATAATAACCACAGAGAAAATAGCTACAGATCACCATCCTGGGCACTTCAGGCATATTATCATTCACAGCTTAAAATTAGGTAATCAAGGAGGCTCAAGAAAAATTCTCAAGATCACCCAGAGCTCAGTAAGCATCAAAGCTGAAACAGCCCAAATTCCTCCCTCCACGCCTATGGCTGCCCGGGCCCTACACTCTGATGACAGATTTGGAGGGCTTCACCCCTCAGTCCCAGGCTGTGCACTGGAGAGTGTGCTGTCCTGCCTTTGGGCTCTGCTTCTGCCAAAGCCCAAGTGGGAGAAGAGCCTCTGTCTTGTCCCTGGGGGCAATAAGCAGGAAGCTGATTTGGAAGAAGCTAATAGAGGCCTTCTCAACCGCCTAAAGGTAAGACCTGAATAAGATTAAGTTCTACAGCCTCTCTCCCTGCAGTCCCCCTGCTTTTCAGCCTTTCCTCTGGAAAACTCTGTCCCTCAAGAATGGGATATCTGGGTTTCTAAAGCTGTGGGTGCTAAGGACTGACTCTAGACTATGAGCTTTGTGAATGTAAAAGGCTGGGGCTCAGATCCGAGGACAGCCTGCAGGTAGATGAGGTAGATGCCCTAGGAAGGGATGGTGTGAGCTAGTGAGTAAAGGGATGAAGGAAGCAATGAATAAACAGATTCATTATGGACTTCCTGCTTGTTGGAAGCAGAGGTCGTGCTATGTGCTTATACGCTTCATCTTCTCTCATCCTCACGATGGTGGGAAGCTCCGACTATCATGCCAGTTTCTCAAAGGAGGAAATGGAGGTCCAAAGGGTTTAGGTGATCTGCTAGGGTCAGCCAACAGGTTAACAGCAGAGCCCTCCAAGAAGCTAAGACTTCCCACTCTCACCTCTGTGCTTTTTCCACTCTGTCATAGTTTTGGAGAGACCTTCCTGACCCCTGCTTCCCAAGATCTAGTGTATTCCACATAGAGGTCAGCACCTAGGTTCACTCCCTATCATGGTCTAACTAGCTTTGTGAGGGGTAGCCACAAAAGTTGTGGTTTAGTATAAGTGACTTCATCATGTGTATTCCAGAGTATAGTTTTGGCAGAAGGAAGAAAGAGCATGGAACCTCTATGGGGTTTAGTAAGGTTTTACCATGGTAGAGAGTGTTGAGACAAGAGAAGTTGGGGATATTACAAGCCAACTTTGGAACCCTTCAGGCCAGCACTTCTGTGTTCTGCCTTCTGTGGCAAGTTGGAGGGGAGAAATTTCTGTCCCTCACTCAAGCTTTTGTTTCTCTTCAGATGGTGTTGTTTTTATGGGGCTGTGGTGAGTATGGTTCTTCTAGGGGTCAGACACTCCCTAAAGGCAGATAAGCATGGTGATGAACTCCCCAAACCAGTGGCCCTGCAAAGCTGGGTCTCTCCCTAATCCCTGGCCCTCACAGTGTTCCCAGGGCCCTGCCTAAATTGTGTATGAATGAATGTAGGTCAAGTGACAGGAACAACTCTATACTCAGTGACTTTGAGCAACCCCGCTGCTTAGGGTCTTAGAGAGAGCCCCCCCTCCCCTAGAGGACAACATCAACTGGACTCAAGGAAGGGCTAATGCACAGAATCATCTTCACCTTCCCTTTCAAAATGCAGCTAAGCACAGGAGGAAGGAGTCAGCTCTTCAGATCAGAGATATTGCTGACACCCTTGAACAGATTAAAAACCTGCACCCAGGCATTAGGGACAAGCAGCAGCATGCCTCTAGGGAGAGTGGCCCTTCCCAAGCTGGGCAGATACCTTGTTGCAACTCCTAATCATTTCTTTATGTTTTTTTTAAAAGGTTTTATTCATTTATTTGTCAGAGAGAGAGAGACCACACGAGCACAAGCAAGGGGAGCGGCAGGCAGAGGGAGAAGCCAGTTCCCCACTGAGCAGGGAACCCGATGCGGGACTCCATCCCAGGAAACTGCGATCATGACATGAGCTGAAGGCAGACGCTTAACTGACTGAGCCACCAAGTTATCCCTTAACCATTTCTTTAAAAACAAAACAAAACGAAACAAAAAAAACACTTTCTAGTCAAGGGAAGGTCATGTTCCCCCTCTTTGAGCATTTGGCTAAAGGACTGCTCCTTTTTAAAGATAAGGCAAGAATCAAATGAGAGGAAAGGAGAGTCATTTCAGTGAGGCAAGCTCTCCACCTCCGAATGTTTGGGGAGATACAGAAACAGGGCGTGCTGGTCCCTCTGGCATGGCACTCAGAGCCTAACCGTTCCTTGGAGAATGTAGGAGTCCTTGTCCCATCACAGCCATGAGGACCGTCTGGACTGCACCATGACTCCTAATGACATTGAGCATGGGGAGAGCCCTGGACTAGACCCCGAGTTCTCTCCCTGACTCCACCTGTAGTGTCCTGGTTGGCCCTGGGCAGGCCCTTTCTCTGAGCCAGTTTCCTCCTTTAGAATATAGAAGAGGCAGTCATACCCGGCTTTCTCCCGGGATGTTTGGAGGACCCACTGCAAGTTGGAAATGTATCTGTACATAAATCTGAAGACCCAGGATAGCTGCTCCATGGCTAGCTGGGAGCCTTTGACTGATGCTTCGCATGAAGTCCTTTCCTGAGCACCTGCCCTGCAGGGTCCACCATCCTCACTTGGTCTCCATGTACAATAAAAATGAAGAAGATCTTGTCTGGCTCCTTGATGGAAGTCAAACTGTTCCCATTCTCCCCTGCTTCATGTATAGTTCACCTGGATTGTTACCTGACTTCATTCCTGTCCTCCAATTTCCTTTCTCATCAAGCCAGTCTGCAAACCCCTCCCCGGGGACAGTGACTCAGTGCCCAGACAGGGAAGCCTCACTACCTGCAGATAGGAGTGCAAACCACACAGCATGGCCACACCGGGGGCCACTGGCCTGGCCATCCTCAGTGTTCCCATCCAGGCCTGTAAGTACTACTCCCCACCGCTTCCATGCCCTTAGGTCCTCACATTTGCTTACAGGGTCCTCTCCTCCTCCACCTTGCAGACCACACCTTCTCCTCCATCTTTGCTGTCCTTCAGGTCTCCCCTCAAACGTAATCACCACCCTGAAACTTTTCCTTCTGAACTTCCAACAGGATGTGATCTCTTCTTTCTCTGACCCCACTTTGTTTCCACTGCTCGCATTGACTTATATTATGAGCTTTGGTGAATTTGAGCTATTCTTCTTGCAGTCCTATGAATTCAGCGAGGATCGCATCTAGCAGTGGGTGTTTTGTCCCCAGGGCTCGGTGCAGTGCCTGGCCTCCAGGGTTGCCCAGTTAGTATTTGCAGACTGAGTGAAAAAATGGGGTGAGGTGGGGGCATAGTTTTTGTGGGGCTGAAGCTTACATAACTTTGGTGCTATCTTCAAGGAAAAGAATGCAAAATTATGGGTAGAGAGTTAGATGCAGGGCAAAAGAAGGGCTTGTCCAAATGAGAGGTACTGAAGGGTTGGCTTCCTTCCTTAGTGCAGGGTCACTTACCCTCTGCAGGCTTGGGGGTGGGGAAGGGGTCCCTGGAGGAGGGATGGGTGGTGCTTTCCAAAGCCTACCACCCCCTCCAGCCTGCTGCATCCCACAGCACAGAGGGAGTATGACGGGGGTGTCCTCCGAGATTGGTAATGGGGATGGAGGGAGAATGGAGAAACAGTAGCAAGGCGAAACAGAGCGAGAATACAGAGGCGAGATCCCCTCACCCTTTCTGCTGAGGGCTTTATCTCTGCCCCCAGAGTGTTTGGACTGTGTGTCTTTATCAAAGCTTCTAAATTCCACCCTCCATTTGGCAAGTCTTCCCACCCCACCCCCTGCTCAACAACCCCTTCCCCTGCTTCCCCTCCTCCTTCCCTCACTGCCTCCAAAATCAATTTTCAGCAAGAGCAGCAGGTTCTGCGCCATCTGGGGCTGCTGGCAGCCTCGGCAGGCTGTAAGCAGCTCAGTCTGTTTCCCTTAAACCAGCCCCCAAATTTCTCTGCCATCCCCAGCCTGGTCTTCCCCTCTTCTCTCCTGCAAGGAGGAGGGGGAGGGCGGGTTCCGGACCCACGTGCCCCTCTCCTGAGGGGTCCCCCATCCCCGTAGCTCGCCCCTGGGTGGTGCTCCATGGTCGGAGCTGTGCTGGCCCCAGCAGCCAGACAGCAGCCATGGGCCATTTCCCCACCTGTGGAGAAGGACGGATGCGTTAATTGGCAGGAAGAGCACAGAGTGGAGGAAGCTGGAGCCATGCCAGATTCACAGAGGCACACTTTTCCTCACCTGAGCCGTGGTGGAAGCAGTGTGACTCCATCTTGGAGAAAGCACCATTAGACACACAGTGCCATTTTCTCTTTGCTTGTGGGTGAGGAGGGGAAAAGGGAAAGCTGCTTACCTTCTCTGTGCCTTATGGAAGGCCTTTTCCACTCCCGGCCCAGGAAGGAGTATTCTGTTGAGTGGACAGCACTGCTGGAGTATGTGTTTGTTTGCTCTGGAGATGGGGACCAGCCCAGGTTACTTCCTCAGGCTAAGGCTCCAATCCACACCTCACACTTATCCCCAACACCTGCTCAGATATGTTTTCAACTTCCACCTTCTTTCCTAAGCATTTCTTAGCCTGTGGTCAGAAAAGAACATTTTTAGGGGCGCTTCCGTGGCTCAGTCAGTTAAGCGTCTGTGTTTGGCTCAGGTCTCAGGTTCATGGGATCGAGCCCCACATGGGGCTCCCTGCTCAGTGGGGAGTCTGCTTCTCCCTCTGCTTATCGCTCTGCCTGCTTGTGTGTCTCTCTCTCTGTGTCAAATAAATTTTAAAAAAAAATTTTTTTTTGAAAAAAGAAAAGAACATTTTTAGGTGACTTCTGCTTGCATGAAGATCTTACCAGAAGTCTCTCACACTGCTCCCCAATGCCCTACATTTCCCTTGCCCTTAGTAAACCCACCAGGCTCTTTCCTCTTTCCTTCTTTCTTTCAGCCCACCGGTCTACCGAGAAAACACTCACAAGTTTAATATGATATAAGGAAAACAGAGGTAAAGGAGTATCAGGTATACAGTATTGCTTCTGGAACATTCTCTGAACAACTGAAGGCCCAAGTCCTGATACCAGATCTTCTGATGAAAGGACTAATGTTCTTCCCATTCTGGAAGTAAGAACAGACTCCCCAGAGAAGGTGGATGGAGTAGCAGTGTCACGAGCAAGCATTGGAATGGGAGGCAGAAGATGAGGGTGCTGGGCCTGGCTCTGCCACTCCCTCTGTGACCCTGGGAAACTCACACCCCTTTGAGTTTTGGCAGACTCCTCTGTACAACAAAGGGTTGGCCTTGACAATCAAAGTATCTTTAGTTCCTCAGCATCAAGCGGAGTACCAACCTTTGACACATGTCTGCATGAGATTCTCCTGGTCTGAGTTCTAGGAAGGTAATGTCTCCCACCACAGTGCCTACCATGGAGCAGGAGGTCAATAAATATGATCTTCTGTAAGTTAAATTTAATATGGGTGTAGACAATGAGCAGGATGTGTTTTGAAGCGGTGACATATTTTATAAATCATGATCAGCTACTTTGGGTGGCATAGGGGAACAGATTCCAGGAACAGAAGACCAAAGATAGCCTTACAATAAGAGGATACCAAGGCCTCTGGGGGGACAAATGTACTGTTTCTCCTTCCGCTCACCCTCTGCCCTCCACTCTCCATCCTTGTGTAAATCACTGTAATAGACACTGAGCAGAGTATACAGAGATTTTCACAACATGGCCCCAGACACCAGGACTCTCACAATCTAGTGTGAGATGGGAATTCCCTTTTATGGCAATAGTCATCCGTCTCTGAACAACACTGCAGAGGGGTAGCAGAGTGTCCTCTGGATGCCCCCGTAGTTTGCCGGGATAATCCTGACATTCCTGGAGTGTAAGGTGGGCTGGCTTGAGGAATCCAATCACAGTTACAGCCAAATTCCTAGGGTAACTGAAAGACCATTCTTAGAGGTCAGTCCAGGGAAGTTCAATGGTCTTTTGAGAAAGACTTTTGGGGAGGCAGCACTGCCCTGAGGGAAGGAAAGAGCAAGGGATGGAAGCAGTGAGCCCCATGGTCCAGCTCAGTCTCAGTGAGGGCAGATGGACTGACTGCTCTCCTCTCCCTCCATGAAGACCAGAGTGAGTGCTTCTTTGGCCGACAACTTCCAGGGGAATCATTAATCAAATTGCCATTCTGTCTTTTTTCCACAGATGATAGCCACATTTGTGTCTTTACCACATGTTTTGAAGATGCTTTTCCAATGTTTGTTGTCTTCTAATTTTCCCCAAATCTTGTGGCCAATGTAGTCACACTGCAGAGACCAAGCTATAATGCTGTAACATGAGGGACTTGGGTAGTTGGGAGGGCAGAGCGGATCTCGGAATGGCAAGCTACGGAGAGTGAGTGGTGAAACATAGCCAAAAGCGCAGAATTACTGACAAAAGACTTTTTGGTGTCCAGAGCCTCGTTGAGTTTTAAATAATAACTATCCCTTATAACTGTATGACACTTTGTGTTTTCAGAACACCTCAACCTACTGAATAGTATTTGCCATTGACAAAAATGTCTCTGTAGAGTAGACAAGGGAGTTACTGTTATCCTGATTTAAACAGAAGAGGAAATTGAGAAAGACAGAGGTTGCATGATCAGTCCAAGGCTAGCCGGTTGGCAGTGCTGAAGCAAAGGTGGGACTACAGCCTTATATTTCTGCTTTGAAACTTTCTTGATCTTTGCCACGTAACCTTGCCTCCTATGATACTGTTCCTTACACACACACACACTTTATGAATTCACTATCGGAAACTGCTAAACCAGGAATTGCCTTTGTAACTGTTTGATCTATTTGGATCATGTTTATCTCTACACACGGCAAAGGATGAAAGTGATAATAGCCAGCCAACATTTTCGAGTGCCTACAAACATTGCAACTAATACTCACAGCCTTCCAGTGGAGACAGGCTCATGGAAACTGTCTGATGTTAAAACAACCAGTCCAAGATGATGCACCGGGTATGTGGAAGAGCAGGAGTTCATGGCCAGCTTTTTCTCCCTCCAAATGCCAGATGGCATGGCCTCTGGAACTTGACTGGTGCCGTACTCCCGTGGCACCTGTCATTCGTTGGGGGCTCACAAACCCTCAGCCTCATGAGGTTACTGAATCCTCACCATCTATTCTGTTACCTCATCCTGGGTTTCAAATTGGGCTATGGGCCTGGAGCCTTCCTTCACTTTGATTCCATCTCTCCTAAGGACCAGGTGGCTTTGGTAAATGTGTTCAGAGAGCATAAAATTGCATCAACTCAGCTCTCTGCCTCAGCAGACAAAGTACTAGAAAGAAATTTGGGGCTAGGCCAGCGTGCGGCCATTGCCTATCCAAGGGCCACCTCTGCCAGTCCAGGAATGCTCTAAGTAGACAGTCTTATGAGATGCCTTCTGACAATCAAGGTGGAGTGTGAGAAGAGCATCAATCCTGGGGTGCCATGATGGCCTGGCCCTAGACAGCCATATTCTCCGGGCTCCAGGACAACCTGGAAGTCTTCAAACCTGAGGGCACGATCAATTCACCTTCACAGGGCAAGTGGGGTAGCAAAGCACATGTTCCTTCAACAACCATTAGATAAAATGCCTAATACCCCTTTAGAAGTATACTAAGTAGGAAATAGGTCTACTTGATTAAGGAAAAAACAGAAAGCTAACCCAAGAAGTTTTTTCCTATGAAGAAGGCTGCATCACTCGTGAAAAATGCTGCTAAAGACGACAGTCTTTTCCTGGTTTCCTCCTCACAGAATCCTTCCTGTCCCTCCTAAAATAGGAGGAAAGCCATCTTTCCCACATGAGCTGAAGAAGTGACACAGGTAGTCACCATGAGAATTTAGAACATGTTCAGTCAGGGAAGGCTTGACCTTAAATCTACCATGTGAATTATACTTCTGAACCTCAGATAATGAGACCAGACTTGAATTCAGAGGTTAAAAATTTTTGGTCTTAGAGAGAGTGCCTCCCATGTTCCCATTAGTTGTTTTAAGGAGTTTAATACCTTAATCTTACCTCCCTGGTAAGATTACCTCCCTGGTAACTCAGAGAGTTTCTCAAATGTTTTTGTGTCCCCCAGCTCTCTAGCAAAATGCAGACCACATACACAGAGGTAGCTCACATGGAGACTTCAGAGGGTCTGAGGTAGAATAATGGGAATGACAGGAACGGCCCTGGGGAAGTCCCCTCAGTGCCTTCTCTGAGTTTTTGTTATCTCACCCTAAGATAGAAATCTCTCCCGATGTTCCCCCTGGCTCTAGGCAGTTTGCCTCTATGGAGAAAAGACAACAAGTGACATCAAAAAAGAACACTGGACTTGGAGTCAGAAGAGCCATCAGTGTCACTTGCCAGTAAGCCTCTCTGCACCTCAGGCTCTTTACCCTTAAGAGAGGAATGACAATACCACCCTTTTTTACTTCCTAGGGTTGTTGTGAGACATAATTCAAGCATCAACTATGAAAAAGCTGTAAATCATAGAGCTAAACTCATAGGAGGTAGCCACGGATGGTGGGATGAAATAGTTGGATGGAGTCTGTATGCAGAGGATCCCAGTTAAAGAACTGCACTGAAAAAACAAAAAAGGTGGCAAGTTCAGATGGTATGGCGTGGGAACGGGCAAGAGAAGAGCAAGAAACATCTTCCATGTAAACAATGCAAGCTTTAGACTTCTTGGCTGTTAGTTACACGAAGAGACCAAGAGACTTGTAAACCCATCTGCTGCATCGTGGATGATTCCATATGGTTGAAATCTGATTCTAGATCTTGGAGAGTGGGTTAAGTGGATGCAGTCAGGCAGGAGCGCTGTGAATAAAACAATGGGAAGGCACATTTGTATCGTTCTTTACCATTTTCAAAGCACTTATACATACATTACCCCATTTCATCCTTATACCCGTGTGAAGTAGGTATTAGGTTCTTATTTTTCAAATGAAGAAACTGAGACTCAGGGAGGTTAAGTAGTTTGCTCAAAGTTGCACAATTAATAAATAAAGCACCTGAACTAAGCTTTTCTGATCCCAAATTCTTTGCTTCTTCCAAGTTTAAGGAAAATCTTGTGTTATACCCCTAACTGGATTTACTGGGGGGGAAATCAAGCTCTCCTAACTTATTTGCAAAGAAAGACTTTGGTCTTCCTATTGTACCAGTGTGCTTTATTATCTACACATAAAACCTCTGAAAGTGTTTCAAATGTGAATGCTAGTAGATTGGAACACAGATTGTAAAGATCCCTAGAATTAACTCATGAATGTAAAGTCACAGAAGAATTATTGCCTTTGATTCTAGGAGTGTACCACTAGGGCCAGCCAGACAAGGGATATGCATATAGTTTGACCAGAAATACAGAGTTTTAGTGGAATCTCAGAGCCTATGTGCGAATGCATATCTATTCTTCAGTATGGACACTGTCCCACGGCAGGCCCCCATCCATTGTTTAAGGTGTCTAACCAGGACATCGCCTGCTGCTATAACATGTCTCTCTACTTTGGGTGTGTTTGAAGACAGGCCTTGCCTATGCTAGAGGAAGGCCCTCTGTGTTCTGGGAAACATATGGAGAAGTTAATTGGTACTTGGCTGAATGTCAAATGCAAGTCGTGAGGACAAGCCCAACCTCAGGCCTCCACTCTCACGTGTCTCAGTACACACACCCATACCCTTCGTGGGCTATTCTGGGAGGAGCTGGTTGTGGTTCGTCCCTCTGAGCAAGAGAAATGGCCTGAAATAGTGTTATGAGATTCTGTGATACCTGTTTCTCCTTAGATGTAGGAAACCCAGTTGGCATGAAGACGGATTTAGGCTCTCCCCTCCAACCATATGTTTCACTTAACTGCGTTCAGTGGATTTACCTACCACATAACAGATCCTTGTCGTGTTCCTGTGAAGCTTGCTCTCCCACCTGGGGGCTTCTATCACTGGTTTATTTGATGATGCTTGGAAAATTCCTCGTGCTCTTCGGTCTTGATTCCCAAATATCTAGAGAATGCCAATCACCCCTACTTCCTCACTGAGTAACTATTTTGAATTGGGTGTTCCAATTAATGGAAAAAATCAGTAAGGTATGTAATCCAAGAATATGTCTCATCCAGAAACAAAGAAACAAGTCAATAAGGTGTATGCGCTTATAATGTTTTCTGTTCAGAGCTAGGCACAGTGCGGGACACAAAAGACGTCTAACACATAGTTTTTGTACCAAGGGATTGATAATCAAGCTGCAGAAATAATCATCCAAGTGATATCTACGAAGTAATAGAACTAATTGTATTTCATTTGTTTTTAACCCAAAACTTGTACATCTAAATGAGATGCTACCTTGAAACAGCTGTCTTATAAAGTCATTTACTTATTCCAGTGTTCTTCTGTAGCTCCAAACATTTCTGGCATCTTCTTTAGTTTGCTGATGAACAAGTTTGAAAGGGAGAGTTGGCACCCACCTCCCAGTGGAAAGAATCTCCGCCCTGAGTCTTCCACTACAAAGAACAGGGACTGGGGGCTTAGATTAGTGAGTCCAGGTTATCAGCTTCTGGCTTCTGAAAGAAACACCTGGTTGCTTGGAGGTATCAGGTGATCTAGGAGGGAAAATACAAAATGGAAAGGATTGGTTTCAGGAGACAATAGGAGCCCAGGATCAAAGGGTCTGGGAGGCACCAGAAGGCCTGAGAGTAGGCGAAACTCAGCAACACACACCCGGTGTCATTTTCTAGCGGAGATTCCTGATTAGCGGAAGGAGCTGGAAAACAATTGGTAAATGGAGGGAGGGCTTTCTTTCCCTGCAACCTCTCGACCCATAAGCCTTGCAATTTGTGGTTCCAGAGGGTGTGGTGTCAGACTTTTTTGCAGAAGGACAGATTCCTGGCTAAGATCTAAAAATGAGGAGGCTACCCCTTATTTTTCTGTTGACTTGAACCTCTCCTTCCTCTCTTTTATTTTTCCAAGAAAGCCTGCTCTTTAAAGATTTATCTGATCAAATTTCAAGAAAGTCCAGTCAACTTCTGATTCCCACTTTGGATAATAGCCTGACTAAATTTTAATATTAGGCTAACTCCTGTATTCAATTCAATGGCATATACATTTATTGAGCAACTCCCTTGCAAAGGCACAGGCATGCATGCGCGATGAAAGACATCACCAGTTACGATGAATAATGCAGGATTCACATCCTCAAAGATCTCATTCTCTAATCATACAGAAAAACACAACTCTGTATTAACTATAATACACAGCTGAATGTGTTAAATATAAATGGGAAGTTCAAAGAGCTATGGAATTTTAAACTGGGAGAGACCTTACATGCACAGGGACAACAAGGAGCAGGAAAGCTACAAGGCAGGGTGACGATCTGAAGGACCTACAGAATTTTTCCAATCAGAGAGGGCCATGGTGGTCTTTCAGGAGGTGGTGGGACTGTGCGGGATATGGATGTAGTGGGAGGTCAGAAAGTATGGGAAGAGGGATAGAGAAGGACGGGCTTAGAAGGGTAAATTGGTGCAGATTTTGGAGGCGTTGAGTGCCAAGTTAAGGTTTTCCATAAGGCAGTGGGGAATCTTGGAAAACTTTTCGGCAAAGGAGTGATATGACTGGTGCTGAGTTTGGGGAATGTAATCAGGTAGCAGTGAAGGGGATGGACTGGAGGGGAAGAAGTAGAAGAAGGCCACTGCGATATCCTAGGGAGAGGGGGTCTGTTTGGGGCGGCCACATACTTAGGAAGGAGATAGTGGTGATGAGGACCGTATCGCAGAAACTTCCTCTGTGTATATCATAGGGTAATCCCTTGGCTTTAATGACTCCTGATATGATGCTTTGTGGCGCCAAATAGAATGGACTCTGGAGCTGTCCTCTGTTTTTGATTTTCTGCCTCAGTGACTGAGTTAATAAAAATCACCAAATGCCTGACTCCAGGAAGGCCTTATGTGCTGGGGTCCTCTCAAATCAGAGATCTGCTTTCTAAAGGAGGTATATTGAAATCATGGGGGTCTTGTCTTCTGAAATATCTATTGTGCCCTTTTCTCAAAAGCATGGGACTAGATGACAAGAAAGATGTCAGAAGGTTGAGTTGAGAGACCAGACTATAGATAGAGGTGGAAGGAAGAGAGGGAGAGTTTTGGAAAAGCAGGAAAGGATTTCTAGAAGAAAACAATGTCATTGGTTCAAAAGGATGTCTAATTTGTCCAAAAACTGGGTCCTGGGCCATTCAGAAATAGGGAAACCAGGAACCCATAAAAGCCACGATAACTGGGCATGCCAATCAATCTTCTCTGTTAGATAATTTCCCAGGGAAGGCACACATTGCAAGATTCTTCCACATGGGGAAAAGGGTGTGTGTGTGTGCCTGCATGAGTATACAAATCTGTGGGCATTATATTGTTTCCCAAGTTTGTTGCTATTTAACCTTTCTGATAGCAGAGTTCCAGGGAGCCTGTTGGGATCTGTCCCAGGAAAGACTACTACTCCTGGAGATGTTACATTTGTTTCAGTTCTGAGACAGTGACAAAAGGCCCCCTCTAACCTGCAGGTCAAGGGTTGTTCTGAAACATGAATCATGAGATCAAGAAAAAGAGAGATTTATTTATTGCAGTGGACTTTTCTTCCTTGTTCTGAACAAACTTCCCTAAGGGGCTTACATTAACTGTCAAAGCAGATAGTCCCTGGCATCAATGACACAACATTATTAAAAACATTTATTCTTGGAGCGCCTGGGTGGCTCAGTTGGTTAAGCATCCAACTGCTGATTTCAGCTCAGGTCATGATTTCAGGTTTGTGGGATCGAGCCCCTTGTTGGGCTTTGCACTCAGCATGAAGTCTGCCTGTCCCTTTCCCTCTGCTCCTGTCCTCGGTGTGTGATCTCTATGTCTTAAAATAGATAAATACTGTCACGCTGAAAAGAAATTTAAAAAAAAAAAACAGAACATTATAGGAAAAAAATAGATAAATAAATAAAACCTTTTTAAAAAAAAAAAAAACCTTATTTCTTGCTTATGTAATAGTCTGATAATTGGTGGGTCAAGGAGCTTCTCTATCTTCTAGCTATACCTGATGCATGTGGCATCTAAGTCCACCATGGAGAAAAAGAGCTGGAAGTTTCGGCAGCGTGTTTTAAGGACAAGCCTCAAGCAGCTTGTATCCCTGGGTACATTTCATTAGCCAGATGCCAGTCAGCTGAGGTGTCAACTACTATCAGGGAGGCTGGGAAACATGGAGGAGCACATAGATCTTTGGTGCTGCCGAACTACTGCTCAAGGGTTTTGTCATGGTCAGAGGACACCCAGGTGACCTTCAGGTCACACTCATTAACACCATCCCCATGCTGGCTTTGCATTCATCCAGTATTCATTTTCTGCTGTGCTCATTTGGGAGAATAAATGTGAGTCTTGTTAAAACCCTGGATGGAGGATCTTTACCAGTCCTGGACATGGGATAAAGCTTAGAATTCTCATGGTGGGGTCTGTGTTCTTAACCTTGGCGGTGGGGGGAGGGGAGGCAGAGAGAGAGACACACACACACACACAGAAACAATGGGAGGTGAGGAATGCAGGGGCAGCTGAAACATTGCCTCATGGTGTCCCCAAATTCCAATACGGCATCACTGGCTTCCAGAACACCCGTGTGACCTCACTGGATTCCAGTCTCTATATTTGTTCACCACCAGTGCCTAGTACTGTAAATAATTGAAAGGAATATAATAGGGTGAGAATTATTGTTGCCTCCCCCCTTTGCCTTTCATAAAATCTTTTTATATCGGAGGGGGTCTGGCCCCAGCCACTCCTAGCTCTATAATTAGTTTTGGGAGTTGTGAGGACTGAGATTCAGCTAATGACATTTCATGGTTCAATCTTGGGGTCCCTCGGGCCTTTCAGTCTTTGTTGGAGCAAAGGACTGGGGTTACAGGTGGCCCTGGGTAATTTGCACTAATGAGACGTGGGTCTGTCAGTAGGTTTCTAAATGTTACAAATGAGAAAGGGAGGCCCCGAGCCTGGCGTGCCAATTAGAGAGCCCTTCCCAGCCTCTTGGCTCTCCAAGCAGATGAGAATGGTTTGAGTCTCATTAGTCACAACTGGTAGGTTTTCACTGTCTTTGTTCCACCATTTCTGCCTTGGCCAGCCCTCTGTCACCCAGATTCCGTGAAGCCAAATCATCTCAGCTTGGGACTCCACCACAATTCTTGAAGTGGCCTGCACTGCGGGGAAACTTCAGGGCTTTGGCACATGTGAGTCTGAGGCTTGGGTGCCCAGCTAGACACGTGGTGAGCAGCATCACCGCATGAAGGAAGAAGAAGAGAGCCTCGAGAGGAGGAGAGGACATTATCTTCAGAACCAGGGCCCACAGACATGAAGTGATTTGCAAGTCTGCTCTCTCCTGCCCATCCTCTTTGGGCCCCACCACACCATGCTCTCCCTCTCCGAGACTTAGATCCTTTATCGTGGCTGCCAGGCTAGTGCAGGTCTCCCCGACTTCACACTTGCTCTTCCCTTTGGTGGAATGCCCTTTCCCACTTTGTCCTGCCAAATGTCTACTCATCCCTGAGAGCCAGTGTGGTGATTTCTTCTCTTTGAGTTCTCCTTGACTTCTGTCTTTTCTAGACTGAGTTAGCTACTCCTTCCTTAGTGCTAGCACGGCCTCTTAGGCTTTGGTACAGGGAGAATCACACTGGGATACAACAATGTATTAAGTGTCTTTCTCCACCAAACTGAGAGTTTGAGCAAATGAACTCTGTCCTCCTTATTTAGAATCATCAGAGCGGAGATGGTTTAGGTACAGGGTAGCTACTCGATACGTGTTTTCTGCGTGAATAAATGCATCAGAAATGTTTACCCTTTCCCAAGGCACAAAGATAACCTTAAGATTGAGAAAGACAACAAATGCAGAATGCTTGGGATGCTTTAGAAAAAAAAGCGGGGGGCACTAATCAAATATTATTTTAAGACTTCAAGCCTCCATTTGTCCTTATCTCCCAGGAAAGTGACTGAAGACAGACAATTGCAGTTCAGTGCAAGACCCCTTCTCTCGTCTTCTACAGTCTATGCTGAATCAGAAGAGGGGGTTGCTGTAAAATAATACAGCCTCCACGGCTGAGAAGTCCTGTGGCCAGGGTAAACCACACTCCACCTCGTCATTAAGCTATTGTGCTTGGATATTAATAGCCTTGGGCAGTGTTGTCTGTGTGGGCAAGTGCTGCTTTTTCTGAGCTGCATAAGCCCCCATCTCCCAGAGACAAAGTGCTCCACAAATAACCACAGCATGTTCTGAATTCCTCTGGGCAGGGAGCCCTGGGGATAATTAA
Organism: Martes martes; assembly: GCF_963455335.1. Lineage (NCBI taxonomy): Eukaryota > Metazoa > Chordata > Mammalia > Carnivora > Mustelidae > Martes > Martes martes. Next base: position 102,263,009 of record NC_137895.1, on the reverse strand, counting down.
TGGGGCAAGGAGGAGCAAGGATTCCGGACCCTACACCCAACCCCAGTGGCTCTCAGCAGCCCAGAGCCCAGAGTGGGGGGCTGTTTGCGGGCTAGATGAGAAAGAGCCTGGGTAGGTGGAGAAGGTCAGCACGCCGGGATTCACATCCTGGCTCTAAAGTCAGATCTCTGGCTGGAGATCTCCAAGAAATCACTGAAGTTTCCTGATATAGGGTTTCTTTTTTATGTAGTTAAAAGTTCTGCATGTCTAATAGTACATCAGGATGAGCAAACGATACTGTGATACTGTGAGAGGAATTCATCAACCGTAACATAGCATCGACACCCAGGAAAGCGGTGATGATGAAGATAGGGATGGCAAAGGTGACAAGGCCTTATCTAGGAGGGCACACCCCAGGATAAACTGGGTCATCTTCATGGTGACCCTCTCTGGAAATCAGCCACACACCCAGGCCTTTCTCTCATGCTCCAACCGGGCCTAAGTCTTAGACTTCTCTGAGCACAATGAGTCGACCCACATTTGCCAGACGCCTCACCTTCTCTAGAGATCTTTTCTTTTCCCTCCCCCACATTAGCCTTTTTTGGACTAGCAAACTCCTTCTTTTTTTTTCCTATGACCAGTTCAAATGAATTTTTTTTTTTTTTGAAAATATTTTGAGTAGACGGATCACTCTGTACTCTGTGCCATCCTCTCTGTGCTACTGGGCCAGCCTGACACCGGCCCCATTTGGAGATGTGTGATCTTCATCTCTCTCTCCCTTGGTTTCCCCGTCTGTGAGCTATCTGGATAATTGTAGTATCTCTGTGGCAGTGAGAAGAGCGCCCAGCACGTGGTAAGAGCTTGAGTAAGGTTTGCTTGCAGTGCATAGCTTCCCCCATCTCCTGATTCGATAGATTCACATGGCCTCTGAAGAGATCTGGCCTTCCTTTTCGTACTGAAGTAAGTGAGTGACACAAGCTATTGACCCTCAGAGGAACCAAAGAAATGGAAAGAAACAGGCCCCCAGAGAACCTCTCATGACAAGAATCTCCACTCCAAGCAACGTACAGCATCAGGGGCTCAGCTGCCCTTGGCTTGTCCTTGGTGCAGTCCATGTTCACCAGATCCGACTCCAGCGGACAAGTCTCCAGCATGACTCAGACGTGCCAGGGAGGAAAATGCATGGCGTGCCTGTGCCCCAGGAGCTTTAGGCATTGTGTTCATTTCCTGGGGCTGCCATAACAAAGTAGTGCAAACCACACAGCCCGAACAACAGAAATTCATTGTCTCACTGTTCTGGAGGCGGGAAGTGCAAGATGAAGGTGTGGGCAGGCTCATGTTTTCTCTGAGGGTGCCAGGGAAGGATCTATTCTAGGTCTCTCTCCTGGGTTCTGGGAGTTCCTTTGGCTTTTGCCCCCATAACTCCAATATTCACATGCATTTTCCCTGTATCCATGCCTCCCTACATCCAAATTTCCCTTTTTTTAAAAAAAAAATTTTAAGATCTATTTCTTATTATTTATTATTTTTTAAATTTTTTAAAGATTTATTTATTTGAGAGAGAGTATGTATGTGTGCGCGCACACGAGAGTGAGAGAAGGAGAGCTCAGGAGCAGAGGGGAGGGGCAGAGGGAGAAGCAGACTCCCCACTGAGCAGGAAGCCCTACATGGGGCTTGATCCCAGGACCCAGGGCCCTGGAATCATGATCTGAGCCGAAGGCAGACCCTTAACCAACTGAGCCACCCACGTACCCCTCCCCCTTTGTATAAGGACACCAGTCATACTGGATTAGGACCCACCCTAATGACCTCATTTTGACTTGATTACTTCTGTAAAGACCCTACTTCCAAGTGACATCACATTCTTAGGCCCTGAGGGTTAAGATTCTAGCATATCATTTTGAGAGGGCACATTTCAACCTACACCAGGCATGTTGTCACTGGAACTCTCATTCTAACATGAAAGAACCTTCCAAGAAGGGTGTACTGTCTGCCATTTTCTAGGAAAAGAAACTGAGTACAAAGAAGAGAAGAAAAAAGAGAAGCAGCATGAAGTCTCAGGTCTCCTAACTAGAATTTGCAGACAGAGAGACATCCTCCCGCCCCACCCTACAGCAGTGGGCCTCAGCATGCCCTCCGCAGAGGAACTGCACCTGACCACCTGAGGAGCTGCTTGAAACTTAGATTTTTCCCATCATACTCCTATCCTGATAAATCAGGACCACTGGGGATGGGATCTAAATGCATGTTGAGCAGACTTGCCAGGTAACTCCCTGTTCACTGAAGTCTGAGAACTTTCCCCAGGGGTATGCAGCCGGTGGATCAGGGTGTATCTGTGGCACAGATTTGAAATCAAAGTGGAACTGGGAAGATTAGAGGCAGCTGTGGCTCCCAGGGCAGCCTGATGGATTCCAGCATCTGGTTGCATGAGAAGCTGAGTTCAGGCCTGTAGCAAAGCCCTGAATTTTTTCCACTGCCACATTTTCCTGGTGGCTTAAGGATGACAACTGTGTGTGCTGACTGTGATCACTGACTTGAACAGAAGTTATAAGAGTGTGGGATTTTTAGGACTGGACCCTTGGATATAATCTGTCAGCCATAGCTTTTGGGGTGTCCCGAGAGTTCCAGAAATAGTAAAGGCACTAGGGTATAGCACAGGAGCTTACTGTTCCAATACTGGGGTTTTACTCTGAAAATTCCTCCTTAGGTTACCACCTGTAAAATGGGCATAAAAATTATTTACTGAGTCTGCAGAAGAGCCATTTCAAATTAAACATTCTATAAAATATAAAGAAATACTCACTCATGGTTATTTTTCGGTTAGTAAAAATAAGCAGTGAGGTTGACTATCTGTGTCCAGACAAAGCAAGATAATGGTTAACTTATACTGATTCTCCAGTGACTGTAACTTGAAAGCAACAGAGAAGCTTTGAGGGGACTCCTCTGTCTTGTGCCTCTTATAATGAAGTTTCCTTATTTGGGGATCAAAGAAGGAGAATAGTACAGGAGAGAATGGGCTGGTGCATTTAACGGTGCTTTAGCTCTCTTCTGTCATGGTAGAAGCTCCCAGTTCCCCACGGGGAGTTCCGCTCCATTCCCCCGAGAAACAACCCCTACAGGGCAAGTAACAGGATGTTCCCTCCACTGATAGAATCAGGTACTGATGTAGTCGGAACTTCAGTTTCAACAAGTTCTTTCTCGGTGTGGGTAATCCAAGACAAGGGATAAACCAAAGAGAAATTGCATCAGCTTTGGGAAGCTATATCCTTTTGCTTGTTAGTGTACCTGTTTGGTTTTTTGGGGGGTGGGGGGATAGGAGCATGGATAGAAAAAAAATTAACTGTAATAGTGATGTACGTTTTTTTCAATGCAGAATCAGGGTAAAGAAATGAGGGTGAGGTTCAAAGCTTCTTCAGAGAAACAGCAGATGGATGACCCATGTGTGAGTGGTGAGGAGGAACTGACCGCATCCGTGCCAGGCTAGGCTGTGGTGGGTATGGAGCAGTGCCAGCGTCTCCAGAGAAACTGCCTCCCCGTGTCATGTCTGGATTTGACTGTTTCCGGATACCAGACATTTGCCATGTTTTCTGTTGTCAAGGGGGCAAACGGTGACATATTAATAACAGGAGGTCTTTTTTTTTTTTTATTTTGAAAGGGGCACGAGTTTCCCCGACACGCACATTCTTAACTGATTCCTTTAGAAATACCAAAAGAAAGCCTCAAATCATCTCTGATTTATATGTAGAGAGCCATTTTCTCAAAGACGCACCATGGGTTTGCCATATAATTACCACTTTAACAATACAGAAGAGAAGAAGATCATAGTATTATCCCTATTTCATAGGCAGGAAAATCAAGGTCCCGTTTTCCCGCTGTTGAGGTGCACAGAAATGGAAACAGAACTGTATTCTGGAGCATCTACATCCAGGCTTCCTAGGTTCCAGTTACGGGATAAACTGTAACAAGAAGGAGGTAGGTTGACCACCGGATGCAAGTTCCAAATATGAGCCCTTTGGGACCCCGATTAAAGGAAAGTTATTTTTGTTGTTTTTGCTTTCTCGAGTATGATCATCAGAAGAGGGGCTACTCGTGTCCGTAGGTTAGGTGAGGTCAGGGGCAGAGCTGGGTGGTGGGTGAGGGTGGGATTGGGTGTCCTCCGCAATCCCTGGACTCTGTTACTCCACCATTCAGAATACAGAATCGTCCAAAACTTAGTGGCCACAGCCCCTGGAGCGCCGAGCATTCATGTGATTAATCCACACTAATGCCTGCAGCCTTGTTTAGAGCAGGGCCAAGAAGAGTGATGGATTGTGATCATTATCAGTACTATTTGCAATTAGTAGTAATTGCATGCTCATCTTCGGAGATCTTTTGGAAGTAATTGAATCACACCACTTAAGAATTCAGTGCCTTCTGTTCTCCACCCTCCTTCTTTTTTCCTCCATCCTCACTCCATGCCTGGAAAGGATGGGGAAGGCAATTAATATTAATCAGGTCATTATGTTTCATTGAGATTTATGAAATGAATTGTTCAACTCCATGGTCACATGTTACTTCTTCCGCATCCTTGATATTCAGTGGCAGGCCCATGCTTAACTCTTAGAGTTCCAGAGCAATTGGGGGGCATTAACTTCCTCCTTCTAGGAATACACTAGATGTTTCACTCAGGAAACACTAACTGGGAAGACTTAGAGATCTCTTATCCCAGAAGGGTGAAGTGGAATTCCTCTTAGGTCATTTGGTATACATGTACAGGAACCAGATTTCTAATCCTGACCTCTGGGTGCCCCCGCCAATGTTCTTCCTGGAACACCTTGTTCTTTTTTCAAATAATTTTCAAAGTCATCCACAGCACACTGGTACAATCCTTCAAACTGTCCTTCTGTCACCAACATCCCAGATACTACATATACACATATATTAAATTACATGTATTAATTACCTGAGTACCTTTCCTGTCAGACATGGTCTTTGAGGAATAGTATCTGCCTTACTAACTTACCATTAACAAGTATTTATTAAACATCTTCTCTTAGACTCAATCTAAAAGCATGTTTTGTTCAACACACACAAAACAGATAATCATGTCAAAAAATGGGCAGAAGACATGAACAGACACTTCTCCAAAGAAGACATACAAATGGTTAATGATCATATGAAAAAATGTTCATCATCACTAGACATCAGGGAGATTCAAATCAAAACCACATTGAGATACCACCTTACACCAGTTAGAATGGCCAAAGTTAACAAGACAGTAAACAACATGTGTTGGAGAGGATGTGGAGAAAGGGGAACCCTCTTACACTGTTGATGGGAATGCAAGTTGGTGCAGCCACTTTGGAAAACAGTGTGGAGATTCCTTAAGAAATTAAAAACAGAGCTACCCTATGACCTTGCAATTGCACTACTGGGTATTTATCCCAAAGATACAGATGTAGTGAAAAGAAGAGCCATCTGTACCCCAATGTTCATAGAAGCAATGGCCACAGCTGCCAAACTGTGGAAAGAACCAAGATGCCCTTCAACAGATGAATGGGTAAAGAAGATGTGGTCCATATATACAATGGAGTATTATGCCTCCATCATAAAGGATGAATACCCAACTTTTGTATCAACATGAACGGGACTGGAAGAGATTATGCTCAGTGAAATTAGTCAAGTAGAGAGAGTCAATTATCATATGGTTTCACTTACTTGTGGAGCATAAGGAATAACATGGAGGACATGGGGAGATGGAGAGGAGAAGGGAGTTGGGGGAAATCAGAGGGGGAGATGAACCATGAGAGACTGTGGACTCTGAGAAACAAACTGAGGGTTTTGGAGGGGAGGGGGATTGGGTGAGCCTGGTGGTGGGTATTATGGAGGGCACGTATTGCATGGAACACTGGGTGTGGTACATAAACAGTGAATTCTGGAACACTGAAAAGAAATTAAAAAATAAACAAAAATTAAAAAATAAAATAAAAGCATGTTTGGCACACCTATGAAGCACTAGGCATTATGCTAGATCCTGGGCTATGGAGATAAAAAGACACGGTCTCTGCTCATGTCAGAATCCAAGAAGGAAGCTAAGACAAGCACACAGATATGGACAAAGGCAAGTGAGATGTGTGTGCATGCATGTGCCCAAAGACGAGCTACCTTTTTATAGGGTGATATTAGAAGCAACTAAATGTCCAAAGGCATACAGTTCAATTCATTCATGGCACAAACATTTCTGAGTGCGATCTATGTCCCAGGCACAGGGCTAATTACTGATCGGACAATAAACTTAGTCTTTGTTCTTACCTTCACATGTGTTACATTCTAGCAAAAGAGACAGATGAGGCACGAGAGTGATGTAAGTTTCATTCACATCTCCAGCTACTATTCACTGAGTGCCTGTCATGGTCCCTGCTCCCAGGAAGCTGGTAGTCTGGGAGGAGAGAAACATAAATAAAAAATGGAAAAAAAGGATAAAATAACTATAATCTGTATTGAATGGAGAACGGAAGCCAAAGAATGCTGTGATAAATATAAGGTTTACATAGATTTTTAAAAATTCTTTATTTAATTTCAATTTATTTAACATATACTGTATTATTAGTTATGGGGTAGAATTTAGTGATTTATCAGTTGCATATAATACCCAGTACTCATTATATCACGTGCCCTCTATAATGCCCATCTCACAATAACCCTATCTCCCTACCCACCTCCCCTCCAGCAACTGTCAGATGAATCCTAGAGTTAAGTGTCTCTTATGGTTTGCCTCCCTCTCTGTTTTTTCCTTATTTTCTTTTAAAGTTTACATAGATTTTTATGTACAAAAGACAGAGAGAGAGAGAGAGGTAGAAAGAAGTAGAGAGACTGAGAATGAACAGGGTACAGATACAGTGGTTGAAAGCACCCATAACTAGATCCAGACTACCTACATCTGAACCCCATCTCTACCATTTGCTAGCTGAATGACCTTGAGCAAATTACTTAACATCTCTGTGCCTCAGTCACTGTATCTATAAATAAGAACTATAGTTTCTCCAAGAACTAAATGAGTTAATATTTGTGACAAGCTTAGAATAGAACCTGGCTCAGAATAAGCACTATGTACTACCATAGTTGGTAATGCAAGGACCTGGTGAGTGAATTTCTCTACTAATAAGTTAACTCCTAAAATGACACTTCCATGACAAGGGATGTATATACTTTGGGAGCCCACGATATGCTGGAGCAAGATTTTACTAGTCCATAAGAGCTGGTCATTAGCATCTTTTCCCCAAACTCTGCATTTTGTGACTTGAAACTCCTCCAGACTCTGTATTCAGTCGTAGCTTGAGACTGGCCATAGTAGGAACACTTATACTACAGAAACTGGTAAACGCTACAAATCAGGGCTTTTTTTTTTTTTTTTTTCCTGAAAGAGTCAATTGTTAGAATTTATCAGCAGATCATTAGTGTACACATTTAGTTGAATGTAATGGGGAGTTGGCATCCTTAGTAGTTCCAAACTGATCTATGTCTAGTGTGATTGTATTTGTGAAATACGTATTTGTTAAGAAATTCAATGGTGACTAACATAATAAAAAAGTAAAATAAATAAAATGGGAAAAAAAGAAATTCTAAACGTTTGGATTTAATGTGCCCATGATACCAGGCCTAAAGGAATCAAGTTCATTTGCCTATTTATTGGCAATCCCATTAGAAGACCAGAGTTTGATGATTGCCATTAATATTGTGCCATAAAGGTAAGCTCTTCATCAACTGAATATGCTCTCTTGACATCATGCTTGCAATTTAGATAATTGTCTAACTTGTTAGGGGGCTGTGGAAACTAACCTCTTATAACTGATGGAAAATGAACACCTACCTAATGATCCAATTACTTAAGCAATAGCTATAAAAATAAAAACATAACGATAAACCTATTTAATAATCACCTATCACTAAGCACTCAAATGTATTTTAATAAGGATAAAACCATATGACATTTTAATAAATGTAAATATCAATGTGTGAGTTGTGTTTTTCCCACTTCATGTTATATATTAATTGCTACTATTTATTTTTTTTTACTTTTTTTTAATTTAATTTCTTTTCAGTGTAACAGAATTCATTGTTTATGTACGACACCCAGTGTTCCATGCAATACGTGCCCTCCATAATACCCACCACCAGGCTCCCCCAACCTCCCACCCCCAACCCCTTCAAAACTCTCAGATTGTTTTTCAGAGTCCATAGTGTCTCATGGTTCATCTCCCCTTCCAATTTCCCTCAACTCCCTTCTCCTCTCCATCTCCCTATGTCCTCTGTGTTATTTCTTATGCTCCACAAATAAGTGAAACCATATGATAATTGACTCTCTCTGCTTGACTTATTTCACTCAGCATAATCTCTTCCAGTCCCATCCATGTTGATACAAAAGTTGGGTATTCATCCTTTCTGATGGAGGCATAATACTCCATAGGTATTTGGACCACATCTTCCTTATCCATTCGTCTGTTGAAGGGCATCTTGGTTCTTTCCACAGTTTGGTGACCGTGGTCATTGCTGCTATGAACATTGGGGTACAGATGGCCCTTCTTTTCACTACATCTGTATCTTTGGAGTAAATACCCAGTAGTGCAATTGCAGGATCATAGGGAAGCTCTATTTTTTAATGTTATTGAATATATACTAAGTGTCAAGTAATTGTGGGAGCATGCTATGTATATCAACTACTTTAAACCCAAAACAAGCTAAGAAAGGAGTTATTTTGGTATTCCGATTTTCCAACAAGAAAATTGAATCCCCAAGAGATCAAGGCTCAGGGCCTCCAGCTAACAAATGTCAGAACCAGGACACAGCCCATAGTATCTTCCCCAGAGCCTTTACACCACACAGTATCACTTCTTAGATGCTTTTCTCCAAAACAGACTAGAGGCCAAATATCATCTCTATTATTGTGATACAACTGCTATGAGCAAGAGTATTTCCTAATGCTAAACTATGGGATAAGGCAGTCTCACCCAGAAATAGGCAGCACTGGGCAGGACCAGAACTACCTATGGTGCAAAATTTAAAGTGGCATGCACCCTCAGGGTCATGCTAGTGCAGAGTCGGCCCCAAGGGGGGATCCCTCCTTAAATTTTGCCCTCCACTCCTCATCCTGACTTGGAGCCACCAGAGATCTATAACCCTCTTTGGTTCCATAACCAGAAGTGCTGAAAAAGAAGCCTTCAGAAGCTAAAGGGGAAAAGAAGAAGTAGCCAACAGCCTGGAAAATCCACCAGCAACACTCTTGTATGCCAACCGTATCCACAGACTCTAGAGACAGGCAGGAGGCTGGTGAGTCTTCTTCTGCCACTGCTTGTAGGTTCTTAAGCAACTCAGGCTGTTCTTTTCTTAACTCTATTTTTTCCAGTATTACTGAAATGTAATTGACATGTAACACCCAATTAGTTTAATGTATACAACATAATGATTTGATATATGTATATCTTATAAAATAATGACATTATTTTAGTTGACATCTATCACCTAAAATAGTAACAATTTTTTTCTTGTGATAAGAACTTCCAAAATCTATTCTCTAGGCAACTTTCAATTATACAGTAGCGTATCATTAACCATAGTCACCATGTGGTATATTATAGTCCCAGGACTTACTTCTATTATAACTGGAAGTTTGTGCCTTTTCACCATCTTCCCCCATTTCTTCCACCCCCTACTCCCCACCTCTGGCAACTAATCAATCTGTTCTTTGTATGTATGAGTTCAGTTATTTGTAAATTCCCCCTACAAATGAGATCATACAGTACTCACCTTCTTCTGTCTGACTTACTTCACTTAACATAATGCCCTCAAGGTTCATCCATGCTGTTGCAAATGGCAGCATGTCCTTCTCTGTCATGGTTGAATAACGTTCCATTTTTATTTTATATATATATATAAAATTTAAAAAATATATATATACACATATACACATGTGTGTGTGTGTATATATATATATATGCTTATATGGAATACAGACATCTTTCTTATTCATTCATTCATCGGGAGACACTTTGTTTATTCTTGGCTCCTTTGTTGTAAATTAATTGGCCATATATGCATGGGTTTATTTCCGGGATCTCTGTTCTATTGCTTTGAACTATGTGCCTCTTTTATGCTAATACCATACTATGATTATTATGGCCTTATAGTATAGTTTGAAATCAGTAAATGTGATGCTTCCAGTTTTGTTCTTCTTCTCAAGATTGCTTTGGCTATTTGCAGTCTTTTGTGGCTCCAAACAAATCTTAGTATTGTTTTTTCTATCTCTGTGAAAAAAGCCATTGGACAGATTGTTCTTAATGATGCCCAAGAAGGAGCCCCACTGCCCAAAGAGCCTTTCTCCCTTCTCTGAACATCAGTATTAATGTCTTCTGTTGCTAGCCCTAGAGTTTATTTCCTTCATCTTAGTTCCAACAGCAGTCCTATAAGACATGTACCCACAGACCCAAACACAGAGCTATTACATGGCCTTCTCACCCTAGGCCTTTGCAATGTTGCTACAGTTTCTATAACTTTTTCTCAGTATTCCTCATTTGCCAGCCCTGTAAAGAAGTTCTTTGTATGGTGATTTTATGACAAATGAAATGAGGACCCTAAATGCCCAAATGGTTTTAGGGGCAGGAGCCATCAACACAACACTACATCATATGACTTCAAATTCCACACTCCTATCCTGTTACTTAAAGAGACTGGCCTCCTTCTGAAACCAGAAGCTTCCTCCTGCCATTTTCAGGGAGTTAGAAAGGAATTCTTAAGACCCACAGGGGCTTTGCTGCTTTGAAGGAGTTGGTAGCTGCTGCATCTGCACTGTGAACCCAGGATCTTCCTCTCTTGCTCGGTTGGCATTTCGACAGCACCTAAATGAGGCACTGGTTTCTGGTAGAGCATAGGCACACAGATACGTGGAAGACACAAGTGAGTAAATTCCTAGGCATGTGGAGAATGTATGGAAAATAAGAGATGTGGGAAAGGTTGCCAGGCAAAGAGGGGAGTTCCAGCAAGACCATGCCAGCAAGGCCAGGAGGGAGTAGTAGGGAATGAGATGTCTCAAATTTTGCCACTTCCAATGCTCCTTGAGATTTCTTCAGGTCAGAAAAGGATCAAATACTGCATAAGAATTGGTGTAAGGAGGGGGAAAGCCCACGGTGCCATCCATGGGCAATTCTTGTTCTCGGATGCTATTAATTCAGCTGTTGGAAAAGAATACCAATGCCACACAGATGTCAAAATGACACAGGAGAACAGAATCACAAAAACCATGGTAATCAGCTGTGTGGCCTTGGGTAAGAGACCTTCCTTCTCTGGGCCTCAGTTTTTTCTCACAAATACAAGTGCAGATGGCGATGAAGCAGAATCTAAATGATCTTCAAGATTCCTCGTAACTATAAAATTCCAAGATCCTTGAGCATAGATATTCTCCAATGCACATTTAACTCCAAAATTCTGTAATTCTGTGGTTATTCTTTTCAAGAGGAATTTTAATTAAGTCTGTGGGTCTGCAAGCTGCTTCAGGAGGTTTGTATAGTCCTGGGGCACAAACTGCTCTGCTCTGCTTCTCTGTCCACAATCAGACCTGCATTAAGGACCGATATGGAACAGAGTATATGGGTGAAGCTCTGTCTGCTCCCACACTGGCATCTATGGCAAGCTATTTTCCTGCTACTACAACTTCCTCCCTTAACTGCTCCTTTCCTGTTACTTGGCAGTCTCTCCTGAATGCCTATCATGTGCAGGACACATGGAAACAAGCAATGATGAAGGAAACAGGAGTGTAGACACTAGATGAAGAAGTCGATGTGAGGAACAGCTGCTTCTCCCTACCCTGCTCTTGCCTCTTGTCTCCCAAACATGGCTGTTGTTCAGAGAGCCAGCCCCATCCCCATTCATCCTGCAAACATCCACTGAACATGTATTATGTCCTGCGCATTATGTTGGGCACCAGGAACTCAGAGATGAATAAGAACCCATTTTTAGGGGCACCTGGGTGGCTCAGTGCGTTAAAGCCTCTGACTTCAGCTCAGGTCATGATCTCAGGGTCCTGGGATTGAGCCCCACATGGGGCTCTCTGCTCAGCGGGGAGCCTGCTTCCCTTCTTCTCTCTCTGCCTGCCTCTCTCCTTACTTGTGATCTCTGTCTGTCAAATAAATAAATAGAAAAAAAAAAAAGAAACCATTTTTATTCTCTCAACTAATCAACATTCTGTAAAGAAGGTCTTATTAAGAGACTATGGCGAAGAAAGACAATTAAAGAAAACACGCATGTAATCATACTTGTCAGAGTGGAGTGGAGCTCCAACAGAGGGCTGGGTACAGAGATGAGGCACAGTGTTCTGTTCTGAGTGGCTTAAGGAAAGTTGTTTTGGAGGGGTGCACTATGAAGGGCAGGTGACATGTGAGATTGGGCTGAAGGAGTGTGCAGGGCCTAGCCCATGAAGATGCCTAGCAGAGATGCTAGGGAACTGGGACTTAGCCCACAAGCAGTGGGGAGGCTTAAGCAGGTGAAATTTTTGTTTTACCTCAACATGTGTATCACTTTCCTAGGGCTACCATAACAAATTACCATGACGAGGTGGCCTAAAATAGCAGAAATTTATTCTCTTACAATTCTGGAGGCCAGAAATTTGAAATCAAGATGTGTGCAGGGTTATTTCCCTTTTGGAGGCTCTGAGAGAGAATTTGTTCCTTGTCTCTTTCTAGACCTTGACTCTTCTGGAACTTGGTGGGCATCCTTGGTGTTCTTTAGTCCAGGGGAGAATAGTTAAGGAAAAGGGAAGGATGTTGACAATGGGATCTGGACAAGGCAAAGATATAAGGACACATAAGGGATGAACAAAACGAGAGAAGCCTGTCTGCTGATCTCACAGAGAAAAAATTTAAAAAAGAATACACGGTTTTTTAAGATTCAGTTTATGCAATATACCTCCTAGAAAATCCTTACTCTGGGAGGCACAAAGATTTAAAATGTTCCCATCATGAGAAAGACTGACTCCATTTCTCTTCCTATATCCTAATGATTGGTTGGACTCCATCCCCACATCACATCCACCCCCCCCCCATTTCCATTGTTCTTTGAGATTGCTGCTATGTGATATAGGCTTCAACAGAATCTTTGGTAAGGCAGAGATATAAGTGGGTGTCCTCCACCCTGAGCCACTTTCCTTTCCCTCCATCACAACTCCTCAACCCCTGACTAATAAGCCATGTCATAAAGCAGCCATGGGGCCTCAGTGTGAATCATAAAGGAGGCTACTCCCTCATGTCTGGGTCTTTGTCCTCCTCCAAGCAGAGCTGGCAGAATGACTAAAACCAGCAGATTTTCCAGAGACAGTAATGCTTTAAGGTGACTTCTGCATGCCCTTGCCTTTACATTTTAATGGCACTCTAATGTTGAATTAAAATGGAATTCCTATGGAAATGTACAATGTCTAAATCAATACTTGCTGATTAGTGTCATGAGGATGAATATCAAAAGATATAATAGCAATGGTGGGACCCACACCAGGGTGAGTAAAGCTGCCTATGTCCATTAACTGAAGCCTGACTAATGCTAAATTACAATAAAATATCTAGGAAATTCTGGCCAGAGCCACATTAAAGCCCACAAAATGTAGCCTAATTAGCACTATGATGACAAATGCAGGAAGAATTCATTACATCCAAAGACTCCTCATAAAGTCCAATTTCTTCCTTTTTACCAACACAATGCCTACAAGGCCACTGATGTCTTAACTACCACAGTGCTGTTCCTTATCATGTGCTGAGCCAAGTTGGGTTTCGTGTGGGCTTCAGAGAATGAGTTACAAACCTCCCATCCCCTTCTGCTACTCAGCATTAATTTTTTCCTCCTCCTTTAACATATCTATTGTATCTCTGCATCTGGCTGGCTGTCCATTTATGCATTATAGCATCATGGTTATGAGTGCAGACCTTTTTTTAAAGATTTATGTATTTGAGAGAGGGAAAGAGAGCACAAGCAGGGGGAGGGGCAGAGAGAGAGGGAGAGAGAGAATCCACAAGCAGTCTCCCACTAATTGTAGAGCCTGACCTGGGACTCCATGTGGGGCTCTATCCCATGACCCTGAGATCTTGACCTGAGCTGAAATTAAGATCTGGACATTCAGCTGACTAAGCCACCCAGTGCCCCTGAGTGCAGACTCTTATGTCACATCTTCTGAGGCTGCTGCCTCCTCCTACCCACATGATTCTGGGAAGGTTACTCTGTACTTCAGTTTCCCCATTTAAAATAATGGGATAATAATAATACCCATTCATAGAGCAGGTGTGAGTATCAAATAAGTCCATTTTTTTAGAGAGTGGGGGAAGGGCAGAGGGAGAGAGAGACAGAGAGAGATAGAGAATCTCAAGCAGACTCCGCGCCCAGCATGCAGTCAGACCAGGGGCTCAGTCTAAGGACTCTGAGATCATGAACTGAGCTGAAACAAAGAATGGGACACCTAACCAACCAAGCCACCCAGGTGTCCCAATGAGTCATTACTTTTGAAGGACCTTCAGTAGTGCCTGTGCCAAGTAACATGCAGCATAAAATATCCTCCTCCTCTTCCTCCTCCTCCTCCTTCTTCTTCTTTTTCTTCTTCTTCTTCTATCTACCCCAAAGGCAGTAGAATAAAAAGAAGACATTTGGACAACTCTGCCCTGTCAACACCTCCCTGTTCAAAAGATCACAAAATCATGAGGTGTTACAGAGGGGAAAAACCTTTAACAGACAACATTTAATTCAACTCCCACTCATTTACAGATGAAGCAAGGAAGGTGACCTCCTAAATTCAACCAGCTCATTCTGTTCCATTCAAACATTTATTAAATGCCTACCATGTCTAGATTGTGTGTTATTTTAAGGCTGCAATGATGAATTCATTCCTGTTCTTATGGAATCTATGATGTTGTAGGGAGCAAACACATCCACAAGTCACGTAGATAGAATTTGGCAGGATAGGGGATGAGAGAGATGCAGGTACCAAAGTTCATGGGAACAGGGGAGGGACATGGAGTCCAACCTGCAGATTTGGAGGTGGCTTCTCAGAGGAGCTGATGCTTGACATTGGTTCTAAAAAAGAATAAGTTACCCAGGCAGTGAAAGGAAAGAAGAAAATTCTGTGCATGAGCAAAAGCATAGGTATTCAAGAACAAGGTGAGAATGGGGGAACCACCAGCAGTGGGTCAGTATGGGAACACGTAGCACAAGAATAGGGAGTGGCAGGAGATGAGATTATATGGGCCTTTTATACCTTGGGAAAGAGATTGGACTTATTTCTGCAGATAATAGGGAACCTTTGAAAGAATAAGCATAGGAATGACATGTTTACATTTAGATGGAACATTCTTTCCTCATTTGGAGAGTGGATTTTAAGGGACAAATATGGAAGGAAGGATTTCAAAGCGGGGCTGACTTCAATAAATTGCATAAGAACTGATAAGGAGCTAAACTAGGGCATCAGAAATATAGAGAGGAAAGAGAGATTTGAAAAGTATTTAAGAGGCAAAGTGAGCCAGACTTGGTGACTGGTCAAATGTAGGGGATGAGAGAGAAAAAGGAATATAGGATGATTTCAAGTTCCTCACATGTGTAACAAGATGGATGATAGAATTATAGATAGAGAAAGTGAGACTACAGGAAAGAGGAGAAATAGGATGAGAAAAGGTAATTGACCATGACTGGGAGGCAGTGGGAGGGCAATGTGACTCTCAGGGAAGAGATTAGGGCTGGATATAAGGATATGTGGTCCTCAGTACACAGTGAGTATGTAAGACAATGAGTTACTAAGACCATTCATGGGGAAAATGGTAGTGGGTTAAGGCCTTATTCTTGAGGACAGCATATTTGAGGAGGTTGAAGTGTCTTCTGTGAAGAAGTCAAAGCAAGATCACTGAAGAGGTACAAGCTGAAACAGGAGACATGAATAAGTACCCCAGATGTCAAGAGAGTAAGAAGTTCATGGTCACAATGTTAAATGCAGAGGGGATGTCTGATAACAGAAGGGCTGAAAAGCATCCGGTGGATGTGATATAATGCACCCGGCTGCACAGTGACCTTGGCCAGGGCAGTGGAAGTGGAACAGTGTGGGAAAACAGATTGAAATGGGTTGAGAAGTGATTACATTGTAACATGGTAGAGACAATGAGTATAGACATCTATTTTAGGATCATAGGGTTTTTCAGAAGAATAAAGGACAGACTGGTGGTTGGAAGAGGACTGAGAGTCAAGAGAGGGAATTTATAAAGAGTGGAGAGACAGGCATGTTAACCAGCAGAGGGTAAATAGCCAAGAAAGAATGGGGGTTGAAGACGTAGCAAGGAATGAGGCAGTGGTTGAAACAAAGTCCTAGGGCAGCAGGAAGGGATGGCATCAAGAACCAGAAGTATCAGATGACTGGGAGCTGGACAGTGATACTTTGTCTTCTGAGCCAAGAGGAAAGAAGCTGACCCATGGAGGAAGAGCTGAAATTTTGAAGTTGTGGTGGTGGAGAAGGTTGGACTTTGAAGTACTTTGCTCTTAATGGTCTTATTTTTTGAGGAAGGAGGATCAAGGTTGTGGTGCTGGGAGTGTGGGGTGGGGTTAAGTGATGGATTTAAGGAGAGAACATCCTGGGTACAAAAGGATCATCAAGTAATGTAGTTAGTTCAGCTGAGGATGGCAGCCTGGCTGGGATTCAAGCCCAACTCTACAGACTCTTGGGACATGACAGCGATGTTGAAGCATTTATCTTTACTCTTGGTGATGTTTTCATACCATTGGTTTCTAGTTCCTATATTTCTCATCAGATTCTAAAACAAGTCATTCTGTAGCTGTAAACTTAGAACAAATTCCCAGAATTACTGCTGCTTATTTCCTTATTTGGACTTTTCTATGTCAAGAAAGGATATTTATAATTCCGTTAATGATATAGATATCAAATCTGAGAGGTGGGAGCCCTCTTTTGCCTCTGTGTCCAAAGCCAAAATAATCAGGTCATTCAACATGTCTGCTGCTCTTAACCCTATAAAAATTCCAGGCTTCTTCAGATCTCCCTTCTTTCCTTCCCTTGCCATGGAATGGACACCTCCATGGAAAATCAAGGTCTATTTGGTTTTCAGTGATCTGGAAAAACAGCTCACTTCAGAGCCTAATATCTAACAGCTGATTTCTTAGAAGCAACTGCAGAGGGTAAAGACAACACAAAATTCATCTGGAAGCAGAGAATTGTCTGCATAATTGGTGACATTTCTCAAAGCCAAGAGACACTGGTGATCTGCTTCCTTCCTGTAGGCTGAGATCCTGGGGACCCTGACAGTTCCTATAACACACTGTAAGCAGAAGCAAGCATATCACAGATGATGATCATTAATTCAGGGAGTGTTTGCTGGTTTGGGGGCAGTGGGTGAAAGGGGATGGTAAGGAGAGCAAATGTGATTTGACAGTTTCCTGATGGAAGCTAGAGGAGGGTTTTTTTTTTTTTGTTTGTTTGTTTGTTTTGTTTTGTTTTTTTCAGATTTCATTTATTGTGGCACCTGGGTGGCACAGTTGTTGGACTTCTGCCTTTGGCCCGGTCATGATTCCAGAGTCCTGGGACTGAGCCCCACATTGGGCTCCCTGCTCAGTGGGAAGCCTGTTTCTCCTTCTCCCACTCCCCCTGCTTGTGTTCCTTTTGTTTATTTGAGAGAGACAGAGACAGAGACCTCAGAGGAAGAGTGAGAGGGAGATGTGGACTCCCCACTGAGCAGAGAGTCTACGTGGGACTCAATCCCAGGACCCCAATATCATGACCTGAGCTGAAGGCAGACACTTAACTATCTGAGCCACCCAGGTACCCTAGAGAGTTCTAAACCTGGAAGTCTATGGTGATACCTCCTATGCCTGTCTGAGTCTACTGTCATTTTTAGGACTTCGGTCATTGCATAGTGGGATCAGAAGTGTCCTAATGTGTCACTGTCCTTTCCTGGCATTGACACAACTGTTTTAACAATGAAATACCCTAGAATCTGCTAAGAAGTTGAAAATGTGGGGTGTTTCTTAAAAATTTTCAGGGAGAAAATGAAATGCATGCATAAAATAGAAGAAAGGGCAAATTGTAAGAAAAGGGTGTGTTTACGTTTTTTTTCTTGTTTGTGTAACAAACTGTCCTAAACATCGTGGCTTAAAATAACACCCATTTAATTTGTTCATTATTTTGTGGATTCACGATTGGTGCAAGGCTCAACAGGGATGGCTTAACTTTGTCCCACCTGGTACTGACTAGGTAATGCTGGCATTACAGGAGGATCCAAGATGTCCTGAGGCACATATATGGGCACTTGATGCTGGAATTCAGCTGAGGCACCTTAGTACTCTTCCACTCTGCTTCATTTTCCAGCAAGTTAGGCTGGACTTTCTTACTGTGGTTCAGGACCCTGACAGCACAAACGTGGAAGCTGCCAGACCTCATAAGTTCTAAGTACAGAGGTCACACAGCATAATTTCCACCACATTCTATGACTCGAGACAATATATAAGGTCAGCTCAGATTCAGGGAGAAAGGACATAGACTTCACTTCCTGACGAAAACTGTGGCACGTGCATAGAGTTTTTAAAATAGATGACCACCTGATCTCCATCAGGCCCAGATGTGGATGAGAGTCCTGGAGACCTGTGAGCTAGAAGGAAAGGTTATCTGCCCTCCACACTTGCAAGATGCAAGGATAAGGCAGGGATATTCCATTTAAAAAGAGGAATGTTAGGAAGTACATGATAATCAGTGGTCCAGAGCAATTTTGAAATTCAGGCATATGTTGTCAGTTCTCCTGACCTGAGTATTAAAGAAGATTCCTTGAGTAGAGTTCATGTCTGCTTTCCAGAAATGGTTCCCCTATCTATGGTTTTCCTCAGTTCTTGGCTTTGCTCTCTGGTCTTGGCCCTTTGAACCATCTTTCATTTTCCATAAGAAATGAATTGCATTTCTCCTGAGCATTTTCGCCTCAGTCTGCTCTCTGCCCA
This sequence comes from Martes martes, assembly GCF_963455335.1. Lineage (NCBI taxonomy): Eukaryota > Metazoa > Chordata > Mammalia > Carnivora > Mustelidae > Martes > Martes martes. The sequence continues at coordinate 102,244,049 of NC_137895.1, read as the reverse complement.
AAGAAGATTGGAGCCCAGAGTCCTCTCTATTTTTAATAACTTCTGTCCTAAAATCCAAGCTCATGATACTTTCTTTAACATACAAATCTCAAAGGCATTATAGGTTTTTAATGAGTCTTATTGGAGTTTATTCTATGACAGTAAGGTACATTGTTTCCAAAGATGGCCACAGTAATCTTTCCACTTCCACGTGTACTCTGAAAATAAAACTTTTCTATGTTTTCCATAAAGTTTGGAGTGTATTCCCCTTCCCATTAAATATAGACTGAACTTTTGACTTGCTTGGGCAAGTATAAGGCAGAAGTGACACTATATCACTCTCAAACCTAGGTCTGGAGAGATCTAGTAGCCTCTGCTTTTGCACACATAGAGCCAGGCTCTGCTATGGAACAAGGACCAGACTCTCCTGTTGGAGGAAGAGGCCAAGTGGAGGAGAACCGAGATACCTCAGCTTCCTGGCAATAGCAAAGCCCCAAGCATAAGTGCAGCCACAGGAATGACTCCAGTGACATCATGTGTCCACACGGAGCCTGGCCAAAATTTTTCATCTATAGAATTGTGAGCAATGAAGTAGCTATTTTTTTTTTAAGCCACTAAGTTTTGGAGTGGTTTGTTTTATAGCAATTAGATAACCAAAAAGCACAGGCTGGCTTCCAAAATGTTTCACAAGTGTACTTTAATCTTGTGAAATTCATAAAGTTTTTTGGGTTGAAAAATTCAGTCTGATTGAAATCCCAACATACATCAGAGATAATGACTTAACACTAACCTAGGTCAAAGAGAATGATGGATAAACCCCCACGTCAGTTCACTTACATAAAAGAAAAATATGGCTGTCACATAGACAAGATGTCATCTACATCTTTTGGCCAGTGAAACTTCTTCCTATGGAAAAGCTTTTTGGAGCAAAAATTGATAGTCTGAAAGCTGTTCAATGAAATGAATCTGGAACTAGGAGAGTCTGGAAAATAGAATACTCAAGAGGGTCCAGCTATGGTCATGCCTTCCAGAAGGATTTTAACTTCTCATGCTTGAAGGGACTGTGAGGCACCCTGGCAAGTGTTTGGATGGACACTTTTCAAGTTTACCCCCCTCTCTCTTTTTCCTCAAAAAGTTTGTACATTTCATTAAGGTAAAGTCAAGACTTATAAGTCCTAAAGTCTGTCTTTCTTTTTATTGATTGATTGATTGATGATGTTCAATTAGCCAGCATAGAGTACATAGTTTTTGATGTACTGCTCAAAGTCCTTCTTTCTAATTTTGTGTGTTTCTCTATTCCAATGTTTCCTGTCACTGGACAGTTTTTCCCCAGAAGACTTTTGGCATTGTCTGGAGACATTTTTGGTTGTCACAAATAGAGGTTGGGGTGGAATAGTGCTACTAGATATTAGTGAGTAGAGGGGCCAGGGATGCCACTCAACATCCTACAATAAACCCCTCTCCCAAAAAGAAATCTGGCCCCAAAGTCAATAGTGCAAAATTGAGAAACCTACTTTATTCTGACTCACTTGCTATTGACTAATGATTGTAAACTCATTGAGCACACTCTTGTTTTTGAAGTTTTCAAGTGGTAAAAGTATCACTACCCCCATGTTCTACTATTTGTAAGAAATGTTTTGCTTGCTGAATTTGTTGTGCTTCCTGAATTTTCATAATTTTTGTATCACTTTTATTTTTTAATGCATTATCTTAATAATAAGTATATAATATAAAATAATATACAATAATAATGGGTTGCCCTCAATTTTCATTTAAATACATTTCTTTAGTAAAATCAAAGAATTATGTATCCTGTCTTTGTAAGTCCTAAACACAGAACGTCCATTTGTGCCAATTTATGAAGATGATATCTGCAATACTGTCTTTGTATAAAACAGGTTTTTGAATGCCAAAATGTGTTTTTTTGTTTTTTGTTTTTTAATCTAACTATCTACCTCCATGTGGAGTTCCACAGCAGCTAAGAGGTTTGTCAGGCCCTTATGGTGAGCAAGTCCACATTGCTTCATGGTGATGGCCCGTTCTTCAGGGACCTTGAGGAGATATTGACATGAACGTTCTATGTCTTAGGGAAATGGCCTCAAAAGGTCAGGCAGTCAGATTCCCTGATGGCTGGTGGCATCAGGAGGTGACCAGATATGCGTGAGAGGTGATGCCTTAGAAATTTTAAAGAGAGGCTGGATTAAGTGAGAACCTGAAACTCCATCTTATCCTTTCCCCTCTATCTAGGCAAGATATTAGTTTAGCCATTCAAGAGACATGAATCACTGCCACTATACAAACTTTCCAAAGCACAAAACAGCACTCCTTGGCAACCAGTCCAGACATTCAAATTTTCATTCACTTTTCCTTCTCAACTCTTTCAAAACAATAAGCAGACATTTTCTATCAGCTCCTGTTTATCTGTGCTATTGAAAAGGAAGATTGGTACACATAATCCCAAACAGCTAACAGTCCAAAAATTATTCCTATTTGGCTCAGGAATGCATCCATGTTAGAGTGAAAGGGACTTTTCAGAGCCAACTGACTTAGGGCTAAGCCATGGTTAGTCACTGAGTGAGCATACAACTGTTGGAAAACCATTTAAATTTCTCTGGATTTAGTTTCTTCATTTGTGTAATGAGAATAATAATGTTTTGTCTCTGGGATTTCCATGACTCCAATGAGATAACATACGAAGGTTCTTTGTAAGCTGTAAAATACTATTCAAATATATGAGGTTATTTTACTATTGTGAAGGTTGTGTTCAAGCCCTGGACCATCTGGCAGGAGCGAAACTGAGCACCTAACCCTAGGAGCTGGGGAAAATAGCAGAGCTCTTCCGTCACAGCCCCTGGATGAGCTCCTAGACCAGCCCCACCAGACAAAAAGCAGAACTTGTTCTTTTGTCATTAACTCAGGCAGGTTCTTACTTCAAAACCATGTCTTAGAGGATGTTGGGGTATTCTAATTACATGTGCTGGTGGAAAAGGGAGGCCTTAGCCTTCCCTTGCTCCTCTCTGTGGGCCACAAGCTACAGCTTAGAAGAAGAGTGAACAAGTACACCATTGCTGCTCCCGAGCACACCGGAAAGTAAGATTTCCAGGAGATAAGCTGTAAAGTGAGTAATGAAAGGCCCACTGTTTTTCCCTTGGTAACCTGGGGATCACTTTGCTTTGTGTACTAGGTTGAGAGAGCCAATCTGAGCCCTCTAGAGTTGTTTAATGTAAAAATATTTATATATATATATATATGCGTATGTATATGTATATATATATATACATACATATATATACTGAACTTCAGTATATATATACACATATATGTATATATATGTGTGTGTGTGTGTATATATATATATATAGTCATTTCTGACACGTGACCTTGTCCTACAAATCACTAGCTGACTGTGAGTCATTTCTGGCACGTGACCTTGTCCTACAAATCACTAGCTGACTGTGAGTCATTTAAGGCCAAACTGTGTGAGCTGAATGGGCTACTAGGAAGAGTAATATGTAGAACCTACAAATATATATATGTGTGTGTGTGTATATATACACATATACATATATACATATATATACATATATATGTATATATACTGAAGTTCAGTGTATATATGTATATATGTGTGTATATATACATATATGTGTATATATATACATATGTGTGTATATATGTGTATATATACATATACATGTATATATACAAATATATATGTGTGTGTGTGTACATATATATCATATATGTGTATATATGTATATATACATGTATATATACAAATATATATGTGTGTATATATACAAATATATATGTACATATATATCATATATATGTACATATATGATATATATGTACATATATACACACACACATATATGATATATGTACATGTATATACATATATACATATATATGTATACATATATATGATATATGTACATATATACACACATATATATTTGTATATATACATGTATATGTATATACATATATACACAAATACATGTATATGTATTTGTATGTATATATACATATATACATATATATACATATATGATATATATGTACATACATACACACATATATATTTGTACATATACATGTATATGTATATATACACATATATACACATATATGTATATATACACATATATGTATATATACACACATATATACATATATACACTGAACTTCAGTATATATACATATATATGTATATATATGTATATATGTATATGTGTATATATACACACACACACATATATATATTTGTAGGTTCTACATATTACTCTTCCTAGTAGCCCATTCAGCTCACACAGTTTGGCCTTAAATGACTCACAGTCAGCTAGTGATTCCAGGAAACTACTTAACACTCCTTGAGACCCTGAAGAGAGAACAAAAAGCCCTCCTGCTCCCATCCCCTCCACCTTCACATCACAACAAACACCCTAGGCAGCCACACTTCATCAACAGAAATGATAGAGGAAGAGAAGTGTTTTCTCCACCCAGACCCTAGGAGAATCCTGTTACTGTACAGCTTTCTCTGGTTCCAAGAGCCCTTTCAAAAAAACACAGTGAGCCCTCACAAACAGGTAGGTCTAAATGTGAGATGTGTGTCACCCGATGTCCAAACTTAGTCCAGAGTCAGAAGTGGACAAGGTCACGTGCCAGAAATGACAACAGGACTCATCAGGTCTGGGCCACAGTGCCAGAACGAGAGCTATGGACCGATATGCCATCAAAGCTAACCAGACAGGATACCTCACAGGGAGACTCAGCCCAGGGGTGATTTATGTTCTCTGTCTGGCTTAGACGGGTTCTGTGAACACCACCTTGTGATGCTGGCAGAGACCTGACCCTTGTGGACACCCTGCAGCTGACCTGGAAGGCGTGTTCTCTGAGAAGAAGTGGGCAGGGATCTCTCACTTGCTTTTATATCATGAGCCCAACCAATGGGTTATACTTAGGCAATGCTGAATGGATAAATGAGAGGCAATCAGGAGACTTGGCTCTTCTCCCTGGGTCTCCTTTATTTTTCTTCAAAACGGTTATTTCTACTGCTTCTCCCCAACTCTTAACACAGATAACCAATAATGAAACATATTGTATAATATCTGTAATAATTAAATAGTTAAGGCATTTAAAAAATACTTATTTTATCTCCATCAAGTGAACCTTATACCAGCATTGGAGAAAATTCCTCCAAGGAAGAATGATTTTCTGTCTCCTGTCTTTCTTTGGTATTTTTATATAACTATAGTCCAGTAAAACATTGTTCATTATTTAATTATACTTAAAAAAATACACGTGTCATCCCTGTCACCATTTGAACTATGCAGTGATAGAAGACATGGAAGCCATGACTTACTTATCTTGGTATCCCAGAACCTAACAGTGCCTTTCCCATGGTCAGTGGCAGTGAGGGTATGCAAGGACATGGTGCCAGCAGCAGCCATGGTAGACCCAGTCCTTCCAGTCCACTGCTCTGCCCCAGTGTGAGGCTGGAGTCCAGGGACATGTCTATGGGCTCCTGATTCCAAAAGCTCCCAACATCCACAAGCTTCTCCCTTAGAGCACCTACATGGCATGTCTCATTCCCACCCATAGGACAATTATCAAGAATAATATGACTTTGGTCTGGGCTCTTCTCTTTCAGGAAGTAAACATGTACTCTTAAGGAACTGAAAGTCTTCAGTCATCCCTCAGTCAACACAGAATCAAGAACGGTAACTCTCAGACCTGGAAAGAACCCCCTGCCCTTGGGAAGCCAAGCTACTCTTCTAGGTATTGCTATGTTACAAAATCCACAAATTCACACCCTCTTCCGTAGGCACCATATGCCCTCTCACACATCCTAAATGTGTATGTGTGCATGCACATGCATGTATGTGTGTATATGAGCATGTAGGCACATAAGCAAATGTGTGTTTGGGCTACAGCTTTCCCAGCCAATATAAAGAAAGAAGAGATTTTTGGAAAGTCTAATCAGATAACTGAAGTAGACTATTAAGATGACCCTGACAAGACTTTCATGATTAAATAAGTATAGACACATGCCAACTGGCCTCTATTGCATGATGGGAAAGAAAAAAAAAAAAACAACCAGTCAGAACAATGAATTTGCTAATGACAACAAAATGCTGTATGTTATCAGACAAGTTCACTGAATGTTTCTCAGATTTCTGCTTCTCCTTTCAAAGGGGGGTAAAGGCCACCTTCTATGGGCCAATAGCTGAAGGGAGAGATGAAGTAGAAATGGACAGGACTGGCTTCCTAGAAACACACTCTGCCACCAGATATCTGAGTTACCTTAGGCAAGCCACTTGTTCTCTGTGGGCTTCAGTAAAATTAAGGCATAGAAATGAATGACAGCAAAAACCTTCCCATCCTCTTATACCCTATCCTCCTCTCTGTGGTTCCCTTTTGCTTCACTGGAGAACACAAAACTTCTTGGAGAGCCCACCCAAGACGCAATGCGTGTTCTGACATAGCTTCTCCTTCAAATGATTAGTCCCCGATTTACTAATTCTCTGAGCTTCCCCACTCCCTCATCACTAACTTAAATCTTTCTCGGTTCTCCATTCTTGAAGTAAGGTTGTGGTGATCCACAAGGCGTGGGGGTGAACCAGGCCAGTGGAGTTTCTCTTTGGTTGATGAAAGAATCTACTTTCAAGTTGCTCTTCTTTTAAGAGGCCATCAGAAATGCTTACAGTGTGGAGACCGAGGAGAACATGAATGGATTTTATTCTTTTAATTAATAACAGATGCGACTTAATACATCACGTAAATTGACTAAATATTGTGTTCATTGATCAGATGATAGAACTACAACAATGGGATATGTCAGCTGTAGAGATCTTTGAGATTTCTGAATACAACCCCTTGTTTTATGGGGAAGGAAATTTCAGCTCAGAGAAAGAGAAATGATTTTCTAAAGGCTGATGAGTTCGTGGCATGGATTGAATTAGAACCCAGTGATAAATCACAATAGGAGCCTTAAGTGTGATTGAGAAGTTGGGTAGTGGGGAAGTGTTTGCAGTCCTTTCTGGAGGGGCTACACAGCCATAGAGCTTACTAGAGAGTTTGATCAAATACTAGCAATACTAGCAAATACTAACAAATACTAGCCCTGGCCTTTCAGTGCGTTTTAATGTTCTTCATGTTCTGGACAACAGAAAGCTGTTGACCATTCTGTTTCCAAACCAGAAACCTAAATGCAAAAACACAGAAGGGCATGTGCAATGTTGGGGCAATAATATCTTCCAGTTAACCTTTTTACAAAATTCATGAATAATCTTCCTAACCACCTTGAGGAAGAGGTAGTATGATTCTAAGTTTGCATGTGGGGAAATCAAGATTTGGGGTTTGAGGTAGGATAAGCAGTTGGCTCCCTATCACACATCTGGTGAGTGGCAAAGTAGAGGAAAAAAGTGCAGTTCTTCTGCACGAATGAAAAGATTTTTGCCTGCAGAAACAGACCCAGTTAGGGTGAGCTCACCAATTGGGGAGGCCAACCACAGGGCCTGGTATAACCAAGGGTGTCGGTAGTTGAGGAGCAAATGAAAAAGCAGAGGGGCAGCTGGCCCAGGAGCCTTGCCTGTGAGGCATACCACATACATCTGTCTGGAGCATGGATTAATGTCCCCTTACGACACATAGTTGGCAACCACCAAGTGGTGTTTACCATACATAATGACGGCTATTGCTTGAGTGTGTTCTTGGTACTGTAAATTTCAGAATCTCTCAGGTATCCTTTTGTCTTTTTACAAATTCGTCTTGACACGTGCCCACACATTCTGTATGCTCAGTCTGAACCTATGCCATTCACAGACCACCAGCTTGTACATACACCCAGACATCATGGGGGATAATGCCTGACTTCCTAGCAATCGCAGGAGATGGGCCAGAGAAGGTGAACTTTGAATTAGGAAGTTGAAAACACCAAAACAACTCAATGTACAAAATCAGATCACCTGGAGGTGCTTTTCTTTCTTTTGAAGTTGTCTGTAACATTTTTCTGAATACTGAGATTATTTAATATATGTCCAGCAGGGTTCTGTTACCCCTTCCAAAAATAAATGCTTAATATTTTGGGTGTATCTGTGACTCTGACATAAGAATCAGGCGGCAGGCTTGGGACCTTCATAAATTCAAAGCCAACATAATAACCTTGTGTCATGTATTTAAAGTGCTATAGCATTTTGAAGCACTTTTATGTATTCCTTACAACAGCTAACATTTTTTGAGAACCTGTGTGTCCTATTCTGATTTAAATATTTTTGATTTAATGGGGCCTATTCTGATTTAAATATTCTTGATCATTCTTAGACATTCACTTGATTCTCACAGAATCCCTACGAAGTATGTGTTTATTATAGTCCCCATTTTAACATGTGGAAACCGAGGCACAGAGTCTTCAAGTAACTCGTACAGGGTCACTCAGCTGGGAAGTGACTAAGGCAGAATTCAAACCAGGGTCCCAGGGCATGAACGGCATCTACGACAATCCTGGGAAATATGCTGTATCATTCCCACTCTGCAGAGAAGCCACACAAGCTCAAGAATGTCAAGCAACACCGTCAAGGTCGCCATACCCATGAGTGGTGGGACTGGAAAGCGGCTCTGGCCACCAAGCAGAGCTCTTTCCAAGAGGCAGGTCCTGGAGGAGAGAGAGTGGGAGAGCGGCAGGGGTGGCCTCTCCCTTTGGGCAAAGGGTTGAAGTCTACCAGAGCAAGGGAGACGCCAGCAAGATCGTCCCCTCGGTCTCCGGAGCCGGCCTCAGGCCTTTGTTTGAGGTAAACAAAGTAAGAAACAAAAAGCGACAATAGGGAAAATCAGCCTGCCTTTTGTCTCTAGCAGGCAGCTGGCAAAGCGCTGACCTTCAAGACTTCAAAGGAGGCGTTTGCCCCGTCACACACACACTCTGCCTTTCGGAGCCTGAAAATGTTGTTTGCTGGTCCTACCCTGGTCCTGTATGAATGGAAAACCCAACCACACATTTATTGACTCCAGTTATATGCCAGGCACTGTGCTAGTCCTCACGTGATTCTGAGCCCTTGAGTGCTGCTTTGAAGGAGGGAGCATTTACTGGTGAAGAGATGGAGACTCAGAAAGGACATGATCTGCCCAGGGTCACCAAGCTCAGAAGCTTTTGTTCTGCCTTCCCTAACAGTCTGCTCACGGCCTTTCTAACTCAGGGTTGGCAGTTCCATCCTTCCAGGAGGTCGGGATAAAAACCTGGGAATCACCTTAACCCTTCCCCGTCACACACTCCACATCTAACCAGACAGGAAATTCCATTGGTTCAATCTTCCAATTACACCCAAATTGTGACGTGCCTCACTTCTCCACTGCCACCACCCTGCTCAAAGCCATCATCACCTCTGGAAGGACTAAAAATGTTTCTAACTAGTTCCCTTGCTTCTACCATTACCCCTCCATGGTCCATTTCCCAGTACGGCTCCCCAAGTGATACTATTAAAACAGAAATCAGGTTGAGGCCACCTCCAATGACTCCTCATTTCTCTGGAAATTTTTCGGGAAAGCCAAAGTCCTTACAGTGGTCTACACAGCCTAAGAGAGTGTGTGCTCCCTAAGACCTTTGACCTTTCCTACCCCGGACCACTCCACTCTGTCCTGCCAACATTCTGACGTTCCTCAAACATGTCAGGACAGTTCCCAGTGGGGTACTTGGCCTCAGCTATCCCCTCTGCTTGCAATGTTCTTGCCCCGTGTTCCTATACAAGTCACTCCCCCACTTTCTTCAAGTTTTTCTCCATAAGTCATCTTTTGGATAAAGCCTATCCTGAATGCTTCCTACAGCTGCAATCCTCATCCTTGGTCATCCTGAGCCTGCTCCACATCTCCCACGTCCGTTAGCACTTACCCTCACATAGTATATATTTCATTATGTCTTGCTTATATAAGACACTTTTGTGGACATCGAATCCTCCACAAAAGACCCACCAGTGGAATGTAAGCCCCACAGAGGGAGAAGTGTTTGTCTGCTTGATTCAGTGTTGTAGTCCCAGTGTCCAGAACAATTCTTGGTACTTTGGAGACACTCAAAAAATAGGTAGCATGAATAAGTGAATGAATGGATATAAGGTGAATGAATGAATGAATGCATGAGAAAGGTCCTTCTTCTGTCCCAGGGAATGAAGAAACAAAGGCGAAGCTGCATCCGTGCATAGGCAGGTGTCCCTAGGCAGGGCCTTCCCTAACAGTGAACACGCAGGCCCTGCTCCATCCATGGCGCAGACCCAACTCTGCCTTTCCAACCAGCCTCTGGATCTGGGAAGCCTGAGGCAGATGAGAGCATGCTGGAGGCTCTATAACTTCTACAGATCCCAAACACGTGAGGGAAGCAGGATGAGCTCACACAGTGCCAAGAGAGGCCAGATCCTGCCTTAGCTGTGGATCTCAGAATCCTTCCCTTTGTCACTTGGTGGCAAGTGCAAGGGATGACTGTATAAGACAGCATAGCACTTGTTCTAGGGAAAGTAGGGAAAGCACTGTGTCCCAGGATCAGGACTTCCCTTATGACTCTTAAACTGGATGCCCCAAAAGGTAGAAGCCAAGCCAGCCTGCCAACCTTAGCACACACTAAGCATTTCCCAGTTGCAAATTAGTATCTCAAAAATAATTTTGAAGGTTACTTTATATTAATTCCATTAATTTTAATCTACTAATTTATTATTCTATGAGTGGTATTTTATGATATTAGTTTATAATTTAATATCTGAAATTATACTAATTTATCAACATACTAAAAACAAGGATATTTCTGTTCCACCAAAAGTTTGCGGAGGGTTCCAAATTCTGCTCTATGATACAGCCTTTTTTAAAGCTTTGAGTCATTCCCCTTTTCTAAGTAGCTCCACGAACTTCAGGTATAGATTGGATGTTAGCTCATCCTTTGCTCCAAAGTTGTTCAGACATTACTAAGGCCCTTGGCATTTTCACTGGGCGGGGGTCTCAAAATTCCCGCCAAGAACTCTTCTGAAGTCTCTTCTGCAGAGTCTGTAAATGGATTAAGAGCTGGGACCAGCCAGCTTCAGTTACTGTCCTCCTGAGAAGACAGGAGACAGATACTACTCATGCAGGCAAGCTGTGGTAAGAACGGCACGTCTTACTGATGTGTTCTGAGACTCCTGCTGAGAGAGACCGCTGCAGAAGACCAGCCAAAGCCCTGGACCTGGAGCCAGGAGACCTGCACCTGCGTGTGACTCTGCCTCTCATTTGCTGTGTGTTCTTGGGTAAGTCACATGTCCTCTCTGAGTGTTGCTTGGTCTGCTGCTCTGGGAAAAGAGGCCCCCCTCATGCTGCCTCATCCAATGTCCCAGAAGTTCTTTGTAAACTATAAAGTTCTGTTCGTGCATGAGGGGCTTTCATGCTTCTGATAAAATATCCTGCTCCCCAGGTTGCTGAGAGCGTGATGTGTGAAGTTTCAGAGGTGAATGAAGGGGAAATGAGCAGCGCCGGGCTCTCACCATGGCCCGGCACAGGGAGGGCTGCATGGCGGCACCTCCTCCCCGCTGGCTCTGGCCCTGATGTGTCATGCAGCCAGTGGAGGTGGTGATGATCTCCTGTTCCTTCCATCATAAAGGTCACAAAATGGATTCACCCCTTAACAATTCATCTGGAGTCACCCAGGCACAGCCCAAGGCATGACTGGCTTTGTCTGCGTGGCATCTCTCATTTATTCATCAGCTTCCCCAGGAAAGGAGAGCCAGTGTTGTTTGGTGCTGACAAGGAGAACAATGCAGCGAGTATTTATTGCTCTGCCCTCACACCTGCAGGGGCTTAGCTTGGCACTGAGCATGGGCAGGAACAAGAGCTGGGCTTTTCCATCCTCTGCGCACAGCAACAAGGAAGGCACATTTGCTTCAACTTAATGCAAAGGGTGTGTGGTGAGTCCTGGGCCAAGCAGGCTGCTGGGCCAACAGGAGGAAGGGCTGGCTCCAGGGTGGGAGGCAGGGGCCAAGCCCTGTCCCACCCTCAAAGGGTGAAAACAGGGAAAGGCACTTGCATCATCTTGGTCCAGATTCTGACTTTGGCCTCTATTAGTCACAAGACCTTTGGCAAGCCACTGAAGCTCCAGTTCTCCCCTGAACAACTATGATAAGAGTAATTAATACGCAACCACGAGGGCTCCTGTGAGTTTTAAAAATGAAAACTATGTGACAGCATCCAACACACAGCAAGTAGCTATATAGTCAGTACTTGTTGTCGATCTTATTGGAGCCAAGAGACAGCCACACGGGAAACAGCCACACACCACGAGGCAGCCTGTGTCATGGTGCTGAATTAAACATCAGCAGGTGCCAGCCTGGCTGGCACTGACAGCCGTCCTCTGCCCCCGGCTGTGTTGTGGAGCACTGACAGCAGCCAATAGGGCATCTGTCTGACTTCACGGGACAGGGCCCCACCGTGGAGCCATTCTGCCTGGGTGATGGAAAACTCCATCTTCTCCTGTGCCTGCCCATTTCCACATCCTCCTGGCCCAGTTAGGAGTGGGAGGATCATTTACCTTGCAGATCTAACCCTTAGGATATAGGCCTGCAGTAGGTTTCTAGTAGAGGATACGGAAGAGGTAAAACTCAAGCCCACCCTCAAAAAACAATAGGAAGCATATGTGTAGAGACATAAACTCTCTCTCTCTCTCTCTCTCTCTCTCTCTCTCTCTATATATATATATATATATATATATATATATATATATGCTTTGATTACTGGGTATAAACAAAATAAAATGTTATGGTGCTTTCAAGCCACAAGAAATGTGGGAAATCAGGAGGTTTGCATGGTAGGGAAGACATTCACAAGTGGCTTGGGGAGTAGCTCTGGCTTGCATGAGGGACCGATGCAGGCTTACCTACAACATGCCCAAACACAAAAAGGAGATTTCCCTTTGGAAAGAGAAAGAAAGAATTATGTCTTGTGGCAAAAGCCCATTCTGGAAGATCACTTTCCAGCATAAGAAGAGAGAAAAGGAGAGATGTGAGAATAACAGCAAGCAGACCAGAAGAGAGTGGCTTTGGAGGGCAGTTGGACCAGCATTGGGGCTGGTAGGTGGAGGTTATTCCGGTGAGGGGGGTGGGGGTAGGAAAGGTAGGGGTGGAAAGTGGCTGACATGCGCAGGTGGTAGATGCCCATTGTGGTTGAGGCGCAGGCTGGGGGACTTGTGGGAGCAGGGAGAGGGTTCTGAAAGGAAATTAGGTCCAAGCATGGATAGGTGAGGCACTGGGCTGGATTTCATCTTCGACCGTGGAAGAAATAGGATCAGAACACTGCTTGGAGCAGACCTAGAGAGAGCAATGGAGTGATGAGAAATGGAAGCAGAAAAGCCTGTAGGTTGCTCTCAAAACCAGACAAGAGGTGATGACCGCTGGAATAGAGAAAAAGAGGGGACAATGAACAGGGTTTTAAGCTAGGCTTGACCCGACCAGCAAGGTTTTAGATGTGCAGTAGCAAACACACATCAGGGCCCTTTCTGGGCCTCACCACCCACTTACCCCCTCAAGGCCCCCCTCTACCCTGGCAAATTCCCCAGAGAATGGGCCGCACCTGCCACCTCTGCTTCCTCCCCACCCACTTTCTCCTTCACATCCGGCAGTGTCCCCACGCCCTCCTCTGCTCAAGAATGGCTCTCTTGAAGGTCACCAAGGCCCTCTCCAAGGCCAAATCCAAGGGCTTCTTCTTCAGTCCCATCTTCTACACAGAATTTGATATTGTTGATCTTTTATTTGTAATTCTTCCTTTTGGGTTTCTGAAGCAAGACACTCTGCTGGTTCACACCTACTTTCTGGCCCTTTCTCCTCCTCAGTCCCTGTGCCCTTATTTTCTCCCTTTTGTTCCCCCAGCAGAGCATTTCCCCACAGCATCTGTCTTCTCCTTCTTTATAATCTCTCTTCTAGTAATATCTCCAGTCTCTGACCACAGCTTCAACTACTGCATCTCCCTGGGCTGTGTTAAATCTACATCCTCAGCATTGGACCCACATTTCAGAAGGCCTTTGGAACTCTGTACTTGTATGTCCTGGATGCCTTCAAACCCAATATGGCTTTCCTTCAAGGTCACCTCCTCCTCCTCCTTACTTCCCTGTTTCTTTTAATAGACCATCAGTCCCCTAGGCACCTACACTCAAAATTCCAGAACATTTTAAATGCTTCTATTCTCTTGTTGCAACGAACCACCATCATCATCTTTGGTCATTCTATCCTGGGATCTCATATCCACTTTTTCTTTTTCTTTTTCTTTTTTTAAGACTCATTTATTTATTTGAGAGAGTGGGGAAGGGGCAGAGGGAGAGGGAATCTCAAGCAGATTCCTGGTTAAGAGTGGAGGCTGATGCAGGGCTTAATCCCATGTTCCTGAGATCATGACCTGAGCCAAAATCAAGAGTTGGATGCTTAACCTACTGAGTCACCCAGGCACCCCACCACATCTACTCTTTCTATTTTCACCACAGTTTCAGCTCTACCTAAATCATGATAGGGTATGACAATTTGTCCATGGGTACTCTCTATCCAGTCTATAATCATGAGTTGTCTTGCCTGTGATGACCCAATCGATCTTCCCAAATATTTTTATTGTTCATGTTATATAAACTCCTCAGTACATATCAAGTCTCTGGCACTAAACTGAATTCTGGGGAAAGAAAAACTGAGCTGTCCCTGTACTAGTTGAACAGGCCTGAAAGCGAATAATAGCCAAAAGGTAATGTAAGACAGTAATACAAATGTGAACACCTGCTGTTAGAGCATGAAGGAAGGAGTTATTGACTCTGGAGGTAAAGTGGGAAAGCATCAGAAGAGCTGTCATCAAAACTGGTTCTTTACAATCAACAGGGGTTTAAAAGATAAAAAAAAAGGGGAAAAGTTGCATTTAAAAGATCAGAAACTACAAGTCTAAAGACAAAGAAGCATAGAAGTCCATGGCTAGGAGGAGGAATGGCAGTTGATCAAGTGACAGTAAGATGCCACCTGTGACTGGAGATATGTTGGAGAGGTAGATTTCGTCTTGCATGTTGTATTGAGAACAGGCTTTCTCTTGCAGCAGTGGGGTGTCAGAGGAGAGTTTTCAGCAAAGGAAACTATGGTCATTTAGCCATGGACCAGAAATGGACCATGGGTTGGGTCTAGAAGAACAACATGATGCAGTTGAAGGTGAATGCCAAATCCCACTACGAATTAGGTGACACCGAGTGTCAAAGCAATGTCAGTCAATGGGTCACCCCGGAAGATGCCAGGAAACTTTCAGCGGACTCCTGACATAGAGACCAGGAAAAGTGATAACACCAGGAACCAAAGGTGGCAAGCATGAGCATGGAAAGAAGGTGTTGATGAAATGCAGGGGAAGGGCGACTAATTTGTCTCCAGCACATACAGTTTTCTCAGCAACAAGGCTGTCTCTGAGGAGCTCATGATGTCTCTAAAGTACCAGTATATGTCAGATTGTCCCCAAGCCCATTACTCTGCTGACAGGATAGAGAATACAATAAAGGGAAAGAACATTTTGGCAGAAAAGTCAGGAGGCTTGTTACACAGGCTGTGTCAGAGACAACGGGGCCACATGGGAAGAGACAATGGTACAGAAGTGAATAGTCTTCAGCAATCCACAAACCCTAGTGACTTCCAAATGGTCAAAGAGAGGAAGGATCCAAGTCAACCTTTATCACTTTATGTCACTTGTTTGCTCAAAACACTCAAAAATACTAATTTTCTAGAAATATTGTCAAAATGTAGGACACAGATTTTAGATAGCATAAGGACATAGCACTGAATTAGCATCAATTTTCATAGTCAGCAACTTGTTGATTCAACTCTCTTTTGATCCTTCTGATAAAAATCAAGGAGGCTGTTTAATTCTAGTATGTACATAGCACCTCTTCACCCTGCATAGCATCCCTTTCTATCAACAACACAGCAAGCTCATGACTTTCAAAATGCTGCAGTTATCTACCTGCAATTTTATTTCATTGTTTATATGTAATCACCAAATGTCTAAAATCTCTTTCAAGTGCTTTGGACTTGTTTTGCTTTTTTTGATTTGGTTGTTTGTTTGTTTGTTTGTTTTGTGTTTGTGTGTGTGTGTTTGTTTTCTGTGTTTTGTTTGTTTGTTTTTTTTGTTTGTTTGTTTGTTTTTTTTACCTGTTAGAGAAGTTTTAGAAACATTCCCTTTAAAGTAAGGAAGATATGTGTTGAGTTTGAGGAGTTCTTTATAGATCTTGGATATCAGCTCTTTGTCTGTTGTGTCATTTCTGAATATCTTCTCCCATTCGTGGGTTGCCTCTTTGTTTTGTTGACTGTTCCCTTTGCTGTGCAGAAGATTTTTATCTTGATGAAGTCCCAAAAGTTCATTTTCTTTTTTGTTTCCTCTGCCTTTGGAGACATGTCTTGAAAGAAGTTGCTGTGGCCAATGTCCATGAGGTTAGTGCCTATGTTCTTCTCTGGGACTTTGATGGATTCTTGTCTCACATTGAGGTCTTTCATACATTTAGAGTTTATCTTTGTGTATGGTGTAAGAGAATGGTTGATCTTCATTCTTCTACACATAGCTTTCCAATTTTCCCAGCACCATTTATTGAAGAGACTCTCTTTTTTCCACTGTATATTTTTTCCTGCTTTGTCGAAGATTAGTTGACCATAAAGTTGAGGGCCCATATCATGTCAAAAAATGAGCAGAAGACATGAACAGACACTTCTCCAAAGAAGACATACAAATGGCTAACAGACACATGAAAAAATGTTCATCATCATTAGCTATCAGGGGAGATTCAAATCAAAACCACATTGAGATATCACCTTCCACCAGTTAGAACAGCCAAAATCAACAGGACAGGAAACAACAAGTGTTGGAGAAAGGGGAACCCTCTTACACTGTTGGAGGGAATGCAAGTTGGTGCAGCCACTTTGGAAAACACTGTGGAGATTCCTTAAGAAATTAAAAATAGAGCTACCCTATGACCCTGAAATTGTACTACTGGGTATTTACCCCAAAGATACAAATGTAGTGAAAAGAAGGACCATCTGTACCCCAATGCTCATAGCAACCATGGCCACAGTCGCCAAACTGTGGAAAGAACCAAGATGCCCTTCAACAGATGAATGGATAAAGAAGATATGTTCCATATATACAATGGAGTATTATGCTTCCATCAGAAAGGATGAATACCCAGCTTTTGTATCAACATGGTTAGGACTGTAGAAGATTATGCTGAGTGAAATAAGTTAAGCAGAAAGAGTCAACTATCATATGGTTTTGCTTATTTGTGGAGCCTAAGGAATAACACAGAGGACATTGTGAGAGGGAGAGAAGTGAGTTGGGGGAAATTGGAGGGGGAGACAAACCATGAGAGACCATGGACTCTGAGAAATAAATTGAGGGTTTTGGAGGGGAGGGGGGTTGGGGTTGGGTGAGCCTGGTGGTGGGTATTCAGGAGGGCACGTATTACACAGAGCACTGGGTGTGGTGCATAAACAATGAATCTTGGAACACTGAAAAAAAAATTAAAAAAATAAATAAAAATAAAAATAAAAATGAATAAGGTAAGGAAAATGATCAGTGAACCAAAAATAGATCAATAAAAACTATCCAATCTGATGATCAAAGATGGGGAAGGGGAGAATGAAGAAATATGGATGGAGCATCAGAGACCTGTGGGAAAAACTTCAAACAAAACAACTTATGTATAATGAGAGTCCTAGCAGGAGGGGAGAGAAAGACATAAAAAATATTTGAAGAAATAATGGCCAACAATATTCCAAATTTTATGAAGAGCTCAACAAACCCCAAAATAAACACACCAAAAATATCTAGACCCATCACTATCAAATTGCTCAAAGCCAAAACAAAGAGAAAATGTTGAAAGTAACAAGAGAAAAAAGACTCACTGTGTGCAGAGGAACCACGACATATCATCAGAAACAAGGCTAAAAGGAAGTGCAGTGCCATAAAGTACTAAAAGGAAGTTAACAAATAATTAGAGAGTTCAGCAAAATTACTCTTTAAAAATGGAAACAGAAGGAAAACATTCCCAAAGAGAGAACATCGGAGAGAATTTGTTGCTGGTAGACCTGCATTTTAAGAAATACTAAAGGAAGTCCTTCAGGCTGACCGGAAATCACACAGGTAGTAACTTGAATCCACAAGAGGAAATGAAGAGCTCCCAAAATGTTAAATATACGGGCAAATTTAAAAGAGTGTATAAATATAAATGCTTCTCTGTTCTCCTCTTCATTTCTTATAAAATATGATCACATAATAAAAAAAAAACCATTGAGTTACACACATTGAACATGTAAACTTTGTGGGACATAAATTATACCTCAATAAAATTATCCAAGAAATATAAAAAATGCGTAAATAAAAATAAAAACAAAAAAATAAAGTAAGGAAGATGATAAGTTATTTGCAGCTAGGCACCCTTCATTCAGCAGAGTTCAAACAGTCCTGGCCAACAGAGAAGTGACAAGAAAAAGATATGAAGCCTAAGAACTGGGAAGAAAGAGAAAAAATCATAGTAGATAAAATGATCATTGGGGCGCCTGGGTGGCTCAGTGGTTTAAGCCTCTGCCTTCGGCTCGGGTCATGATCCCAGCATCCTGGGATCGAGCCCCACATCAGGCTCTCTGCTCAGCGGGGAGCCTGCTTCCTCCTCTCTCTCTGCCTGCCTCTCTGCCTACTTGTGATCTGTCAAATAAATAAATAAATACATCTTTAAAAAAAAAAATGATCATTTACACAACCCAAGAAAATTAGCAAGCTACTATAATAATAACCAACCAGAAAATGTCTTTGAAAGTTAAGTTGCATTTATAAGAAGATAATAAACCCACAAAGAATCTACAAATGAAAACACGATTTAAAATAGGAATTAAAAGTTCTAAAGAAATTAACAAAAATGTATAAGACCTACATGGAAAGAAATGATAAAATAAGTGATCAGGCATTAAAAAAAACTCAATATAATGAGAACAATCCTACGGTCATGAATGAGAAAACACATAAACATTCCGATTCTCCCCCAAGTAATATGTAAAAATTACATAATTTTGGTGTAAATCTTACCAGGATAAGATAAAATAATGTTAAAATTTATATGAAATTATAAAGGTCTATGAAGTGTTTGTTTTTTGAAAAAGAAGAACTAAAAGAGGATACTCTTTACCTACTATGTGTTAAAACTTGTTACAAAGACAAATTAATTAAAACTAGCATGATACTGATGTGAGGACAAAGAAATGTAGCAATGAAATGGAACAAAGGATTCAGAAAGAGAATTCACACATGTAAGGGAACTTGGTTTACCGCAGATCACAAACTAATAGTGAAAGTATTAATTATCTGGTAGATTGTGATGGGGAAATTGAAAAACACAGAAAAAGGTAAAATTAAAACTCAAATTCAAAGTAGTTGTAAAAATAAATTCTTGCCAGATTAAAGACTGAAATATGAAAGGTGAAATTATAAAACTATTAAAGAAAATTTGGAAACTATCTCTGTGCTCTTCTATTGAACAAAGGTTTGCTAAGCAAGATAAAAAAGCATCTAGCATAAGGGGAAAACTTTGATTTGACCACATAAAAATGAAATATTTTGTTCTGAGAAAAACTCTCTACACAGTTGCCAGACAGGGAAAATATGTTGCAAAACACATGACTGATTATAATCCAGAATATATAAGAAATTTATGTAAATATGCAAGAAACAGTCAGGAAACCCAAGAAAATATATAGGCAATTTATAGATGTGAAAGCTAAGATACTGCATATGCAAATAGATGGTCAACTCAATTACTAATCAGTACAATGTGAAATCAAGTGATAATGTGAGACACTACTTTATATCTATGAAACTGGAAAAAATAAGAAAATAAATCAAATATTGCTATAATATCTAGTACTGGGAAAAAGGAAACTCACAGTCTTTGCAGGTTAAGGTATAAGTCAGTACAGTCCTTTTAATACAAAACGTATAAGATTTGGTCAAGTGTGCACATGCCCAATGCCCAGCAATTTTAGTCCTGGCAACTTTGCTCAAACAGAGATACAAAGACACATATGCACACAAAATTTTATAGCAAAGATTTGGAAACAACTTTGGAAACCAGACTAGAGATTTAATCTGAAAATTCAACCTGGTACAAAATTGGGGAATAATAAAAATGCTTTCTAAGGCTGAGCACAAATGGCTTCCTGATTACTTTAATTACTTTATTTACTAAGTTGAATCCTCTCAGCATCTTATGTCTCCAATGAATAATGGTAAATTGACTGTAGGTGGTTTTAAAACTAAACCTCTCAAAGTGGTTAAGGGGAGAGGGAGACACAGGCTTCCAGTTATGGAATGAATAAGTCATGGGAATAAAAGGCACAACATAAGGAATATAGTCAATGATATTGTAATAGTGTTGTATGGTGACAGATGGTAGCTACACTTGTGGTGAGCATAGCATAATGTATAAACTTGTTGAATCACTATATTGTACACCTGAAACTAATGTAACATTGTGTGTCAACTATACTCAAAGGAAAATTTGAAAACAAAACAAAACAAAACAAAAGAGCTAAGTCTCTCATTTCCATGCCTATTTCATTCCAAAAACTCAATTTGAAAAGTATTATGGACTGAACAGTGTCTCCCAAAATTCATAGGTTGAAGTCCTAATCCCAAATGTGATTTTTTTGAAGATGCTGTCTTTCAGGAGGTAATTAAGGCTAAATCGGGTCACTGGGTGGGGCCCTAAACCAGTATGACTGGTGTCCTTATAAGAAGAGGAAGAAATACCAAGAATGAGCACACACAGAGGAAAGGTCAAGTGAGGACACAGAGGGAACACCGGCATCTGCAAGCTGAGAAAGGAGGTCTCAACGGAAACCAATACTTTTGTCACCTTGCTCTTGGACTTCCAGCCTCCATCACTGTGAGAAAATAATGTTCTGTTGTTTCAGCCACTATTTGCTATGGCAGCCAAGCAGATTAATAAAAAGAGCATCTGTAATTGACAGGAAATTCCCTGGTTCTAACCAATTCTTTAATTTTTTTATTCATCTTTGTGCAGACTGCCTTGCCAAATGTATGCAGGAACAATAAAAATTAGTATTTTCATTGGAAAACCCCGTGTTTTGCTGCACCCTCCCTCACACCCTTATAAAAAACAGACCTAAATCAATCTTCTTTTTTTTTTTTTTTTACTGTATTGTTATTTGTAATTAATCACTTTAACAGCACTCTGTGTGTGGGCTTATGGGTCCCTGACTCTTTATGTGATCTCCGGTTAAACACTTTGCTTCTTCTAATGCAAAACCTTTGACAAAGCAGCAATGTTGATTAGGAGACAGGATACAAGATGGGATTCCAAAGTACTAGATGATAATCACTTTCCTCAAGAACTTTACAAATTAGGGTGGCAGAAAGAAGCGCACACACACACATATGCAGACTAAGATTTTGACAAACTTTTATAGGTATGTGTGGCCTTACCTGTCCCTCCCCTCACCTCCCTCCCACCCCCTAATAAAATCCAAAGAAGATGAAGACTGGATTGGCTATGCTAATATCCATACATAAAGGTTGGTTAAAAAGCTGCAATTTAAAGCTCATTTAGTGTTATGAAGGGTGTGTTTTTCTCCAGCACCTGAGAGGATTACCATCTTGCTCTAAGGCCAAATTGATCTTGCAGGGCAGAGGATCTCATATCTGGTTTCAGGCTCAGAAAAGAGACTTACACAGCCACCACTAGACTGGGTGGGGCAGGTGCCAATGATTCTGATGAATTCACCTGAGATCTTAGAAAATCATAGTCATAGGAAAGAATATGTGATGTGGCGTTAAGAGACAGTACTGACAATTTACTGATGAGGAAACTGAGGTCCACAGAAGGGAAGTGTTTAAGGTCACTGTGATCACACAGGGGAAACCTGGCATCCACCACAGCTCGGTGCACAGCACCACACCCAGGACAGGGTCCCTTAGTGGAGGACACCGAGTGCTTGCAGGTACCAACTAGGGAGAAATTTTTCTTGAGAATCATAAACTTGAATGTTTGCCTCCTACTTGTACATTAAATAGCGTTACTTAGGGGCGCCTGAGTGGCTCAGTCAGTTAAGCTAAGTCTGCCTTCGGCTCAGGTCATGATTCCGGGGTTCTGGGATCAACCCTGCATTGTGCTCCCGGCTCAGCGGGAAGTCTGTTTATCCCTCTCTCTCTCTCTGCCCTCCCCTTGCTTGCTTGTCCTCCCTCTCTCTGTGTCTCTCAAATAAAAAAGTCTTGAAAAAAATAGTACTACTTAACATGTATGTAATGACTTCCAAATATGTGAAAATCAGAGGCAGTGAGGTGGGGAGGAGTGGAGATTAGATACCAAAATGATTGGTGTGGCTCC
Organism: Martes martes; assembly: GCF_963455335.1. Taxonomy (NCBI): domain Eukaryota; kingdom Metazoa; phylum Chordata; class Mammalia; order Carnivora; family Mustelidae; genus Martes; species Martes martes. Next base: position 102,221,680 of record NC_137895.1, on the reverse strand, counting down.
TGCCGTCCACAGAACACCCGGGATAGTTTGGAAGACAGATGGAATTGCAGATAGTTTAAGGGAGTATGTGAAAGGAAGAGCTAGGGGGAGGTAAGAATGTGGGTGAGAGTGAAAATTCTGAGTTGGTGTCTTGCTAACAGTGTGAATGAGAAGCTTTAAAAACCCCATGCCAGGGTGCCTGGGTGGCTCAGTGGGTTAAAGCCTCTGCCTTCAGCTCCGGTCATGATCTCAGGGTCCTGGGACCGAGCCCCACATCAGGCTCTCTGCTCAGCAGGGATCCTGCTTCCCTCTCTCTCTGCCTGCCTCTCTGCCTACTTGTGATCTCCGTCTGTCAAATAAATAAAATCTTTAAATAAAAAAATTTTAAAAAGCCCCATGCCATCAGTTTGTTAACTGGAGGTTTAGAGATCTTCTAGGGTATATCCAAAGTATGCACATAATGGCTGATCACCCACTGTCAATAACTATACTGTATGTTCAAGTGGGGAGAGAGGTTTAAGGAGAGGTGAGGACAGTGAAGGTGATTTCCTGCATCAGAAACTGTCACTGGGGGCATGTGGGGAGCTCAGTTGCTTAAGCGTCTGCCTTCGGCTCAAGTCATGATCTCAGGGTCCTGGGATCAAGTCCCGCATCAGGCTCCTTGCTCAGTGGGGAGTCTGCTTCTCCCTCTGCCTTCTGCTCCTCCTACTTTGTGTTCTCTCTCTCTGATGAATAAAAGTCTCTAAAAAAAAAAAAGAAAGAAAGAAAAGAAAAGAAAAGAAACTGTGACTGGTTTTCAGAATGGGTAGAGCTGATACAGGACAGCTTCCTGGAGAAAGATGACCACTTACTGAAATTCCTAAAAGAGGGGTGAAGCTATTCTGTTGCAGTACATAAAGCGTACACTGTTACTTTGTGGCTTGTAGGAAGCTGACCCAGAGCCAGCGTTAAGTCCAATAGGCTGCTTTATTTTTTTCCTGCCCTCAAGAAAAGCTATGGACCAGGCATAGGAGGAACAGGCTCTGTTAAGGTGGTAAAGAATGGCATATTCTTCCTTCCATGCCTGCTTCCAAGCTGTCTGGTTTAGCTACATTTATGGGGTGTGGAAGACAAGTGGAAGGAGACAACCCAGCACAGGAAGGCAGGTTGGATTATAAGTCATTATGCACAGCAGTAAGCAGTATTTGTATAAACCAGTCTGACCCATTCCTGCCAAGAGGGATTTTAAGTAATACAAATAGAAAACATTTTTTGAGGAAGGCTCCAGAGGGAGACTGAAGGGTAGGACTTGGCTGACTGGGGTTAGAAAATCCCCCAAACAATTGTTAGGACATGAATATAACTCCTAAGATGGGCTACATGGGAGGAGGCATGCTGGGGGAGAGGACGAAGTCAGGAGGAGAAGGGGAGGTGGCTAGAAGCAAAGGTGTCCCTTTTGGGTTTTTTTGTTTTTTCAATCAGAACCAAGGTACTTGTGGACCAGACACTCCAAATTTCAGTTTCTTTTCCAGAAAAAAAAAAAAAAAAAAAAGATACTATCTTAGGCCAACTTCTCCATAAAACAGGCTCCGAGCTAGAAATTTATGTGCAGAAGATCAGTGGGGAAGCCAGGGGAGTAGGACAGGGCAGAGGCAGAAGTTGAACTGCAGGCCCCAGCCAATGCTGCAGGGTGTTCAGGAGTTGAAGTGAGCCCTCAGGGGTGTCCTGAAGGAGGCAAGAGGGCCAGACTTCTGTGCTTCTACATTTGTCCATCATTACATGCAGACTGTCCCTGGGAAGCAGGTTTAATTGTGGGCAAGGCAGCTTTAGGAATTGTTCCTTTGCCAAGGGCAATGCCCCGAGAAGGATCCAGCTCTGAGTCCCCAGGAGCCAACACAGCACCTGGGGAATGATTGCCTCAATCCTGAATGAAGCATCGGGGCTTCAGGAGATCTGGGGTGAAGTCCTAACTGCTGCTTAATGGCCACATGGCTCCGCAGGAGTCACTTCCCCTCTGTGGACCCTTATTTTCTCATCTGCAAATGACAAGGTCATGGTCAGGTCTCCTTTAACTGTGATGGCTCTGGGATTCTAATGGTAGCAGAGTATATACTGGCAGCAACAGTCATCTTTCCACTGTTTCCTATGTTCTTCTTCCACCGTCCAAATTTCCATAAATTTTGTCTGAAACCTTTTCATGACTTTTTCATCTATCCTCCACCTCCACATTTACTTATGTGTAAGTGGAAAGCAGGGAGCTAAATACTGTGAAATACAGAAATATATATATATCTATATATCTATATATCTATATAACTATATATAGTTTTACTATTAGTATAGTTATATTGTTATATAGTTATAGTTAGTATAGTTATATAGTTATACAATATAGTTAGTGTGTGTGTATATATATACACACAATATATATTATATTTATATATATATAAAATTCATGGGTTGTGCTCTCCAGAGACATACACTTTCCCACTGGGGGACAAATAGAATTGCCCAAAATAATTGGTAGATGCAGGATCAGAGAATGGGTGACAAAAATTTGGAAGTCATTTGCACAAAAGCAAGAATTAAACCCAAGGAAAAGTATGAAGTCATTGAAGAGGGAATTTTCAGAAAGAAGGTGATTGAAGTTTGAATTCTGGAGCACATACACTTTGGTGTAGATAAAATCCCAACTTTGGGGGCCCACAGCAAGAGTACCTATGGAAGCCCACATACTGTCTTATTTAAAAGTTATAAATTAGGCTAACATATAGTCAAATAAAGTAGGTTCTATTCTCCCACTCTAGCAAATGTATCTTTGTAATAAGAAATAGAAAAACATGGGCATATATATATATAAAATATATATAAATATATAAGTATATTTATAAATTTATATTTATAAATATATAAGTATATTTATAAATATACATATTTATAAATATATTTATAAATATATAAGTATATATATATATTTTATATATTTATATATATAAGTATATATATTTAGTCATTTAGTCATATATATACATTTAGTCATATATATACATTTAGTCATATATATACACACATATATGTGTATATATATGACTATATAGTCATTTAGTCATTGTTGATTGAACATATATATATATATATGTTCAGTTAGCCAACATATATAGCCAACATATAGTACATCATTAGTTTTTGATGTAGTGTTCAACAATTCATCAGTTGTGTATAACACCCAGTGATCATCACAACATGTGCCCTCCTTAATACCCATCACCCAGTTACCCCATTCCCTCAAACCCCTAGCTTCTGTAACCCTCAGTGTTTTTCCCAGAGCCCAGAGTCTCTCATGCCTAAATCTATTATTGGATATTCCTGAATGTTCTATTGATGAACTGGTGGTATTTAGATGAGCAATAAAATAAATATGATACTTCATACATAATAAAAGGCATTACCATTCATATTTAAAAATGATTCATAAGTAATGATATTTTTATGTTTTAACACTTATTTTAAAAATTTTTATTGCCTTTATTTCAGCAAAATTTCTAATTATATTCTTATAATCAAAATGTGCACATAATTTTTATTTCATTTATAGTACAACATTTAGTGAGTAATTTTAGTTGTAAATAGCTTCTTAGGAATTTAAATTTGGAGAAACTTTGTTCTATGAAGGCACTAAGAATTTTAATACCATTCTTCAAATGGTACTTACATTTAGAAATCAAATATGAACTTTACATATCATCTTCAATATTGTAATGGAATGGCATGTAATAAACTATTGTTATCAAAAATATTATAAAATATTTAAATTTTATCATTTGGCTTATATTTTCATCACCACTATATAGCTATAAACAGGAGTGTCAAGAATCAATGTCACACTTCACCCATGTTACGCCTAGGCTTACTTCTACACAAATTAAAGGGTAATATGAAGGATTTGCTATTGCTGAATATCTTCAATTGCCATGTATGGTTTCTGAGAACACCATGCTCATTTGTGAGTATCTTGGAATCAAGAATTGAAATATAGAGATAAGTAAGAATATGAGTTCTTGACATTACTGGAGGGAAAAAAAAAAAACACCTGTTATACAAAAATCTATTACACTGATGTTGAGAGGAAGGATAGATTAATCAATTTGTCTTTTATCCAAGAACTTCTCTGGTCAAATCCTACCCATTTTTAAAGCGATGTTGATCTCTAACATGAACACAACGTACATATTTTACTCTAATAAGATATCGTTGCCTTTCAGCCACAGGTGGGTGAAAGTGTTTTCCTGAGGCTTATGCAGAATTGATTCCAATAGACAATGTTGGTGTAACCGCTTATGGTGAGCCAGCACTCAAACCAAGTGACAGAGGTACTCAAGTGTTCTGCGTTTTTCTTGTGTTTATGATACTTGGACCCCTCTAAGGCACAAAGCATGGGCAGAAAAGCCCTTCTTGCCCAGGTCTAATGGCTGTGCTGTTTATGTGTATAAGGAAGAGATAAATGAAAATAGAACAACTAGAACTAAGTAACTCAGAGAGTTCTCTACTTGAAGAGACACATGTGGATAAAGACTTTAGACTCTGAAGTGATCTTTCTGTGTTCACGTCCCTTGGCTCCAAATTCTCCTCTCTGTTGTGGTTAGAGTAAAAGTAGTATTTGGTTTTTTAAAAAAGTAGTTTTATGTTACAGTGATTTAAAACCTACTGATGGCTTCCCACTATTTTGAGAAGGCCCCAACCCTTATTGTAGCCTATAAGGCAATTCACGCCCCGGTCCCTATGTAACTTTCTAGCTTCGACTCTTAACGTCCTCTGCGCATCGCTTTATGATCCAGGCATCATATTATATTTCCTTCTCCTTTGTGGATACACTGTGTCCTCTCAGTTCTGGGTTCTCACATACAAACTAATCCTTTAGCTGGGCACGTTCCTCTCCCTACCCACCAGTCAAGTCTCAGCTTGGACTTCTCATCCTTTGCATTCCTTTCTGACCACCCCCCCGCCTTCTCATCTATATGCTCCTATAATGTTGTATTTCTTCTGTGAAAACTTCTGTGGTTATTGTTTATTTGTCTGTCCTCCCTACTATACCATAAGCTACGTGAGGTCCTGGAGCCACTAAAATGGGCCCAGTACTTGGTACAGGCAGATACTGAATAATGAGCCATGCATGGAATGAATTCATTCATGGAATGAGTAAGATTGGAAACCACTGATATCTGGGAAAATTCTGTCGGAGCTCTGAGCCCTGAGCCAACAAGACCCCGAGTGAAAGTTAATGCATATTAGGCATAAAGTTAAAGGGTTAGGCATCTGGGTTCAAACTCATATTAGAAAGATTCCCTGAGGGACGCCTGGGTGGCTCAGCGGGTTAAAGCCTCTGCCTTCGGCTCAGGTCATGATCCCAGGGTCCTGGGATCGAGCCACGCATCGGACTCTCTGCTGGGCAGGGAGCCTTCTCCCCCCCCCCCCCCCCCGCCTGCCTCTCTGTCTACTTGTGATCTCTCTCTGTCAAATAAATAAATAAAATCTTAAAAAAAAAAAGAAAGAAAGAAAGATTCCCTGAACTTATGAGAGTGTAAAGATATTGCAGACCTAGATACACAAGACCTGCACTGAAGTCTCAATTCTGCTAAGACATAGCTGTGTAACTCTGGTCTCATAAGCTCCCTGAGTTTCCACTTTTCATCTATGAAAAAATTCATATTCTACATAACTTTCAGGATTGTGGCATCAAGTAAAGGAAGTTATTTATATAAAAAACTATTGTGGTGGCTCCTGGGTGGCTCAGACATTAAACATCTGCCTTTGGCTCAGGTCATAATCCCAGGGTCCTGGGATTGAGCCCTGCGTCAGGCTCCCTGTTCAGCAGGAAGCTTGCTTCTCCCTCTCCCACTCCCCCAGCTTGTATTCCCTCTTTCTCTGTCTCTCTCTCTCTATTTGTCAAATAATTAAATAAATAAAATCTTTTTAAAAGAACCTATTGTAATTTGTAAAAGATAAATAAAATTTAGATATTGTTAGACTTTATCTACTTAAGAGTGATAGCATAGACATACTTGACATGAAGTTAAAAATATCTGTGACTTTTAACCAATTGATCTGCAGTGGTTAATAAATCTTAGCTGCTAAGTACCTAATAGACAGGAGGTAGCTTTGTGTCATTGTTTTGTGTTAAATTCAACCAACTGCTAAAATATATCTTAATCATTAGCTCATGAGAATAATTAAATCCCTATACAATAACATTATACAGTATAGATAAAGCACCTTCACCACTGTGAATTCCAAACACAAAGCATCTGTGGCCAAGGCTAGTGCCTAAATAAATCTCCAGTGAGATATCACCATAGGTTACCATTAGCAGCCACAAACTTTCTCTACACAAGATTGTCTTTTGGCACTCGCTGTCAGGTTGCAAAAGCTTTGATAATGCATCTTCACATTTCTAACCCAATGCTTGCATGGACAGAAGCAGTCTGCTCTCTGGGTAGTTCTGTATTAGGGGTTGCTTCAGCTTTAACTTTTCAGTCTATCGGACAAGAGGCTTGACTCTTCCTAATCTCTAGGTTCTCTTCTAGTCTGATATTCCATGATTATCGGAATACAATCTAAGAATGAGACATTGAATCATATGAGTTTGTACGTGGTTCCTTGTGCTTAACTGTTTCTAAAATCCATATTACAGTCAGCATTTGGCACTCAGCAGGACAAAGATGCACAGTCATGGGGGAAACAGAGGAACCCCCTGAAAATGCTCTGAGTGTGTTATGGGATGTAGCCCTTATACGTGGCTCAGAAACAGCCTTACAGACCTATGCTTGATCTGACTCTGTGTGAGTCACCCAGCTTATGGACTACAACTGAGGTTTCTAGAGCCAGTAGAAAGAATAAAACTTTAGATTAAGATGTTAACTATAGTCCAGTTTTACCACTTCCTGGCTGGGTGAATTTGGACAAGTTACTTAATCTTTCTGATCATCACTTTTCTTATTAATTTAAAGACCTTCTAAAAGCTATCTTATAGGGGTGTGATGAGGTAACATTTGTACAAAAAAGCACATTCATGTAATAATGAAAAGCAAAAAGGTAATCAAAAAAACACATGGAGGCAGCAATGAATCCAGTTTTAATATATTGCTGGAGGGCTGGTTGTTGGATTGGAGGGTGACACAGAATAATATAAGATAAAAATTAGTCAAATTGTAGGAAATAACTGTCTTTGGGTAGAGAGAAACTCAAGAATTGTTCAGACTTCCCATTAAAGTCAGGGAAGTTTGTGCAACTCTTTCCTACCAAGGCAAGGGAAGAGAATAAAGAGCCCAGATATGGACCCTCAACTCTATGGTCAATTAATCTTCAATAAAGCAGGGAAAAAATATCCAATGGAAAAAATACAGTCTCTTCAATAAATGGTGCTAGGAAAATTGGGCAGCTATAGACAGAAATTGGACACAAGAATGAAACATGACCATTCTTTTACACCATACACAAAGATAAACTCTAAATGGATAAAAGACCTCAATGTGAGACAGGAACCCATCAAAATCCTCAAGGAGAACATAGGCAGTAAACTTCTCAACATCAGCTACAGCAACTTCTTTCTAAACACATCTCCATAGGTATGGGAAACAAAAGCCAAAATGAACTTCTGGGACTTCACCAAGATCAAAAGCTTCTACACAGCAAAGGAAACAGTCTACAAAACAAAGAGACAAGCCACTGATAAGAAGTAGATATTTGCAAATGACACTACAGATAAAGGTCTGGTATCCAAGATCTCTAAAGAACTCCTCAAACTCAACACCAAAAAAACAGATAATCATGTCAAAATGGGCAGAAGACATGAACAGACACTTCTCCAAAGAAGACATATAAATAGCTAACAGACACATGAAAAAATGTTCAATGTCATTAGCCATTAGGGAAATTTAAATCAAAACCACATTGAGATACCACCTTACACCAGTTAGAATGGCAGAAATTGACAAGAAACAACAAATGTTGGAGAGGTTGTAGAGAAAGGGGAGCTCTCTTACACGGTTGGTGGGAATGCAAGTTGGTACAGCCACTTTGGAAAACAATGTGGAGGTTCCTCAAAAAGTTAACAATAGAACTACCCTGGGACCCAGCAATTGTACTACTGGGTATTTACCCCAAAGATACAGATGTATCTTTGAAGGGCCATATGCACTCCAATATTTGTAGCAGCAATATCTACAATAGCCAAACCTGTAGAAAGAGCCAAGATGCCCTTCAACAGATGAATGCATAATTTTGCTATATTTTAAGTTGTACATAAGTACATAGAAGTATATATCCCCTTTTAAAAGTACCTTGCAAAGAAGCACATATAATAAAAATTAGGTAAGTGCTTCTTTTTTTCTTCTTTATTTCTTTCTTGGAATTCAAATTAGAAGAGATGATGGAAAATTCCTTTGAGGTAGAACCCTACCACTGAAATAAGAACCAGTTCAGTGATTGGCTTCAAGTTGGTGAACTTGTCAGTGTGGCAGCTTTTTTCTCTGCACAAATGTAGCTTGAAACATGTGTTTAGAGAGCTCTGTGTATCTTCAAAAACCAGGATCTGATAAATGAATGAGCTTGAAGAATGGCTTTTATACAGAATGACTTTGCTTTGTTCTCCTTCCGTGGTTTTTGTCTATTTCATCAACCATAAAAAGCTATGCAAATGCAGACTGATGTGAATGCTAACTCATTTGCCATCATGCAGGCACATAATGTGACTCTGAGAGTGGTTCTGAGAGAATGCTGCCTGAGCTGCTATCTCCTCAGGAAGAGATCCTGGCCATCAACACTTGCTGGGGGTCTGATAAATGTTACCTATCTCAGGCATGAGTGTGAACTGGGAAATGTGCATCTACAACAACAAGCTAACAAACATCACTTTAATTTGTTTTGAATTATCCCAAAATTAATTTGTCATAAATTATCCCAAAGTCACTTCCTTGATCTGGTTTTGTTTCCCTCATCCCACAAATTAAATAGTGGAGAAAGCTATTTGTCAACATCACCAGAGATTCTGTGGTAGTCTGTTAATTGCTTTTTCCATTCCAGCACTCCAATGTCTATAATAACAACCACAGTAATGAACATGACAATGATGATAGTAATATCAGCTGCAGAAACTCACAATCAGCTTGAGCCAAAAACCAAATGCCATAATTTCAGATGAAGAGAAGTAAAACAAAGGGGTATCTGTTATGAACCAGAAACTTTCATATTTATTCTTTTCATGAACGTCCTCAAAACCCAATAAAGTAGCTATCATTATTCTCATCTTATATTGGAGGAAACAGAACGAAAAAGGGTAAATAGACTGTTGAGGCCACCACAACACAAGTGGCATACCCAAGACTCAAACCCAATCCATCACAATTAGTCTTTTTACCTGTGCACAACTTACTATCTTGTTCATCTGCCTTATACCTTAGCTGCCATCTACACTTGAGCCGTGTCTTGCATTTGGCAATTCCTTTCCAGGAAACAGATATTTATGAGTCACAAATCAAGGGCTGAGATCTTATTTGTTATCAGTCTCCATCTATGCCACTGCCAGCAGTAGCTGACTTGGACATCTGAGTATCACCCACAAGAGTGTCTCTGCTGTATTTCACCTATGTGTAGAGATGTGGATTGCTGTGACTTGCAATTTGTTTGCTACCTACTGGACTAAATTGCAGACTTATTGATGTATTACTGAAATTTTGGGCTTTGTCTACCAGTAACTTATTCTTCAAATTTTGCTTTAAACAAAAAAGTAGGCTTAATTCTGTTCTCTGTACTATTTTATGATATCACCTGGTAGGTACTGGTATGTACAACAGCATATAGATGTCTTTTAAAGCCATGAAGCTATATGATCCCATTCACTAAGGGAATGAAACACTGAATGTAGATTTTGCTTGCCTATCTTTGAAGGCTCACTATGAACAAATAATGTGCAGAAATATCAAAAGGAAAATAAGAAAAGATTGAGGCATTTACATAGGGCTTCCTGGAAAAGAGATCAGAGACAGAATGGTCAATGCCCAGAGAGACTACTAGGAAGGTCAAAGAGGGGTGCTTAGTAGGATGAGTTCAAAGAATAAACATGCTAGCCAAATACAGGTTCAATCTACAATTCTTTCTTATCATAGTCCGGGTGAATGAGCTCCAATTCTCACTTGTCAAAGCACACATATTTTAGACAAGACTTCGGAGGCAAGAAACATACCCCAGCTTTTATGAGATGGTCTGTATTGTGGGTATTTTAACTGGAATGAGATTATGAAAGAAAAGAAAACCTGGAGTAGATAAAGCATGAGTGGAACCCTAGGTGCTCCTCACATAAGTATTTACCTGATAAAGTAAATGGAAATTGTTCCATCTTGAAAGTATCTTTGATATTTTTACTGAATTCAGTGATCTGTGTTTTGATTCCACTATGACTTTTGCTTTTGCCAAGTGGAGCCATTTTCCAGTCTGAACTTTAGAGAAAGTGGAAATGGTTAACACTATAAATAGGATTTTTTAAAAAGATTTTATTTATTTATTTGACAGACAGAAATCACAAGTAGGCAGAGAGGCAGGCAGAGAGAGAGGAGGAAGCAGGCTCCGCACGGAGCAGAGAGCCCGATGCGGGGCTTGATCCCAGGACCCTGGGATCATGACCTGAGCCAAAGGCAGAGGCTTTAACCCACTAAGCCACCCAGGTGCCCCTATAAATAGGATTTTCGTTTCCTATTTAGATATAGAAAGTGGAAAAAGATCTTACCCTAACACAATGAAAACAAATTTGATAAGCTAAAAAGCATAGCTTTTTAAAACAAATCTGTAATACAGCTTATATGTAAAAACCAAAAACAAAAAATCTGAAAGAACTAAATTCCAGAAAGTGATGAGCCCTTCCTAGGAAGGATGAGAACCATGATTCATTTTACCCCTGGAAGAGCAATAGAAAGAAGAAAAATGTACCATTGATGGAATAAGGAGAAACAGTCAAATTTTAATGAACTTTCAATGGTCATAACTGGGTTAGATTGAGAGATTAGAGTGTCAAGGAGTCCCAGAACAAAATGAGTCTGTATCTACCAAGCAACTCTTTTGTATAGACCTTCATCAAACGCACTCAGGTAGTTCTCTAAAGGTTATGGTTAAGGCAGTAGAGCTGAGATAGGTCCCTCCAATATATTCCAGACCTTCATCAAATACACTGTAGGGGCTTCCAAAGCCTGAGAATGGGGCATGAGAACTGAGGGCCATCATCAAGTACAAAACAGCCATTGCCAAAGGTTGGAGGTAAGACAAGATAGTTGAGAGAAATCCTGAGGCACTGTAAACCTTCATCAAACACATCTGATGTATAGTACACTACTACTGAGACTGGAAAACAAAGAACTTCTCACCAACCTGAAAATTGGCAGCTGAGCTATAAAGAGAACTCCAGAATCACTCAAGTTCTCAAATATGAATACCTGTTATAGGAGAAGTTCTGATTCTATCTCAAATATTTGAGAGCAGTGGTTAGGTGAATCTAACTGAAATTGCAGTAAAGTCCAGATCCATTTCAACTATAGGACAGATTAATTAATTTTCCTTCCCATCCCATAATAGTGGCCTGACAGAAAGAGACCTATTTTTTTCTTGACATATTTATTGAAGTCCATCTTGTTCTTTTACACAAAATACTTGGGGGCACCTGGGTGGCTCAGTGGGTTAAAGCCGCTGCCTTCAGCTCGGGTCATGTTCCCAGCGTCCTGGGATCAAGCCCTGCATCCGGCTCTCTGCTCAGCAGGGAGCCTGCTTCCTGCTTCCTCCCTTCTCTCTCTGCCTGCCTCTCTGCCTACTTGTGATCTGTCTGTCAAATAAATAAATAAATAAATCTTAAAAAAAAATACTTGGCATGACATTTAAATGACATGGCATGCAGAATGACAAGGTATGTATAAATCAAGAAATAGTCATAGAAGCAGAATAAGTAATGACTCAGATAATGCAATCATCAGACAGGGATTTTCAAGTAGTTTAAATAATTAAAAGTTTGAATACAAAAGTTGGGTATTCATCCCTTATGATGGAGGTGTAATACTCCATAGTATATATGGACCATATGTTCTTTATCTATTCATCCGTTGAAGGGCATCTTGGTTCTTTCCACAGTTTGGCAGCTGTGGCCATTGCTGCTATGAAGATTGGGGTACTGATGGTCCTTCTTTTCACCACATCTGTATCTTTGGGGTAAATACCCAGTAGTGCAATTGCAAGGTCATAGGGTAGCTCTATTTTTAATTTCTTAAGGAATCTCCACACTGTTTTCCAAAGTGGCTGCACCAACTTGCATTCCCACCAACAGTGTAAGGGAGTTCCCCTTTCTCCGCATCCTCTCCAACACTTATTGTTTCCTGTCCTGTTGATTTTGGCCATTTTAACTGGTGTAAGGTGGTATCTAAATGTGGTTTTGATTTGAATCTCCCTGATGACTAGTGATGATAACATTTTTTCATGTGTCTGATAGCCATTTGTATGTCTCCTTTGGAGAAGTGTCTATTCATGTCTTCTGCCCATTTTTGACATGATTATCTGTTTTGCGTGTGTTGAGTTTGAGGAGTTCTTTATAGATCTTGGATATCAGCCCTTTGTCTGTAGTGTCATTCGTGAATATCTTCTCCCATTCCTTGGGTTGCCTCTTTGTTTTATTGACTGTTTCCTTTGCTGTGCAGAAGTTTTTGATCTTGATGAAGTCCCAAAAGTTCATTTTTGCTTTTATTTCCTTTGCCTTTGGAGACATATTTTGAAAGATGTTGCTGTGGCCGATGTTGGAGAGTTTACTGCCTCTGTTCTCCTCTAGGATTCTGATGGATTCTGCCTTAGGTTGAGGTCTTTTATTCGTTTTGAGTTTATCTTTGTGTATGGTATAAGAGAATGGTCGATTTTCATTCTTCTACACATAGCTGTCCAATTTTCCCAGCACCATTTATTGAAGAGACTGTCTTTTTTCCACTGTATATTTTTTCCTGCTTTGTTGAATATTAGCTGACCATAAAGTTGAGGGTCCATATCTAGGCTCTCTACTCTGTTTCACTGGTCTATATGCCTGTTTTTGTGCCAGTACCATGCTGTCTTGGTGATCACAGCTTTGTAGTAAAGCTTGAAGTCAGGCAACGTGATGCCCCCTGTTTTGTTTTGTTTTGTTTTTCAACATTTCCTTAGAAATTTGGGGTCTCTTCTGATTCCATACAAATTTTAGGATTGTTTGCTCCAGCTCTTTGAAAAATGCTGGTGGAATTTTGGTCGGAATGACATTGAAAGTATAGATTGCTCTAGGCAGTGTAGACATTTTAACAACGTTTATTCTTCCAGTCCATGAGCATGGAATGGTCTTCCATCTTTTTGTGTCTTCTTCAATTTCTTTCATGAGCATTCTGTAGTTTCTTGAGTACAGATCCTTTACCTCTTTGGTTAGGTTTATTCCCAGGTATCTTATGGTTCTTGATGCTATAATAAATGGAATCAATTCTCTAATTTCCTTTTCTGTATTTTCATTGTTAGTGTATAAGAAAGAAACTGATTTCTGTACAGTGATTTTGTATCCTGCCACATTACTGAATTGCTGTATGAGTTCTAGTAGTTTGGGGGTGATGGAGAGGAGAAGGGAGTTGGGGGGAATTGGAGGGGGAAATGAACCATGAGATACTGTGGACTCTGAAAAATAAACTGAGGATTTTGGAGGGGGGAGGTGGGAAATTGGATGAGCCTGGTGGTGGGTATTATGGAGGGCACGTATTGCATGGAGCACTGGGTGTGGTGCATAAACAATGAATTCTAGAACACTGAAAAGAAATGTAAAAAATAAATTTAAGAAAGAATTAAAAAAGAGTTTGAATAATGATGAAACTTCAAGACCTAAAAACTATGTCAGAGATGAAGAATTTATCTGATCCACTTAAGAGAAAACTAAGAGTAAAGACAAAAAGATCACTCAACAAAATTTATTCAATAGAAATTATCAAAACTGAAACACAAAAAATAGTGAAGAGCAAAAAAAGGTGAGGGGGGCATCTAAAATCTGTGTAATCCTACAAAACAGAGAGGAGAGACAAAATGGGCAGAAGAAATGTTTGAAGACCTAATGAAAATTTTCTAACTTTAGGAAAGGTATTAACCCACAGATCCAAAAGCTCAGCAAACTCCAAGTAGGATAAGTACAGCATTTTACACACACACACACACACACACACACACATCCCTAGGCACATCATAAGAAAAAAGTTGATTTAAAAAATGGTAAAAAGATATCTAAGAACAGTCAGAGTGAGAAAACATATTGCATACCAAAGAACAATGAAAAGGACAGCTAACTTCTCATAATCATAGAACATGATTAAGGCCAAAAGATAACTGAAATCCCACTTTAAAGTGAGGAGAGAAGGAAAAAAAAGTCCTAGAACTATATATCCAATGAAAATGTACTTCAAATATAATAATAAAAATGAAATAATTTTATGTAGTTAAAAGCTGGCATTATTCATTGCTAGAATACCTGAGGTTCAAGAAATGCTTAAAAAAGTAATACAGATTTATGAGAACTGATGATAAAATCTCAGACCACATTAGCAGAAAGGAATGAAGAACAACAGAAAGGTTAAATATAAATATAATGATGAAATAGATAAAAAAGATAGATGATAGATACATACATGCATACATACACAGAATATGTAGTGTATACTTATTAAACAAAGTAAATAACAATGGAGTGGGAGTTTATAATATATAGAGAAGTTAATAAAATGTATAACAAAATAACAAAAGGCAGGAAAGAGGTAAATGGAATGTCATGGTAATGAAGTACTATAGTATTGGTTTTAAAATAGTATAATATTGCTTGAAGGTATACTCTAATATTAAATATATGTATTGTAATGTATGGAGCATCTGGTAAAAATTATGCAAAGAAATATGGTAAGGAGTTAATCAATGAAATAAAATAAGATATTGAAAATATAAGTTTACACAAAAGAAATCAAAAGAATGGGAAAGGCAACTAATTCCAATAGGATAAATACAAAACAAATACCAAAGCTGTAGACTTAAACTCATGTACATTAAGTATAAACAGACTAAGTGCTCCAATCAAAAGGCAGAGATTGTCAGAATGGACTAAGAACAATACACAACTAAACACTGTCTATAAGAAACCAATCTAAATATGAGGACATAGATTAAAAGGAAAAATATGAAAAAAGATATACCATGAAAAAAACACTAACCAAAGGAGCTGGAGTTGCTGCATCGATGTCATATAAAGTAGAATTCAGACCAAATAGTATTATCAGGGATAAAGAAAGATAATGTATGACGACAAAGGGTTAATTCATCAAGAAGACAGCTATATATAGAAGAATGAAACTCGACCATTTTCTTATACCATACACAAAGATAAACTCGAAATGAATAAAAGACCTCAACCTAAGGCAGGAATCCATCAGAATCCTAGAGGAGAACAGAGGCAGTAAACTCTCCAACATCGGCCACAGCAACATCTTTCAAAATATGTCTCCAAAGGCAAAGGAAATAAAAGCAAAAATGAACTTTTGGGACTTCATCAAGATCAAAAACTTCTGCACAGCAAAGGAAACAGTCAATAAAACAAAGAGGCAACCCAAGGAATGGGAGAAGATATTCACGAATGACACTACAGACAAAGGGCTGATATCCAAGATCTATAAAGAACTCCTCAAACTCAACACACGCAAAACAGATAATCATGTCAAAAATGGGCAGAAGACATGAATAGACACTTCTCCAAAGGAGACATACAAATGGCTATCAGACACATGAAAAAATGTTATCATCACTAGTCATCAGGGAGATTCAAATCAAAACCACATTTAGATACCACCTTACACCAGTTAAAATGGCCAAAATCAACAGGACAGGAAACAATAAGTGTTGGAGAGGATGCGGAGAAAGGGGAACTCCCTTACACTGTTGGTGGGAATGCAAGTTGGTGCAGCCACTTTGGAAAACAGTGTGGAGATTCCTTAAGAAATTAAAAATAGAGCTACCCTATGACCTTGCAATTGCACTACTGGGTATTTACCCCAAAGATACAGATGTGGTGAAAAGAAGGACCATCAGTACCCCAATCTTCATAGCAGCAATGGCCACAGCTGCCAAACTGTGGAAAGAACCAAGATGCCCTTCAACGGATGAATAGATAAAGAACATATGGTCCATATATACTATGGAGTATTACACCTCCATCATAAGGGATGAATACCCAAGTTTTGTATCAACATGGATGGGACTGGAAGAGATTATGCTGAGTGTAATAAGTCAAGCAGAGAGTCAATTATCGTATGGTTTCACTTACTTGTGGAGCATAAGGAATAACATAAAGGACATTGTGAGATGGAGAGGAGAAGTGAGTTGGGGGAAATTGGAGGGGGAGACAAACCATGAGAGACTGCGGACTCTGAGAAACAAACTGAGGGTTTTGCAGGGGAGGGGTCCAGGGGTTTGTGTGAGCCCAGTGGTGGGTTTAAGGATGGCATGTATTGTATGGAACACTGGTGTGGTGCATAAACAATGAATTATGGATCACTGAAAAAAAATTTTAATTTAATTTAATTTTTAAAAAGAAGACATAAAAATTCTAAATGTGTGTATACTTAATAGCAAGACCTTCCAAACACATGAAGTTAAAACTGGTAGAACTAAAAGGAGAGATAGACAATAATATAATCTATAATTATAGTTGGAGAGTTTGGAGATACTGATAGAAAGAATAGACAGAAAATCAGTGAGGAAGTATATGACTTGAATAACAATATTGACCAACTTGAACTAATTTATATTTATAATATAAATTATCCACCATTATCAAATTACATGTTCTTTTCAAGTGCACAAGGAATAGTCACCAAGATAGAACAATTATGTCACACAATAAATGTGTCACAACAAATTTAAGTCAATTGAAATACACAAAGTATATTCTCTGACCACAACAGAATTAAACCAGAAATCAATAATACAGAAATATGAAGTATTTCCAAATATTTCATCAAACAATACACTTTTAATAAAACATGGGCCAAAAAAAATTTGAACTAATTGAAAAACAAAAACACAAAATATGTAAGATACAAATAATGCAATGTTTAGAGAAATGTTTATTGCCCTAACATACCAATTTCTTATTTTCAAAAAGAAAATAGTTTTCAAATCAATGAGATAAGCTTCCATTTACAGAGAATGGAAAAGAAGATAAAATTAAACCACAAGCAAAGATGGCAAAAAGTAATGAAGAACAGAATCAATAAAATAGAAAGCAGAAAAACATCAGAGAAAAATGAAACCAAAGCTGATTATTTTAAAATATCAATAAAATTAGATAAATCTCTAGCCAGACAAATCAGGAAAATATAAGAAAGAGAGAAGACACAAATTACCAATATCAGTCACAAAAGAGGAGACATCACAACAAATTATACAGACATTAAAAGGATAATAAAGGAATATTATGAAAAACATCACAATGATGACTTAACAGTTTAGATGAACTGAGCAAATTTTTGAAAGACAGAAACTATCAAAGCTAACTCAAAAAGAAGCACACACACAAAAAATAGATTTGTATCTATTAAGGAAATTGAATTCATAGTTCAAACCATCTCATAAAGGACGTGCTATGCCCAAATATCTTCACTACTAAATTATACAAAACTTTTAAGAAAAAATAATACCAAATTCTAATATAATAAATGAAATAGATCAACACTGAATATCCTAAAAACATTTAAAGGACAATAGCTCATATTTATGAGTAACCTATGGCAATAAATGAGACAACTTAAATGAAATGAACAAAATCTGTTCAAGGAACAACTTATCAAAACTAACTTCAGAGGAAATTTAAAACTCTAAGTAGCCTTATATCTATTTTTTTAAGTGTATCCATAATCTAAAATATTTCCACAAAATAAACTCCAAGCCAAAATAGTGAAATGAGTGAAACACTTACAGAATACATAATACCAATTTATACAAAGTTTTTCAGGAAACAGACAAGAAAATATTCCTTACCAATTCAATTTTATGAGGCCAGAATAACCCCAAAGCCAAAACCTGAGAAATACATTTCTATAAACATAAGTTAATCCATTAATGAAACATTGTCAGGGTTGACATTTTTAAAATAAATCAATGTAATTCAGTGTATTAACACACTAGAGGAGAAAAATCATATAACACCTTCATACATGCAGAAAATACATCTGGTAAAATTCAACACTGATCTATGACTTTAAAAAAAAGTCTTCAGTGATGACCTAGGAATAGAAACAAACTTGAGCTCCATGTATATGAAGTCAAAGAACAGGTGAAAACTCATCTATGGTCATGAAAATCAGAAAACAGCTGCCTCTGGTGGGAGGTGGGACTAGGTAACACACCCGGCTACAAAGGGATGGGAGGAAAATTTGAGTAGTGATTACAGGAGTGTGTACAATCTTCAGAACTCATCAGACTGAACTCTTAAGGCCCATGCACATTTTTTATGTGAATTAGATTTTCAAAGAAGCAGTGCACACAGGAGAAACACTTACTTTGGTCATAGACGGGAGATATTGAATAAGCTTTAGACCACCAAAAAGACTAAAGAGAAATAGACACAAGGACTAGTAGTGATCATTACATGTATATGCACTCAAATATACATATACTTGTTGAAAACTGAGATTAAATAAGGCTTAAGCAGGAGAGAGTATGGTATGGAGTGGATGGCTGGATATATGCTCTGATGATGTGGATATAGTATAATGATTAAAAAAACAGACATATAGATCAATGGAACAGAATAGAGAGCCCAGAAATAGACCCTCAACTCTATGGTCAACTAATCTTCAACAAAGCAGGAAAGAATGTCCAATGGAAAAAAGACAGCCTTTTCAACAAATGGTGTTGGGAAAATTGGATAGCCACATGCAGAAAAATGAAACTGGACCATTTCCTTACACCACACATGAAAATGGACTCAAAATGGATGAAGGACTTCAATGTAAGAAAGGAATCCATCAAAATCCTTGAGGAGAACACAGGCAGCAACATCTTCGACTTCAGCCATAGCAACTCCTTCCCAGGAACATCACCAAAGACAAGGGAAGCAAGGGCAAAAATGAACTATTGGGACTTCATCAAGATCAAAAGCTTTTGCACAGCAAAGGAAACAGTTAACAAAACCAAAAGACAACTGACAGAATGGGAGAAGATATTTGCAAACGACATATCAGATAAAGGGCTAGTATCCAAAATCTATAAAGAACTTATCAAACTCAACACCCAAAGAACATATAATCCAATCAAGAAATGGGCAGAGGACATGAACAGACATTTCTGCAAAGAAGACATCCAGATGGCCAACAGACACATGAAAAAGTGCTCCACATCACTCGGCATCAGGGAAATACACATCAAAAATCACAGTGAGATACCACCTCACACCAGTCAGAATGGCTAAAATTAACAAGTCAGGAAATGACAGATGTTGGCGAGGATGTGGAGAAAGGGGAACCCTCCTACACTGTTGCAAGCTAGTGCAACCACTCTGGAAGACAGTATGGAGGTTCCTCAAAATGTTGAAAATAGAGTTATCCTATGACCCAACAATTGCACTACTGGGTATTTACCCTAAAGATACAAATGTAGTGATCCGAAGGAGCATGTGCACCCAAATGTTTATAGCAGCAATGTCCACAATAGCCAAACTATGGAAAGAACCTAGATGTTCATCAACAGATGAATGGATAAAGAAGATGTGGTGTATATATACACAATGGAATACTATGCAGCCATCAAAAGAAATGAAATCTTGCCACTTGCAATGATGTGGTTGGAACTAGAGGGTATTATGCTTAGCGAAATAAGTCAATCGGAGAAAGGCAACTATCATATGACCCTGATATGAGGAAGTAGAGATGCAATGTGGGGGGTTTGGGGGGGTAAGAAAAGAATAAATGAAACAAGATGGGATGGGGAGGGCGACAAACCGTAAGAGATTCTTAATCTCGCAGAACAAACTGAGGATTGCTGGGGTTAGAAGGGTCGGGAGAGGGTGGTAGGGTTATGGACATTGGGGGTGGGGTGTGCTGTGAAGTGTGTAAACCTGGCGATTCACAGACCTGTACCCCTGGGGATAAAAATACATTAAATGTTTATAAAAACATTAAAAAAATAAATTTTTTAAAAATTCAATTATCCCCACAGATTCTTGTATAATTAGGGGATACTATTATATGAACAACGGTTAAAATTCTAATTGACATAATAAATCACCTTCATACATGCAAAAAAAAGAAATGGAAATATCAGTATGAACATATGAACTCACTATATGGGTGTGTATAGAAGATTATCTGTATTGTTATATTTTTCTTATATAATTATATAGAGACACATATTGTACATATGTTATCTATATACAACCCAGTAGCAATAAGCATCTCTAATGACAACATTGTCATCTTGAAATACTCTTTCCCAATTTAAACAAACAAACAAACAAACAAACAGTGTTTCTCAGAGAAATTTGCAAGATGACCCTAGAATATCTTGCCATATCAGAGTCAAAAGGACTGAGGAGAAGTGAGTTGGGGGAAATTGGAGGAGGAGAGAAACCATGGGAGACTCTGAGAAACAAACTGAGGGTTTTGGAGGGGAGGGGGGTAGGGGGTTGGGTGAGCCTGGTTGTGGGTGTTATGGAGGGCACGTATTGCATGGAGCACTGGGTGTTGTGCATAAACAATGAATTCTGGGACACTGAAAAGAAATGTTAAAAAAATAATTTTTTTTAAAAGAACTGAGTAACCCGTGTGCTCTCAGTAGCCAAAGAAGGACAACTGGAGCTTCAATAAGGAAAAGAATTGTAATGAATTGAAACCCATCAAATCTTTCTAAATCCACAGATTTATGGGGCCCTTGTGTGACTCAGTTGGTTAAGCGTCTGCCTTCAGCTCAGGTCATGATACCTGGGTCCTGAGGTAGAGCCCCGCATCAGGCTCTCTGCTCAGCAGGAAGCCTACTTCTCCCTCTTCCTCTGCCGCCTGCTCATGCTCTCTCTCTCTATATATATATCAAATAAATAAATAAAATCTTTTAAAATAAAAATAAATAAATCCACAGATTTATGACAATATTTGCAATTTGTTACCTCCAGAGGGTGACAGAAAGCCAACCCATTTTTTTTCTTGAAAACTGGGTAAATAAAGTGTGATTTGAGCATTTATTCTGCCTGTGCTATATAAACTATTCCACTGAGTAACAAAATATTGGATGAGAAAAAGTGTTTCCTTATACAAGTAGTGAAGCTATTTGATGACAAATGAAATATAGATTAAGATGCCACCAATCCCCCGGTGAATGAGTTTAGGTGTTGAGAAACAATGGCTACTCACATCAAAAAAGGAGTGAAAACCAGACATTAATGCGGTGATGAATGAACACATAGAATGAACACCACCCATAATCTTGCCGAAAGGGTTCACATCTGAGTCTGACCAAGCCTCAGATTCTAGCTGCTAATTTGTAGGAAATGCAGAAGACAGAACATGTTGGACTACACCAGGAGTGTGCATTTAGCAAAATCTAGACTGCAGGTCAAATGCCCAGATTCATCAATACGAATTGTAAGGAAAAGAGGAAGGAAGGGAGGAAGGAACTATAAATTAAAGGGAGTGTAGAGAGACCAAAAATTTTAAATGTACAAGAAAAAACTATAGCATTTAGGGATGCACTTGAGTGATAAAACCATAAAGTAATATAAGGACATGATTATTGTAAAACTAGTTACTGTAAAGTAGTTATTTATTGAGGGAGAATGGTGTTGTATCTGGAATGAAGTTTGTGCGTGTGTTTCTTTATGTCTTTCATTCTATCCACTGTAATGTTTTACATGAGATGTCTTTCAAGGAAAAATATCTCCACCATTATGGAAGGATCTACAAATGATCAAAACCAATTTTTATGTGCTGGAGTGAAATGGCAGAGCTCAGTCTCCACATCAATAAAGTGACAATGAAAGCCAAAGCAGTCTAGGAGCTCAGGCCAGCAGCCTTAATATTAATCTGTGAACAATTTAAGCCACCTCTTGTTTATGGTACTCCACCCTGACATGTACTCCAGTGGGATCTGGCTCTCCCTTTGTCCCCAGCAATTAGCACAGTTTACACTTGAGCAATCATTGTTTTGACCTGTCCTAAGTCTCGGCATCCGGACTCCATCACCCACCATCTGTGCACTTGCCAGGAGGACCGCTCAGCATCTCTCCAGCAAACACCGGAAGTGGGTCTTGGCCATGGGCCTATAGTGTGACAGGCGGCCAAGGGATAGGGACTTCTGTCACTCATGGTCTCGAGGACCACAGCTGATCAAAACCAGCTACATACAGATTTAGTTGTCCAAAATATGCTCTGCTTTACTATGAGAGAAGGCAAAGTAGGAGAAAAGGGAAGAAAAAGAGATACACATGCAGGAATGTAGAAAAGATCTGAGAGGACAAAAGGGAGAAAGAAAATGTCAAGAGAAAAAGAACCAAGAGAAAATAAGCAGGAAGCGGAAGAGAGAGAGAAGAAGTTAGGAATGGATAGTGCATGGTCAAAGAGAAGCAACATTTCTTTTTGAAAAGAGCTGGCTACTGCCAGTTGATTCATGCACTGAACCATGCTTAAATACTTTCAGTATTAAATAAAATACACTCACTTTTTAAGGGAGTTTATTCCTCAACCATATCTAAATATTTATTTGTGGAAAGAGTTTTCATAGCAACGGGGAACCAACAGAAATCCCCACCAGTTCTACCAAAGAACAGCTTCACACTATCACTTTGATATTCTGGGGAGCCAAGGGTCAGACTGGGACAGTGACATCAACATGCTGAGGAGGCAGCCCCAAAGTTGGGCAGGAAAGTGTGTGGTCAGCACAGGGCTGATGCACTAGCCTTGGGCTTTTCAGTGCCGGCCCGAGTCATTGGAGAAAGCTGTTTGAAATGAATCCTTGGTTACTGATCAGGTTGGGGACAGGAGACTCCTCAAGCCTCCACGGTGCTGCAGGGTCCTTAACTGTCCCCCAGCTTCACGTACACTCTCACTAACCTGGCCTATCTTGACTGGTTTTGTAATTTTTCAGAATCTGCCCAGGGTGGAGAGAAGCTATATCAAAGGACCTTGTATCTAAGCACATCCTAGGTGGGAGAAGATCAGGGACCAGATGTGAGTAGTGAAGATAAAATTTTGTTACTAATGATAAAGTAGCAAAATTTGTAAGCAAATTGGGTTTTTTTTAAGATATAAATTGGAGAAGATCCATTATTACCTCTATAATAATGTCCCATTTCATTATTTAGTCCTGGATGGGATGAAGAAGGGTAGAATACACTGGATAGGGGAAAGTATCAAATACCTTGCACATATCTACTGCCTTTTTTCTTTCTCATTGAGCTCTTAATCAGACCTTCTCTTAGGAACTTACCTTACATGTGAATGTATCTTATATAGAAAGTAATATAATATAAATATAAATCCATGACAGTAGGAAGTTCTGTCTAATTGACTCACTGCTAAATCCATAATGCCTAAAACAGTGCCTGGCACATAGCAAGCACTCATTACGTATTTATCGACAAATTAAATTGCTAAATTGCATATCTTATTCCTGGTTGTAGAGCTACTTTGGGGGCCCACTCCATGGAAATCTTCAAAATAGAACTTGTCTAAAAGTGACCTTGCCTTAATTTCAAGGCCTTTAGATGTTCTTTGTTTTGTGGTCTACCTTCTGTCCCCTTGAACGCTTACCTCAGAAACCTCTCTTGGCCTCTGGATGTTGCCTGACCTTGCATCCTGAGTGCTGGCCCAGATTTGATTCCTGACTCTGTCTTGACCCCCTGCTTCTGTGTAGTCTGTGGGTCTGGACTGTACCTTCCATATTCTCTCCTTTCTTTCCTAACATTTGCTTTGGCTCAGAGATAGTTTCCTCACTACATAAAGGTTGATGGCAGGGGCCTCAAAGAAAGAGAAGCATATATTGGGAGAAGACTGTCGTATCTCAGAAAGAGTTAAGAGATGAGAATTAGCTAACTTTTACTGAGGAGCCTACCCTGTGGCCAGCATGTTCCAAAAAAATGTATGTGCACTGATCAAGGTGATTATTACACAACACTATGAAGTAGGTTTAGCATCCCCATTTTTAGATAAGGAAACTGAGGCATAGAACAGTTAAGTAAGTGGCCCAAGGTCTCACAGCTAGTCAAAGGCAAAGCCAAGACTTAAAGTCTGGTGATTTGCCACAGCACTGGAACTCTTAACCACTACAGTCCACCAATGCTGGTTCTACGAGTGATTTTTGCCTAGTTGGGATGGAAAGATGAAAAAGAGCATGACAGGACAGGGTACAGGAAGACCAAGGAGAAAGAACACAAAGCTTGACCTTTCTTTCTTTCTTTTTTTTTTTTTTTTAAGATTTTATTTATTTATTTGACAGACGGAGATCACAAGGAGGCAGAGAAGCAGGCAGAGGGGGGGGGGGGGAAGCAGGCTCCCTGCTGAGCAGAGAGCCCGATGCGGGGCTCAATCCCAGGACCCTGGGATCATGACCTGAGCTGAAGGCAGAGGCTTTAACCCACTGAGCCACCCAGGTGCCCAAAGCTTGACCTTTCTTTCACAATTCAAAACTACTACCACTACTACCACAGCATCTATTCATTGAGCGTTTGCTGTATGTGTACTAGATGTAGACTAGGATCTTAATTTATCTCCAGCATAAGCCCATGAGGTGTGAAATTGGCCTTTCAAAGTGTTCAACAATTTTCCAAGGTCATAGATCCAGAACTGGCAAAAAGTGAGACTCATTCTCAGGTCTTGTCGCAGGCCTGTGCTCTAAGCCACCATGTCAGAACATATCCTCTAGGACAGAGCATCTCCACACATCCCTGGGGGTCTTGGTGGCTGATGATTGTATAGAGACAGGGCGCTAGTTCTTAGTTCTAGGTATTTTTCTGACATGTGTCACAGTGAGTAAAGAAGAGGATTATTTCACTCTCCAAATACTGCTGATTTTGATCTAAGAATTCTTCTCAAATCCACACATAAACAATAAATCTGCAGAGTGAGAAGTGTTATGAAAGATGTGTTGGGACAAGGTTTGAGGGGAAATCTACAAGGTGAGAGTTAATTTGTTCTTTGCACAGAGGTAGTTAGGCCCAGGAAGACAAAAACTGTAGTTTCCTACTATAGAAGGAGAACAACTTAAGAAGGCATAATTAAGAAGGATGACCTGGGGTAATGGGGGACCCCTATTCTGGGAGTTTTGACTCTGGCACCTACGAACGTACAATTCTGGATGGAACCATTCTCTGAGCCTTTTGTTTTCCCATCCATAAAACAAAAAGTTTACTTTGAATGATCTACCAGATCCCATACAACTTAAAATACTCTGACTGTGTTTTGAAATGACACCATTCTAAAATCAGCCCATGACCCATCTAACCCATTATTCTGATTACCAACTCATGACATGGACTATTAAAAAAAAAAAAGAAGAAGAAGAAGAAAAAAACCTTGGAATGGAAGCTTGCCTTGTGGTCTGTTTAGAGAGTTTTGGCCACTGACCAAAGTCTGACAGCCATCAGCAGGCAGATTAAATGTTGCCTATTCGGTTCCTGGATTAATGCGTGGTTTCTTTAGCTTATGACCACTTCCCTTTTTAGGTTGTCTTAGCACATCCAGTTGTTAATCCTGGCCTAGTAGCATGAGTTTGCTTATGGAAGAGTACAGACAAAACATGTAGGGTCATGGTGGCAGTTGGAAGCTATGATGCTTCTCTAGAATTTCCCGTAATATTGTAAATTATATTGTAAATTCTGGGAAGGAAGAAAGTCATTTCTTAAAGTGAGTTCTGACCATTGACCAACGCCTTCCATTGAAATCTGTTAAATGAGTTTCTGTTGAGTGGTGGGTACATGTAATGAGCCGAGTCCAACAGGTGCTCATTGACATCTCAGGTATACCAAATAAGTCCAACAGAAGCCAGAGAAAATGAGTTAGGAAAAATGCTACCTTCAGCTTCTAGGCATGGTTAAGGTCTGACCCATCCCTTAGTCATTTTCTCTTCTGTGTCTCTGTCAGTTTTCTGATTCCACTAGCAGTGGCCTCTCTACAGGATGCCAAACGCTTCTTCCAAAGCCATAGATCTGAATCAACCAAGAATGTGCCTATCCCTTCAGGCCTCATAGGTCTTTGCCATGGACACATCTCTGTGCTGCAAACAATAGCAGGCAGCAGAGCAAGAGAGAGGGAGTGCTGAGCCTGCCAGTGCTCGAGGCGGTGCATCCTTGGCCTTGTGTGTCTGATAGCATAATGGATGAATTATTAATTATGATTTATCACTAGAATAAAGGGAACTTGTAGGCAATTCTCTGCAAAGACAAGAGTACAAAAGACTGTGCCTGGGGCTCAGGCTTTTATCAGTGACAGATGAACATTTGGAACAGAATAATAGAGATGATGTTTGGTATTTTTCACCTCATCTTTTAGCCAAGCACTTAATAAGCACTAATTTACTAATTTCCAAAAAACTTCATGAGAAAGGAAATATTATTTCTACATCTTTCTCCTCACCATTTTGAAGGATGCGAAATTAAGGCATTAAATTTCTATCCTATTGCTTTTTAAAAACATTCCTAAGTAAATGTTTGTTCTTTCAAACACTATTTAATTGAAGTGCAGCTTCATGACTTAAACTCTTTCTTCTTCTAAATAAAGGGAAATGTTCATCATACCAGGAAATGTTTAAGAAATTGAAGCATTTGTTTTGATTTTGACTGTCAGAGCAAGAATGTTTGGGGATTCTTAGGAACGCAAATAAATATTCCAGCAGCTTCCCATTCATTATTTCCCTAAAAATCCAATTTGTTAGAAACAATTTCACCATCTTTAAAGCCCCAAGTATTGTTAGTAAGTGCTACCAAATTTTTTCCTTAGTAACTATCCTCCACACTTCCTAGAATTGAAAAGTAAAGAGCATTGGAGCTCTATAGAGATACTCAAGTTTTAAATGTTTTGGTTTAAGGTCATTCACTGTCTAGTTGATACATGTTGGCTGGTGTGCAGTGTGGAAGAGATTAAGAGGAAGCAGGGAATTTGTGACTAGGATGAAGATAGAGAAGTTCATAATTCAACTTAGTGTTATCATTATTATTGACATCATCATCACTATTAATCCTTTAGATTAGTGTATCATATCACAATTCACAAGTGCCTTCTTAAACATTGATCGATTAAATTCTGTAAGAACCCTACCAGGTAGGTTTTGTAATCCTGTCAGAGATCCTGCCTCTACAAGAGACTATTTAAATACCAATAATTTGGGGCACCTGGGTGGCTCAGTGGGTTAAGCCTCTGCCTTCAGCTCAGGTCATGATCTCAGGATCCTGGGATCGAGTCCCTCATTGGGCTCTCTGCTCAGCAGGGAGCCTGCTTCCTCTCTCTCTCTCTCTCTCTCTCTGCCTGCCTCTCTGCCTCCTTGTGACCTCTCTCTGTCAAATAAATAAATAAATACCAATAATTTATCCAGGGGTCTGAGGGGGTTCAACATATAATAGTCCTCTTTTTCAAGTTTGAATTCTGATCAAACTAAAATTGAAGAATAGACATTTAGAGAGTAAGATCTTTCCCTTATTATTGATATGGTTATTGAGGAACAACCTGAGGGTTTCGAAGGGGCAGGGGGTGGGAGGTTGGGGGAACCAGGTGGTGGGTACTAGGGAGGGCACAGATTGCATGGAGCACTGGGTGTGGTGAAAAAACAATGAATACTGTTATGCTGAAAAGAAATAAAACATTTAAAAAAAAAAAAAGGAACATGGCTTAGAATTGTGGGGACAGTTCTTAGAATTGTGGGCTTCCTAATACTGAACCCTCAGTTAGTCACCTCCACCCTGGCACAAGCACCATTGGAGAACATAGATTGACTCCACAGTGGTAGTTCAGAATTTTTCAGGAGATGAACGCTCTGCAAGCACATCTCAGAGAAGGAAGAAAGGAGCCATAGTTTCAATTGCTCATCCCAAACTCATCAGTTAGAAAATCACCTCTCTTGCCTTGGGAGAAACGAGTAAGTAGTTGGAGGGAAGCCAGGAATATTCTGTTAATGGATGTTACTCCAAATGGAAGGAAGTTCAAGAGGCAGGAATACTTATTTCCTACTAACACATGGCTCCCTCTATCTGAATTTTCCACCATCTTATTTTGGTGGGATACTTGGAGATAGTTTTGTAGGGGGTTTTGTTTGTTTGTGTTTTCTGTTGTGTGTTATGGTGGCTGTTATGTTGGCTGGTAGAAGAGTTAGTCAACCCTAATCAGTACAGACTGAGGCAGTAGGTTCTGGCAGGCAACCCTAGATTCTCACAGGAAGCGTATCCCTGTCAACCTTTTGATACTAACAGAGACACCTTAATGTGACTCATTTTTAGAAATAGCGAGTTAGTTAGATTCCAAGGCATTAATTATTTGGCCCGCCTCAAAGAAGTTCTTCATCCGAAGGAGGACCAAGTTAGATATTCATGATATAGAAGATAGAAGCTGCTTTTTTTTTCTCTTGGTCTCTATCCCTTTTATACCTCCAATTCAACACCACTTAGGAGATAAGAGGCTCCACTCCTGAATAACTCCTCTGTTGACAAATTTTGTCTTTGTCTCAGCCTTGACACTTAAGTGTCTTTTCATCCCCAATCCTTTCCTTCTCAGGATAAATCCTCTAAACCCCATTTTCTCAGGAACTTTTCATCTATTTCTGTGAATCTGGCACTTTCATATTCCAAAGATGTAGGGTTAAATTGAAGTACCCCTCTAATATGATGGATCTGAGTATCCTGAAAGTCCAGGAAACTGACCACAGCAGGTATTCTAAGTCATATAAACATTAGACTAACTGCAAAGAGGTAGATGGACTAGAAGGGACAGGTGGTATCAACGGCAATTACCAGAAAAATGTCCGACAAGTGGGGAATCAAGGCTTAGAAGCTGGACTGATCAATAGGATTGCCAAGAAGGACTCTAACTCCAGACTAAAGTTGCCTATTTTCTCTCTTCATTTAAGGCCCTACTTATCTCTGGATCTAGCCTCAGTTATGCAAAAGGATAAAAGATCAACAGGGGCAGAAAAGTACAGCTTCTTTCTCTCCTATTAAAAGCCAGAACTGAATTTCAAAAGCCAAGCTTGGGTTTCTCTCATATTATTTCTCTGAGTTAAACCCAAGCTCATAGGTCGTATTTTGATGCAAACATTGGCCTTTTTCTCATAAGAAATAGCAAAACATGCATTAGGAGGTAAGGAATGGTTTACTCTAGGAAAGATACAAGAGAAGGGGGTTGCTGTATGGCAGTGGTACATTAATACCACCTGGTCAGTGGACTGGAGCAAGTCCACCAATGGTTTGCTGTCTGTCTACAGTGACATAACTGCAGAACTTTCTGTAGTGACCAGGTGGAAACTTTTCAGCATTTTGACACAGTAATTTTATGACTATTGACTCCAATAATAAAATATTTGGCTCCTATTCTGTGTAACCACTTTTCTTTTTCATTTTTCTTGCAGTTCATTTTATTGTAATTTTAAATAAAAGTATCAGTCTATGAAACATTGGACATTAAGAAAATACTTTCTTTTACTGCAGATAAAGTACCCTCCTATGGCACCGTTTCCCAAACTGTGTTCTGAGAAATTTCATGAAATACTGAAAAATGTTTTGAGGGGCCAGATGATTGGGAGCACGAGCTTTTACAAAGTTGGGTTTCTTTACTGCAGGACTTTCTGAACCTTGAACATAGTATGAATTTAATCTCTAGAGTTAATTATTAATCTTTAAGAGCAAACTACACTATTTTTTAATTTTATTTGGGTTTTGAAACCTTTTTACACCATGTAAAGTAGTGTTCTGTGAAACATAGAGAAATACTTTATAGGGTATAGAACAACCTTGTAGAAGGTAAAAATAGTCTTTTCCTCTTTACACCTGACTCCATCTGCTACTAGCATTAAGTATCTGACTAGTACATTCTACTTGTTTGAAATCATCAAAACTGCCATTTTTGAACTTAATATGCTCCATTATCACTTAATCTTTCTCCTCCTTTTGCTCAAAGAGATAGAGTAGAAATTTGCCCATCAAACCTTTCCAAAACTAAGATACAATGAAAACGTGCTCAGATTCAAATGATTCATATATGACATCCTGTGGACATCTCTAGAGCACCTGGAAAAACTGTGCTTGGAAGCCCTTGATGGGCTTCTCAGTTCTGAAGGACTGGAAAAATCAACTAGTCAACAGAATTTTGTGGAATATCTCAACTCCCTTACTCAAATAATACTGACTATGGAATATAAAAAGATATCTTTAGCAAGTTCCTTGATCTTGATTTTAGTATAGGGTTTATTTCCATTTTAGATTATGGAACATCATTAATATTGTACCAAGGGGTGGTGTTTTGTTTTTGTTTTTTGGGGTTTTTTTGGTATTTTGCATTATTTATTTATTTTTTTAAGATTTTATTTATTTATTAGAGAGAGAGACGGTGTGAGCAGGTGGGAGGGGCAAAGGAGGAGGGAGAAGCCGACTCTCCACTGAGCAGGGAGGTCAATGCAGGACTCGATCCCAAGGCTCTGGGGTCATGACCAGAGCTGAAGACAGAGGCTTAACCGACTGAGCCACCCAGGTGCCCTACTTTGCATTTTTTAAAAAAATTGAGTATAGTTGATGCACTAACAACTATATCTGACTATAGCTGACACACACTGTAGTTGACACACGCTATTGCATTATTTTCAGGTGTACAACATATTCAACATCTCCGTGTGTTATGCTACACTCACCACAAGTTTAGCTACCAAATGTCACCATGCAGTGCTATTACAATACCATTGACTATATTCCCCCACGCTGTACCTTTTATTCCTGTGACTTACTCATTCCATAGTATCCAGTTTTATGTCCATCCTTGTATGTAGTCTTTCCTTTTTTGCCTTACACCAACTTTGATGCAGACCTCAATATCTTTTCACTTTCCCAGCCCCAGATCTCTAATTACACAATGGCAGAGACTACCAGTTACATATCCAAATATTCCTTATTTCCTTTCTTTCATTGTCCCCAGATTAAATCCAAACACAAGGCTTCCACTAATAAAATCTGAATTTCTTAGTCTTCCTTGCAGTAGTAAACTCTGTTCAATGGCAGGTTTGTGTCACTTCTCAAAAACCTCTTTAAGTGATTTCTTGTGTGTGCCCTTTGTTCCTTTTTCATTTAACCCCTATTCCATTCTGTCCCTGGAATACAAACGTGATAGTTGAAATTTAGCAGTCATCTCGAACTCAGAGAACATGGACTACCCCAGTTATGCTACATGGAAGGCTAGAATTAGCCTAAACCTGATGTCCAGAGCTGTAATACCAGTCCTGAAATGTTTAGCTCTGACCTTCTACACCTAGTAGAAAAATAAACCTATTTTACTTAAGTCATCGTGGTTTTTTCTATTGTTTGTTTTATTTTGTTTTGTTTTTGTCAGTTGCAGCAAAACCTAATTCTACCTGATAAATGTACCAATAAATATCCCAGTCTTTGCCAAGGGCCTCTGTATGTGTGTCTTAGGACAACCTTCAACACCCAGCCAGGCTGTTTACTGCTCTGCCTTACAGCCTTAACTTTTTACAGGCTTCACAATCTACAGCCTTCACTTTCTGCTTGCACACAGCTTCGAGATCAGCTCGAGGTGAAAGCTTAAGGCCACTTCACATCTTTCCTGTATATGTGCATAGCCTTGTGCATCCATACGGCCTTCTAGATATTCAAGAATATGCTGGAAATTTCAAAGCCCTATTGACATGTCATTTCCTAGCTTTTCCTTTTAAGCTGTGGGTTAGTCTTTGCACCAACCGTTATCCATCAATTCACGCAGCAACCAAGTTAAAACCCTTGTCTGTAATTGTTTCAACCAATGCTCCTTCACCCTTCCCAAGGAAAAAGGCTCTTCACACTGAATGAGCTTGAGTCACACTGAACAAGTTTGTAAGTTGGATCATGTAAGGAATCACAAGACAGGTGAAAGTATGACAATTCTTTTTTTTTTTTTAAGATTTTATTTATTTGACAGACGGAGATCACAAGGAGGCAGAGAGGCAGGTAGAAAGAGAGGGGGAAGCACACTCCCCGCTGAGCAGAGAGCCCGATGCGGGGCTCGATCCCAGGATCTTGGTATCATGACCTGAGCCGAAGGCAGAGGCTTAACCCACTGAGCCACCCAGGCACCTCGAAAGTATGACAATTCTTAAGGAATGAATTTTTTTCAAAAAGCTCCAGGTCTGTTCCTCCACAGATGGATGTTATGCTGCATTAGACTTGTGAACTATTATTTTTTGAAACTATAGTTGAACTGGAGAGCCGAGAATGGAAGTAGAGCTAGTTAAAAACCACAAATCTTGTTGTTCTTACTAAGATTCAGCTGTTTTTCTTGAATCAACATTTCTGAGTTTACTATAAACCATAACTTAATTTCCAGAGTTCTAAAAATGTTGGTTCTGACAACTTTTGCTAATTGTTGC
Organism: Martes martes; assembly: GCF_963455335.1. NCBI lineage: Eukaryota > Metazoa > Chordata > Mammalia > Carnivora > Mustelidae > Martes > Martes martes. The sequence continues at coordinate 102,189,073 of NC_137895.1, read as the reverse complement.
TTTTTTTATGAAGTGATGAATTCTTGGATGTTCTTGCTCTTCTGTTTTTGCTGACATCATCCCCCATTCCCTTTTTAATATAAAGCAAATGAGGCCCAGCTAGTAAATGTCCAGGATAGCCAAACTTCATCATCTTCGGTTGTGAAGGTCTTCTCATTCCAGTTCAAATCAACCTCCCATATCCTAAATGTACTGGAGGCCCATTATAGGAATAAGGAGTTGGCTAGAGTAAAGAGAGTATAGGATTTAATGATGATTTAGAGTATAGGAACTGAGATGATTTAGGTTAAGGGTGAAAGAATATTCTAAACTGAGGAATATCCAAGTTTGGTTGGTCCTGAGCAAAGCACTGGCATCATCCTATCTCTTTTCATGTACCACTTCCATCCCTTGAACACTACCATCACCACTCTACAAGCTCCCACTAGGACCCAGGTCAAAATTAGATTCCACGTGGGAACAAGGGAGTAAAGAGTGATGGTAATCATTATCTATTTGATTTCCTGTATTTTTCTGTTGCCCCTCTTATAATCCAGAGACCACACTGATTTGAGGTCTGTTTCCTCATTAAATTAAATAATACATTTCTCTGCCTGTGTCGGTAATTACCTCCAGTCTATGGCCTTGAATCTCAATCAGAAGAATGATGACTATCAAATCTGTTTCACTGGCTATGATTCTTCCCTGAACTCGACTATGTATCCAATTTTCTTTTTTTAAGATTTTATTTATTTGACAGACAGATCACAAGTAGGCAGAGAGGCAGGCAGAGAGGGAAGCAGGCTCTCTGCTCAGCAGAGAGCCCGATATGGGGCTCGATCCCAGGACCCTGGGACCACGACCTGAGTCGAAAGCAGAGGCTTTAACCCACTGAGCCACCCAGGTGCCCCTGTATCCAATTTTTTAATGGGCAATGAAAACTTATTATGGTCTGAACTCAAACTCTTGATTTTTGCCCTCAAATATGCTGCTTCTCCTTAGTGTTTGTCATCTGCATAAATGGCACTATAATTCACCGTCCAATAACAGCAAAAAAGTGTTACATTATTTTGGAGTCTTCTCTCTCTTTCATACCCTAAACATATCCTATTGGATTCACCTTATATATAATGTATTTTTCAGAGTAAACACTGTTAAGTGCCAGAATAAATACTTTTTACTTATTATTCAAGTATAATTTACATACAGTGCTATATTAGTTTCAAGTGTACAATATAATGATTCAACAATTCTACACATTACACAGTGCTCATCACAATAAGTATACTTTTAATCCCTTTCACTTATTTCACTCACCCCCCTACCCACTTCCACTCTTGTAACCACCAGTTTGTTCTCCATATTTAAGAATCTCGGATTCTTCCCTGTCTCTTATATTATTATATTTTATATATATATATATATATATGTATAGTTTATAATATAATAATGTTATATTATCTATTATATATATTATATATATAAACATGGTATGTGTATGCGTGTGTGTGTGTGTGTGTGTATACCATATCTTCTTTATCCATTCATCGATGAATGGATCTTGGGTTGCTTCCATATCTTGTCTATTGTAAATAATTCTTCAATAAACATAGGGCTGAATATATTTTTGAATTAGTATTTTCATTTTCTTCCTGACAGAATACCTTGAATACCTCAGAGTTTAACATGAGAAAAGTTGGTTCAGTATGAGTTGGGAGACCTTTGTCCATCCTTTTTGGCACACTTGATGCCCAGATTGTTGTGGTCAGGGAAGACAGAGATAGAAGAGACAGACTAGCTTTTAACTGCCATACCTGGATACGACACAGATTAGTTCTGTTCATTGGTCATAACTAGTCATCTGGCCCTAACATAAATGTAGAAAGGTTGAGAAATAAAGGGAAATAAATAAAATATTTGCAACACTATCTCAACCCAAAATTTTCTTACTGCTTCCCCTGCTATCACCCTAGTCCAAGCTACTATCATCTTTGTCTAAAATACTGCAGCAGTTTTCTAACGGATCTTCCTGCTCCTGTTCATGACCCAGTATGATTATTTCTTCTTCCTTTCTTGCCATCTCCTACTTTCTGTCCTCTAACAGCTTAAACGGTTTTGTTAAATACAAAACAGTTTCACTGCTTTGCTCCAAACTCTCAAAAATCAAATTCCTTTTCACAGTCTCCAGGACTGTACACAATTTGAGCCATGTGTACTTCTCTGATCTCCTTTTCTACTATTTCTCACCTGACTCACTTTACATTAGCCAAATTGACTCCATGCTCCTCTAATGACACTAACGTCATTCTTGCTTGTGACCTTCACACCCATTGTTCCCCCTGCCAAGAATGCTCTTTCTTCAAATTTTCATATGGCTCATCCCTTCATTAAAGCCTTTTGGAGAGGAGAAGGGAGTTGAGGGAAATTGGAAGGGGAGGAGAACCATGAGAGACTATGGACTCTGAAAAACAACCTGAGGGTTTCGAAGGGGCGGGGGGGTGGGAGGTTGGGGGAACCAGGTGGTGGGTATTAGGGAGGGCACAGATTGCATGGAGCACTGGGTGTGGTGAAAAAACAATGAATACTGTTACGCTGAAAAGAAATAAAACATTAAAAAATTTTTTTAAAAAAATTTTTAAAAAAGCCTTTTGGAGATGTTATCTTTGACCGTTTTTTATAAAACGGTAAACTTTTAATCCCATATCACCATCCACTAACCCTTTACTCTGCTTTTTCAGAGCACTTGTCCCTTTCTGACATTTTATTACTTGTTTATTTGCTTCATTGTCTATTATCTGTCTACTCTACTCAAATACAAGCTCAATAAGTACAAGAACCTTGTCTATCCTTTTTATTGTTGTTTTCCCTGTACCAAAAGCAGTAACACACACAGTAGGTTTGTAATAATTATTTGTTCAATAAGTGAGTAATTAATTAATTAATTAATTAAAATAAGTCAAATAATAAATTAAAAATATTTGGGGCGGCAAGGAAAAAAAAAAAAGAGCTGATAGACTCATGACCCCAGTTCTAACTTGGCCACTTCACAGGCCACAGGGCTGGCTTTCTGAACAGTCCTGCCTGTGGCTCCTTGAGGTTTCCTTAAAGCTGATCAGAATCTTTTTTCAGGAATACCTTCCTTATTGTCCCCAACTCTAGTCACTTTTGTTAATCAAACCAGCCCACACCAGACAAAGAAGAAATGGGGAACTAAAATAAAACCAACATGTTAATGGCAATGAAGAGAATCTACTCTAGATCTTCAGGACAGACTTTGCAAAGGAAGATGTAATCTCCTTGACTAAACAGTATATCTTTGGAACGGGCCAATGTTTGGATGGAGAGTGAGTCCTAAAAATGTAAAATTCATTCTGCACTCATAATGGAATGGTAAATTAGTGGGGATGCAGTGAAGGGTCTTTGACTCTTCTGTTGTGGCTCCTTCAGTGAGCTTGGCCTATAGAGTTTAGACCAGGTATGGAGACCAGGCATACTCATTTCTTCCATTTCATACTTTAGCTGTAATATCCATCATATTTGTCTTTACCTCTTGGACATTCTTACTCTCATTATGCTTTCCAGTAGGGGAATTTCTTACAGACAGATTGTAAAAGTATATAACAGCCAGAGTTTTCTTTCATTGTTCTTGCTAATAACAACAAAAAACTAATATTTCATTATTTTATTCTCTCTCACACACAATGTGCTGCTTTGTACTGGCATAAAGTTTTGGTCACAGAAAAAGCATAAGCTCGTGGTTCATTATAAATATCCAAAACACAATTTCTCTGGAACACATATCTGTTCTTTATCAGTGTTCCCAAACTCAATCCCAAGTAAGAGTTGGGTTAATGAAGAAATGGGTTCATTCATCTGCAACCATCACAAATAAAGGTTTTAAGAAATCCTACTCTAAAGAAACCTATGCAACTTCACTTACCTCAACATTTCCTAAACTTGTTTTATTACTGAAACTATTTAGCCCAACAAAGTGGTACTAAACCTGTCCAGTACTGCCTTTCTAATTCTGCAAATCTGGGGGACATTTTGGTCACAATGTCTGGAAGTGCTATTGGTATTTAGAAGGTGAGGGCCAGGGATGCTAAACAACATGTATTATGAGAGCCAGTCCTTCCCATTTAATGAAGAATTATCCCACTCAAAATGCCAGTAGGGCCCCATTGGATAAAACATCTTATTCACATTTTAAGAACACTAACCTAGGCTAACCTCTTCATGGTGTAAATGTAGAAACAGGCCCAGAGAGCAGAAATGACTTTTATGATAGGTCACACAACTGTGTCCATGGGCACAGTCAGTACTTTCCCCCTATTCTGTGCTCATTGCTCAGCATCACTTTGTCTTTATTATGCTCATACATATAAAAAAGAATGAAGACTAGATTATTGAAGAGAACTAAAGAGAATCTTTCTTAAGGCCTCTAGTGGGTCTAAGTGCTTGTGGAAATATTGCCTGATGAATGACTGAAAAAAAAATGAAGCAACACAGGCAAAAAAAGCAGCTATTATAGGCCAAGCCCTTTACACATTTAAGCTCTTTTAAGCCCTGTCACAATCCTATCATAATCCTATGACATATGGATCACTGACTCTATTTTGCAGATGAAGAAACTGAGGCTTAGAGAACTTAGCTGAGATCCTCAAGGTCACTTCACTCACAGCAAGTAACGGAGTTGGGACTCAACATCATTTTTGTCTTTCTTCAAAATCTGAGTCATTTTTTTCAGGTCATACTGCCTCCCAATCACCAGCCTGGGCCCCTCACCTCACAAATGGAAAGAAAAATGCATTTCTGTGTCAGTTACAATCCTTTTGTAAAGAAGTAATAGAAATCAAGTCAAGTAAGCTTAAGCAAAAATTAGCATTATTGCCTATGTTCTCCTCTAGGATTCTGATGGATTCCTCTCCCGGGTTGAGGTCTTTTATCGATTTTGAGTTTATCTTTGTGTATGGTGTAAGAGAATGGTTGAGTTTCATTCTTCTACATACAGCTGTCCAATTTTCCCAGCACCATTTATTGAAGAGACTGTCTTTTTTCCACTGTATATTTTTTCCTGCTTTGTTGAAGATTATTTGACCATAGAGTAGGCAGTAACCTCTTCGATATCCACCACAGCAACTTCTTTCAAGATATGTCTCCAAAGGCAAAGGAAACAAAAGCGAAAATGAACTTTTGGGACTTCATCAAGATCAAAAGCTTCTGCACAGCAAAAGAAACAGTCAACAAAACAAAGAGACAACCCACAGAATGGGAGAAGATATTCACAAATGACAGTACAGACAAAAGGTTGATATCCAGGATCTATAAAGAACTTCTTAAACTCAACACACACAAAACAGATAATCATGTCAAAAAATGGGCAGAAGACATGAACAGACACTTCTCCAATGAAGACATACAAATGGCTATCAGACACATGAAAAAATGTTCATCATCATTAGCCATCAGGGAAATTCAAATTAAAACCACATTGAGATACCACCTTACACCAGTTAGAATGGCCAAAATTAGCAAGACAGGAAACAACGTGTGTTGGAGAGGATGCGGAGAAAGGGGAACCCTCTTACACTGTTGGTGGGAATGCAAGTTGGTGCAGCCACTTTGGAAAACACTGTGGAGATTCCTTAAGAAATTAAAAATAGAGCTACCCTATGACCCTGCAATTGCACTACTGGGTATTTATCCCAAAGATACAGATGTAGTGAAAAGAAGGGCCATCTGTACCCCCAATGTTTATAGCAGCAATGGCCATGGTCGCCAAACTGTAGAAGGAACCAAGATGCCCTTCAATGGACGAATGGATAAGGAAGATGTGGTCCATATACACTATGGAGTATTATGCCTCCATCAGAAAGGATGAATACCCAAATTTTGTAGCAACATGGACGGGACTGGAAGAGATTATGCTGAGTGAAATAAGTCAAGCAGAGAGAGTCAATTATCATATGGTTTCACTTATTTGTGGAGCATAAGAAATAACACGGAGGACATGGGGAGATGGAGAGGAGAAGGGAGTTGAGGGAAATTGGAAGGGGAGATGAACCATAAGAGACTATGGATGCTGAAAAACAATCTGAGGGTTTTGAAGGGGCGGGGGGGTGGAAGGTTAGGGGAGCCAGGCGGTGGGTATTACGGAGGGCACATATTGCATGGAGCACTGGGTGTGGTGCATAAACAATGAATTCTGTTACACTGAAAAGAAATAAATAATTTTAAAAACTAGCATTATTGGAATTCAAGGACAAGTTGAACAACCTAGCTGTGCAAGGGAAAGAGGCAGCTAAAGTGTGTGGATGCACTGCCCAGTGCTGTGCTGTTGAGGAGACTGACTCATTCCCAACTCTCAAACCATGTTTGTAGGGTCAGTCCTTGAGAGAGGTAATAGCTCTGATTCAGCATAAATCAGATATCCATTCCTGGTCCACCCAGTGACATCTATGGGGTTAGGGTCACAGAGCAGAAACACAGCTTCTTATAAGCCATTTCTGTGGACAAGGTTAGTCACCATGACCAAAGGGGTACATAGCCAATCCTTGGCCATATTGTGAGGGACTTGAAGTTTATTTTGCATCCTTCATATCCTCTTGATGAAATACTTTTCATTGCTTTAGTGTCTATCTAACTTCTTCAAAACTTTATCTGCCATCTTTATATCATTTCCCTCCCACCAACCTTCCCTTGGGAGAGAATTCTTATACTTACTGTAAGCTGTTCGATTGATAAGGTTTAAAATTGCATTCTTCCAAGAGGTTTTGCATTTTAATAGGGCATAATGCAACACAATCCAAGAAATATTTATGGAACCCACTTGTCTGTGAGGAGTCCTGAATAAAGAATTTCCCTTCTTCTTTAAAGGATTCCAAGATGGATAAGGCTTAAATTTTGCCCTTTAGAAACTGATAGGACTTAGTTAAAAGAAAAGGGGGCTATAACTGTAAGCAGGGGGATTTGGGGAAAGGAAGTGGCATTGGAGAAAGGGCTGGCTACTCAAACTTCACCAGGAGGTGACAATTGTCTTACCTGTTAGGTTCTCTGGGTTTTCCATGGTGCAGAAAATGGCCATAACAAATTCAAAATACAATCTTATGGGGAGGGGCAGGAGTAGAGCAAGGACATCTTGTTAGATCCTGGGAAACAAAGGAATACCATCCAACAGAATAAATCTTCTAGCCAGTACCCTAAGGAAAATATTCCCTCTGGGGCCATTGGGTCCACGTCATGGAACATTCCATGGTAAAGCCCTTGTCTCCCAGGGGGTGCATGCCAGAATATGTTTCAGCCATTCACATCCCCAGAGAGGCAAAGAAAATTGAGGGAGTAAGTCCTCATTCTGATCAGATCTATGACATACTTCAGTAGAGATGGGAACAAGTTTTCTGGCACTAGTGGCCTTGCTTTTCTACTACACAGGTGGTCCCAAGAAAATCACAAATAGGTCCTGGATCTACATCTTCTTCCTGCACTGTATCCTGTATCCTGTATCCTGATCTCTGCCCATCCCCCCCCCCTTTTTTTTCCTCCTGATAATGCTTGTCACCATGAGCTTCTTCAGTTTTTATGCAGAAGCCTCCTTTCTGGGTTTGTTCAATGCAAGACCATAATCTAGACACTTTGATATTTTCTCATTTCCCTCCATAAATGGTAACTTGCTGCCATTGGTACCTTGGTGTCTTAATGGCCTGATTTGTTTAATTATAATAAAGTGATCTACTCTAGATTGTTTGTGACCAATACTCACATCTTTTGAACAGACACACCTCAGCTTTAATGATGATCATCATGACAGGCAGTGGGGGAGAAATCTGGGGGCAAAGAGCAGCAGTACTGCGTGGTATGTTTCCCAGCATACCATGGAAACAACTGCACCTACTCTGCTTCTGTGAAGAGATATCTCTAAATACTGGGATGATGACCGAAGTCTTGAAAGAGTCTGTGGCCTTGAAGGAGTTGAAAAGAGTAAAAGAATCAATAATGCTTTGTGCCACTTTAAAAAAATCAAGAAGCTCAATTCTACACTTTTGACAACTTTAAGGAAATATATTTCCAAGTCTCCCACCCATTTCCCTAATACATTTATAATTATCCATCAAAAATTCTTAAAATATACTTTAAAATTTAATTCTATTGTGATTAAAATCATGTTTTGTGTGATTTCAACTCTTTTAAATGTATTGTTTCATGGCCTAGAATATGATTTATTCTGATGAATGTTTGATGTGCACTAAATGTGTATTCTGGGGATGCCTGGGGGGCTCAGTCAGTTAAACATCTGCCTTCCACTCAGGTCATGATCCCAGGGTCCTGGGATCGTGTCCCACATCGAACTCCTTGCTCCATGGGGAGCTTGCTTCTCCCTCTGCCTGCTGCATCTCCTGCTTGCTCTCTCTCTCATTCTCTCTGACAATTAAATAAAATCTTTTAAAAAATAAATAAATGTGTCTTCTGCAGTTGTTGGGCAGAATGTTCTATAAATGTTAATTAGGTCAAGTTGGTTGATATTTTTAGATATTCAGTATTTTTTATCTACTTGTTCTGTCCATTACTAAGAGAAGGTTGTTGAGGTATATAGTTATAATTGCAGTTTTTTTCTCCCACTCTTTTCAGTTCTTAGTTTTTCCTTCTTGTATTTTAAAACTCTATCATTAAATGAAAACACATCAGGATTGTTATGACTTTTTAAAAAGTTATTTATTAATTTATTTGTTAGAGATTGGGAGACACAGAGAGAGAGAGAGAAAGAGAGAACAAGAAGGGGGAGCAGCAGGCAGAGGGAGAAGCAGGTTTCCCACTCAGAATGGAGCCCAATGCAGACCTGTTTCCAAAACCCTGAGATCATGACCTGAGCCACAGGAAGACTCTTAACCCCCTGAGCCACCCAGGCATCCCTCAGAATTGTTATGACTTTTTAAGGAATTGATTCATTTATCATTATTAAATATCTGTCTTTGTCCTTGGTTGTGACCCTTTAAATAAAGTCTACTTATTGATATTATATATATTGTTACTATAGCTTTCTCATGTTTGATGTTTGCATGGCATACATTTTATATCCTTTTATTTTAACTTAGCTGTATCTCTATATTTAAATTGGGTTACTTAAAGAATTTTTTTTCAATCAGGTAATCTCTGCCCTTTATTTTTTTTAACATCTTAATTTTATTTTATTTTTTTCCGAGTTCCAAGATTCATCGTTACTTTAATCGGAGTATTTAAACTTTTTATATTTAATATATTTAATGTTTGGGTTCAGATTGATTATCTTGCTATTTCTTTTCTATTTGTGCCATCTAGTCTATTCCATTTTTCTTCTTTTGTGGGAGTGGACTTCTTTTGGGTTTATCAAATATGTTACTATTTCATTTCATCTACATTGTTGGCATATGACAACATATTGACATATTGGCATATTGGCATATTGGCATATGTCAATGTGCTTCTGTTTTAATTTTTAAATAGTTGCTGTAGACTTCACAATAATTGTCTTTAAATTATTAGAGCCTGCCTTCAATTAATATTATACCATTTAACTTATAGTCTAAGAGTATTCTAATAGTATATTTCCAAACTCCTCCCATCGTTTTCTGCTATTGTCATACATTTTATTTCTTTATATGTTATATACAAAATAAACTATCAGATTTGATTTAAAAATCAATTTTTAAAGAATAAATCTATATTTTAATTTGAAATTTCTCAATTTAAAATGTTACCACCCTTGGTGTTAGTTGTGATCTCTCCCTTTTCATTCATAATTTTATTAATTTGAGCCTTCTCTCTTTTCTTTTGGATTAGTGTGGCCAATGGTTTATCGATCTTATTGATTCTTTCAAAAAACTAGCTTCTAGTTTCATTGATACGTTCTACTGTATCTCTAGTTTCTATCTCATTGATCTCTGCTCTAATCTTGATTATTTCCCTTCTTGTGTGTGGAGTTGGCTTAATTTGTTGTTGATTCTCCAGTTCTTTAAGGTGTAGAAACAGCTGGTGTATTCTGGATTTTTCAATTTTTTTGAGGGAGGCTTGGATGGCTATGTATTTCCCCCTTAGGACCACCTTTGCTGTATCCCATAGGTTTTGGGCTGAAGTGTCTTCATTCTCATTGGTTTCCATGAATTGTTTAAAGTTCTTCTTTGATCTCCTGGTTGATCCAAGCATTCTTAAGCAAGGTGGTCTTTAGCTTCCAGGTGTTTGAGTTCCTTCCAAACTTTTCCTTGTGATTGAGCTCCAGTTTCAAAGCATTGTGATCTGAGAATATGCAGGGAATCTTAATCTTTTGGTATCAGTTGAGCCCTGATTTGTGACCCAGTATGTGGTCTATTCTGGAGAAGGTTCCATGGGCACTTGAGAAGAATGAGTATTCTGTTGTTTTAGGGTGGAATGTTCTGTATATATCTATGAGGTTCACCTGGTCCAATGTGTCATTCAATGATCTTGTTTCTTTATTGATTTTCTGCTTGGATGATCTGTCTATTACTGAGAGAGGTTTGTTAAGATCTCCTACTATTAATGTATTCATATCATTATCTTGATTAATAGTTTTCTTATGTAATTGGCTGCTCCCATATTGGGGGCATAAATATTTACAATTGTTAGGTCTTCTTGGTGGATAGTCCCTTTAAGAATTATGTAGTGTCCTTCTGTATCTCTGACTACAGTCTTTAGTTTAAAATCTAATTTATCTGATATGAGAATCGCTACCCCGGCCTTCTTTTGAGACCCATTGGAATGAAAGATGCTTCTCCACCCCTTCACTTTCAGTCTGGGTGTATCCTTAGGTTCGAAATGGGTCTCTTGTAGACAGCATATGGATGGGTCCTGCTGTTTTATCCAATCTGAAACCCTGTGTCATTTTATGGGCGCATTTAGGCCACTCACATTGAGAGTGATTATTGAGAGATACGTTTTTATTGACATCGTGTTACCTTTGAAGTCTTTATGCTGAGTAAAATAAGTCAAGCAGAGAGAGTCAATTATATGGTTTCACTTATTTGTGGAGCATAACAAATAACATGGAGGACATAGGAAGATGAAGAGGAGAAGGGAGTTGAGGGAAATTGGAAGGGGAGATGAACCATGAGAGACTATGCACTCTGAAAAACAACCTGAGGGTTTTGAAGGGGCGGGGGTGGGAGGTTGGGGGATCCAGGTGGTGGGTATTATGGAGGGCACGTATGGCATGGAGCACTGGGTGTGGTGCATAAACAATGAATTCTGTTATGTTGAAAAGAAATTAATTTAAAAAAATAAAATAAACAAATAAATTAAAATGTTACCCCACAAATTCAGAAAAATCAAAGGCAAAGTGCAGGGCCCATCTTGTGCAGGTCAAACAACATGCATCTGTGGTTGTGTTGAATATATTGTTTGCAACTTGTTTTTGTTTTTTGGGGGATTTTTACTGACTAACATGAGGTGTAGGATTTTACACATCAGGACCTCTCTTTAGCTTGCTGCCAAGTGTTGCCTGGATAGGCATCTAATGGCTCAGTTATCCTTTTCAATATCTGAGGAACGTGTAGATGTTTTCAGATTTTGGTTATTATAAACAGATCTACAATGGCCGTTCTTGTCCAGGCTTTTTCATACTTGTGTGTACATTTCCATAGGGAAGATACTGGAAATGGAATAGCTGGTCAAAGGGTAAGAACATTTGAAATTTTAATAGATACAGTTGAATCACTCTTCAATGTGGCTATATTTAGCTACTTCTCCACCACCTAGGCCTAAAGGTATTTCTATAGTGCTTATGGAGGTTTTAAGCTTTGGTGTCAAGATTTTCACAGCTTTTAAGTGTTGCAACAATGTATAAAACATTAAATACTTTCTATGGACATAGAAGAATTTCATTTTTGAAAAAGAATCCTGTAGGCACCACTGTTGAAAAACGTCCTTTTGTAGAAATTAGTGGGTTACTTTGATAAATATTCTCTGTCAAGGACTAAGGGGAATAGAAAAGAAAAATCTTCTTCAAGCAGATCTTGGGATTTATGTTTTGCAAGACAAGATCTCAAAGAGTCTAATTTTACCTAATTGGTGGTAATTTCTCTAATTCTGTTATTTTTATAAATTCAAAAATATTTAATAAATCAGATATTTCTCCTAACAGTGATCATAGCTATCATTTAACTCATCCTTCCCATTTTCCAGGTGGGGAAAAAAATACTGAAACCCAGAGAGAAGACACTTGTCCAGCTGGTTCTTAACAAAATCATATTTGAAATCCAGATTTCTGATTCCCAGGCCAGGGGATTGATCTGGAGGGAAAAGTAGCCAAAATACAGTCTTTGGACTGGAAGCAGTCTTAAGAAAGACCTAGAAATCATACTCCTTAATATAGTCTTCCGTGCATTATAGAAATCTTCTAAGTAGAAAATCTAATATTTCTTACAGCTTCTCTTTGAGTATTTTCTTTGAATGCAATTCATTAATTTGTGAGAAAAATATATCATTATTAGACAAATTTATTAGAAAAGTTTCTTTTCATTGTGCTGAAATCTCCCTTCTTATAATTTCTTGAACTTCTTGAACCTTCCCATTTCTTGAAGTATGGATGAATTGGATTCCAGGATGCTCACCCCTCCAGTTTCTGCTGACTGCATACTCTCCTGTTTGTCAATGTACCTGTAAGAATGTTGCTTGCAGAAAAGGATAAGGCAATAGTCCAGCTGTGGTCTGACCAGTGCAGTGTGCAGTGGGGCCATTGTCTCCTTTGATATGTTCTCTATATCTCTATTAATAGAGCCAAATAGTGTTTGGCTTTCTTGGTAGCTGCATTCCGGAGCGTATGGTCAATGAGAACACTGTTTTGTTTTAATTGATAACTATTAAGCCAGTTCTCTTTCATTTTCTGTTTATGTAACTGATTGCAGGGATGTGTGTTAAAAATTCTTTTTAAAAAAGTATTTTAGGGGCGCCTGGGTGGCTCAGTGGGTTAAAGCCTCTGCCTTCGGCTCAGGTCATGATCTCAGGGTCCTGGGATCGAGCCCCGCATCAGGCTATCTGCTCAGCAGGGAGCCTGCTTCCCTTCCTCTCTCTCTCTGCCTGCTTCTCTGCCTATTTGTGATCTCTGTCAAATAAATAAAATCTTAAAAAAAATTATTTTAGATTTTAGTTAACTATTTCTATCTTTTGAGAATGTCTGAATTGTCATTTTGTTATCTGAAGCGTTCATCTTTCTCTCTAATATATCTCACACAAATTTGATAAATAGCTCTTCTATGCTTTTGTAGAAATCACTGAAGAAGAGACAGGAAGGCATGATGGGGATGGGCACAGGTCACGGCGCAAATGACTTTATCCAGATTGACTGAGTACAACTAAATCCATATGGAGTACTCAAATGTAGCCATTATTTTGGTTTTGTTTTGTTTTGTTTTTTGTTTTGTTTTGTTTTCTTAAATATGGCTATCATAAAAACTGTTAGATGCTTTTCTGAAATAAAGATACTCTATATAACTATGGCATTCCTCTGATTTACTGCCTCATAACCATTTTTAAAAGAGGAAATGGGGTTAGTTCCACATGGCCAATTCTCAGTGAACCCATATGGGCTTTTAGTGATCATCTCTTTGTAAATATTAACTTATGGATTGCCTGAAGGCAAATAGCTAGGGCACCTAATACCAAAAATATGATCCCGAGGTCAGAGGGGGAAAAAAAGGATTTTTTTGGAAGCAGAAGGAACCAATGTTTTTCTAGCGACTTACTGTTTAAACCTCTGTTGATAGAGAGTGACACATAGAACTGTGTTTAGGGGAGAGGGAATGGGCAGATTGTGTTAAGTCAAAGGCTTTTGAAGGTCTTGGGAGGAGAGAGTTAGTGGAGTCTTTGTGAATGGTGTGGACACCCTCCAGGAGATCCCAGGACAAGCTAGGACTTGCAATAACCTCATCCCCCCCAAACACCGAATTCTCCCTCTCTCTCTCTCTCTCACTTGTCACCATTCTGCCTGAAGCACTTGGAGTCAACTCTAGCCTTTTTAATAAGATGGTTTGGAAGAGAGACAAGACTTTTCAGTCTGAGAGATAAAAATAAAAATGTCAGTGATCAGAATTTCCACATATGGTCTCAAATGATAGATGAAATTTAAAGCTGGCAATAGTCCTGAGTTGGAAGGACGTAGGCAGCAGAGGCTGGAAGGAGGTTTAAGGTTTTGTTTTGTTTTTTCCCAAGTGATAATGGATTGTCCCAAAACACAGCAAGTTCTTTCCTTTTTAAGGGCAGCGAAGGTTGCCAGGCCTTGTGCATTTGCAGCTGACCTGTTCAGAGAGATTTTGCAGCCCTTCCCCCACTTCTTTGAATAGGTTTTCCCAAAATTCCAGGAGGGAGTCCTCTACAGACTGCCCATCTGTTCTCAGGCATGCAGGGAATCTGGGTAACAATTACATTTGGGAGTCACCTGTTAGAGCTCCGGAAGAGAGACCATACTTCTGCACCAAGCCTTTGGAGATTTCTTTTTCTCCAAGACAGTTCTGCTTTGGGGTATGGTTAGAGATTAGGAGGAAAGATTAGAAGGGGGAGGGAGGGATTTGTATCTCAGCTGAGAAAGGTCAAAGCCCAAGAGAGGCTGGTTTTTGCCCTGACACAAGAGATGAACACATTTCCAAGGCCAAAGCTCATGGGAACACTATGATCTATATATTCTTAGAGCTCTGAATATGAATGCATGAGACCCAGGCTCTGCTAGGGTTGTACTGTATCTCTGGGCAAATCATATGGCCTCAATTTAATCACCTGAGAAATAAAAGGGTAAAAGGGTAAAAAAATATGATGTTCTGCTTTGCAATTCCATCCCAAGTTCTAATTTGAAAAACTCTTGAGACTAAATATGGTCTGGACCAGTGGCTCTCAAATTTGAATATGAATCAGCTGGAGAGTTTGTTCAAACACAGATTTTTGGACCCTATCACCAAAGCTTCTGATTCACTGGCCTATAGTGGGGTCTGAGAATTTGCATTTTTAATAAGTTCTTGGGTGATGCTGATGCTGCTGGTTGAAAGACCACACTTCGAGAACTTCTATCTATACCATAAAAGCACCCAAATGAAGTCCTGAAAGGTCATGTTTCAGAAGTAGTTATCTACAGGTCTGACTTAAGGACCTAGTCAGCAAGAGACTACTTCAGGAGCTGTACTCAGATTCAAATGTGCTCAGTGATGTGGGAGTAGAGGATTGGAAAGAGGAGCAGTCAGGGGTCTGAAACTGCACCTTAAAAGAAGTCATCAGAATTTAAGAAAAGGCCATGGATACAATACTAAGAAGACTTGATTGTGTCTAAAGCTCAGTTCTGGCCTTATAGAGCTATTATTTTCAGGAAATCTTAGTCAGAAAGACAGTGTGAGGCAACAGAAGCCAAGCCCAGCTGCTGAGAAACACCTTCCTATTGAAGATGAGAAACACCTTCAAACACCACGAGAAACACCATGCCCTATTGAACGCAGATCAGTATCATCTTCTTTCTACATAAAGGGCAGTTCATCGTAGTGTCTTTTCTTGCTAAAGAACTTCTACAAACATTATCTCAATTCCTTGAAACAGCCCTGAGAGACAAAGCACAAGAACAATTTTCCCACTTCAAAGTGGGGTGGGGTATTTTGGGGTGGGGTATCTTTGTCTTTGTTGACCCATCAAAGGTAAGACCTAGGAGTTGTGTTGCTAGCAAGACAAATGGGTATGTGTGGAGCCATGCACAGTCTCTCAAGGAAGCATCATATAACCAGGAAATTGAGGTTCAAGACATAGTTCTATTTCCCCAGTAAGCTTCATTCTGACCTTGACTTCATTAATAATTGTTTAGGCAGCTGAGCTAACTATGTCACAAAAAAGTGTTAAGAAGTTGGTAAGAATGTACATTCTGGGGTTGGGATTAGCAATTGGATTCCCCACCAGAATTACTATATAGCCAAAAAGCAGAAACCTTTAGAGAACTTATGCCTTTAGACCATTCTGTTTCCTGTTTAAATAGTAGTTCAATACTATTAAGTTCAAATTACTGTAACATAGGAGGAAAAACAAATCCAGACACAAAATGGAGGAAGAAGTTTGGGTTGAGAAAGATCTTAAGATCATTTAACAAGTATGTACTGAGCCACCATATTCGCCCGGTGCTGGAGACATACTGATAAATAAGACAGACGTGATCACTAATACCCTGATGGAGTTTACAGTTTAGGGAAGGAGATATAAACAAGTAATCCCACAAATTAATAATGATAGCTATTGTAACTGTTATGGTAGAGAACAAGAAATCATAGTAAAGTATGATACTGTAGTTTTCAAAATCAACCTAATTCTTGGATACAGAAATAAAAATCAAGGCTTTGACAATTATAATCCACAATCCATCACATGAAGCCTTGTCCCACGGCAGAATCTTATGCAAGGGAAGGCGTAGCATGACTGAGTGTGGCGGGACTTATGTTTCTTTCAAAAAATGGCATGCAGAATCTTTAGGGCAATTCTTCCTTCAATTCCTGCCCTAGACAGATCTTCACCAGAGTCCAAGTTTCATGATCATTCAAAAATTTAAAGTGAGCTCAGGAAGGACCTGGGGGAAGTTGAAAGAATTGGAAAAAAGGGTAACAAAACTTAAGATAGTTCAAGAAGTTGAGAGTCAGCTGACTAGCTCTCTCAAAGTATGTGCCTTTTATTAGAGATAGTGGTTTCTTCCTCCAACTGCACATGCACATATGACTGGAGTGTCCTGGTCTCTGATAATGGGGGATTTGGGGGAACTAAAACAACAGCAACCAAAACACATCCACTTCTAAAGTATGGTTCTGTTTCTTGGGGACCTTAGTTCAATTGGAAAGAAGTACTAAATCTTGAAGAATTAAGTTAAGATTTTAGAACAATCTTTGTTTTGAATATAGAGGGATCCATTTATTTGAAAGCATGACAAAAGTTTGAACTGTTAGGTGGGAAGGGCAGTGAAAGGCTCACCTCACTGACTGCCAGCTCCAGGCCAGGCAACAATTCCATCATTCCAAGCAAGGAGATGATGTGGTACCACCTGCCACCTAACACACTGGAACAACTTTCAAGCAAACAGTAGTTCTAGGAAGGTCTTTCCCCCAAACTAGCAGCTTGGAATGTCATGAAGGGAACAAAGAGTTTTACCCAGTGTTAAATTGCAAGTGTCATGAGGGCAGTAGCAATTATTACTATTAATACAATTATTACTACTTGTATTACTACTTGTAATTGTATTAATACTACTCTTAATACAATTACTACTATTAATACAGTAAGAGGAAGTACTTTATTAGATTCTGTTCAATAATAGCTAGTGCTGAGCAAAAGGGAAAAGACACATACCTGGGAAATGGTAATGTGGGAGAGAAAGGAAAGAAAAACCTCTGGTGGGCTGCATGGAGGAGAAGATTTCCTGAGTGAAGGAGAGGACAATGGTGTGCTGTTTTTAAGCATCTACTAATTTCCATGAATGTAAATACTACCCCCATGCCAATGTGATGTCAACTGGCTCACAAAATTCCTAGAAATTAACAATTGGCTCCTACTTGCTGCTTGGTAAACATGGGCTCCAGCATACAGCTGAGGGTCTCCACAAGTGCACAGAGAGGCATTAAAATGGAGATAAGAAGTCCCCAAATGTAGACCTGATCATAATGCTGGTCTGAAGTTCTCATAGATGGTGTTGAGATCCTCCTGTGTTGAGGGCAGGAGGTGTAGTGGGGCCTGGGTGGACCAGGTAAACATGGGTGGGACTGAAACTACAGGCAGGTGAAAAGTTTTGTGGGCCCCTAATTACACTGAATCTCCCCATCTGCCTTTTGTAACCATCACGTAGAGAGGAAATCCCAGCAACAATAGCATTAAAGAAATTATAAAATGATTGCTGCTTATATCCTGAAAACATGCTTCTTAGCATGGGGACACCCATTCAAAGACAATGCCCTGGAATCACAGAGAGAAAGTGACAATGAGAAGAAGGGAGGGTGAGGCCAGCTGTTCCCCTTTGTGGGGGAGGCAGGGACAGGCAGGGTTATTAAAAGCTCCATGACATACTTTGGCTTTGGCGGTGAGGTTATGTCTCAGCCTGTGGGATCACTCCCTTCAGAGCAGATTGGGAAGACATCAATGCCAGCCTGGTTGAGTTATTCATGTCCATGGGCCCTAATCCTGCTACATGTGTTCTCTCTTTGATAAGAGCCTGCCTTATGTCTCCAAGCTTGACTTTTCAGTTCCAGACATGGCAAAAAGAATGATTCCTCAGAATCAAGGCAGAATTGTGAAGTGGGTGAAAGTGTTGTCCTTTCTCTCCTACCTCACTTTCAATAGATTTCTCCGGGAAACCTACAATCAGCATCTTCCTACTGCCCAGTTGCCCAGGGCTGCACACTCTGGGCGGAAGTGACGGGCTGTGGCCTTTTGCCCTTCCACCCAAACTTTTATTTCTTGTCGCCTCATAATTTCTTTCCTAATTTCTTTGATGAATAAAATCCCTGTGCACTATTTAACATTAAGAGGCTAACAGTTTGTATTGACTTAAGGAATCATTCCTGCCCAGAGATAGTTGTAGTTTTATAAAGCTTTAATACTGAAGATTCTGGTATAATAGAACTTCTGTCTCTATGGTAGATAAATGACAAGATGTTTTGGGCAAGGTTTTGTAGTGCTCCCACCAATGATACCCTATGAATGAACACATAATCTCCCAAGTCAGTCCAGACATGATCTGCTTAACAAGGAATGCCATCCTGTCATTTACTAGTAGGTTCAAATAGGTGCATCAAGCATAGGCTATGCATGAGTATTTTAATGGGGTTGGATCAAGGTCCCTAAAATGGCCCCAACTCTTTCATTGAGACCAAAGACCAAGAAGAGAGAAGAAGAGGGAGAGGGAGAGGGAGAGAGAGAGAGAAAGAGAGAGAGAGACAGAGAGAGAGAGAGAGAGAGAGAGAGATGAAGGAGATATACAGGATTTAAGAGTATACGTGACTGGTAAATCCTTTTCTGTGGGAACAGCCCACTGGGCAGAATGGGAAGCAGCATTTGCCTGGGACATGAACACGACAGGCTGCTCAGACTTATGACTCGTCTTTGTCAGAGATTCTCTTACTTGGTTTGGGGCTGAGACACACCCATGAGTCTACAATGTTCTCAGGACACACCTACCCCTCTTGACCAACACACACAGCCTGCCACATATTCGGACCCATCACTTCTCCTTTGCTCTACCCAAGCCCTGTTCTGTCTTGAATGGCTGGGCAAGGGATGATGCTCCAGAATGTACTTAGTGATAATAATTATAAGAGCTATTGCTTATCAAGTCCTTACTCTCCCCAGCTGCTACGCCAAAGGCATCATGTGTATGTGATCTCATTTATTCTTTGTGACCATCTCTTCAGTTTTGCATTATTACTATTTTCATTTTGAAAATGAAAAAACTGCTGGGGTAACTGGGTGGCGCAGTCGGTTAAGTATCTGACTCTTTTTTTAGTATTATAATATGTTTTTTTATTATGTTATATTAGTCACCATACAGTACTTTATTAGTTTTTGATGTAGCGTTCCATGATTCATTATCTGCCCCTAATGCCCAATGCTCATTGCAATACATGCCCTCCTTAATACCCATCATGAGGTTAACCCATCCCCACACACCCCTCCCCTCTCTGAAACCCTCAGTTTGTTTTCCAGAGTCCATAGTCTTTCATGGTTCATCTCTCCTTCTGATTCCCTCCCTCTTCATTTTTCCCTTCTTTCTAATGTTCTCCATACTATTCCTTACGTTCTACATATAAGTGAAACTATATGATAATTGTCTTTCTCTGCTTGACTTCTTTCACTTAGCATAATCCATGTCAATGCAAATGGTGGGTATTCATCCTTTCTGATGGCTGAGTAATATACCATTATATATATATATAAGTATCCAACTCTTGATTTTGGCTCAAGTCATTATCTCGGGGTCCAGCCTCACATTGGGCTCTGTACTCAGCAGGGAATCTGCTTGAGAATTCTCTCTGCTTCTCCCTCTGCCTTTCTCCCTACTTGCGCTCTCTCTCTTTCTCTAAAATAAATAAATTTAAAATCTTTAAAAACAAAGAAACTGAGACTCAGATGAAATAACTTTCTCAAGGGCAGACAGCTAATAGATGGCATAGTCAGGGTAGAATTCAATGTAGTATGAATCCAAAAGAAGCCTGGTTTTCCCCTAAACTCTATGCCCTAGGAGCCAGTTCTATCGCTCCATCTCAGCTGAGCTGGGTCACACCACTGCTCCCAGGCACAGGGTCTACATGGCCATACTGATCTGCAACCAGATATACAGTAGAGCCAAATAGATCTCAAATCCAGAAGAGAAATGAAGACCATCAGATAGTTTTCCTTGGCTTTACCATAATATTCCAAATGTTTTCATATCTAGAGGCAAATGCATTTGAAATATGTGGCTGCCTTCTCACCTAAAAATTTGATTTGCAAAGGATGAAAGAAGAACATCAAAATAGATGTGATAGGATAATTTAAATACTTCCTAAAGGGCTCCAATGAGGTTTGAAGTCTTTTGGGTGCTAATATTCTGCATACCAGCTGCACTTTCCATTCCAAACTGGGCATAATAGTGAAAGTGTCTCAACAAACTGTGGGAGAAACAGGGACCCTTCAAATAAATCTTTATTTGTTTCCTGGATTCTTTTGAGTGTACCTAATTTCTAGGCAATGTTTGTATGCCAGGACTGTGATTAGTTCCCCAGCAAAAGCAGAGCTGAGAAGACTGTTGCAGCCCTAACAGGAGAAACAGACCAGAGGGGCCTATTTGCACCTCTTCTTCCACATGCCTGCAACCTGATTTCAACACTCAACAAAGCCTTGGAATGAAGAACTAAACATGATAGAGGCAAGGGGTCCCAGAAGGCTAGAGCCAGAAGTGATATCCAGATTCTACTTGGTCCATTTAATAAATGTTTATTTATTATAAGAATTTGAATTTCAACTTATTGCATTCAATTCTGGGTGAGTGTCAAAACATACTGGCCAATATCATTAAGTCCTTATCCTTAAGGAGCCTACCAACCTGTTGAGAAGATAAAAAAATTTTAAACAAAATGATGTAGACATTGGAAATACCAATAACTAAGGCAACACAAGGCCCATTCAAGAGTGATGACTGTGCTAGGAGTTCAGAAGGATGTAGTATTAGGAAGGGTTTTATGGAAGAGCAGAGCCAGAACAACACCAAAGATAAGGGGCTGGCAAAGGCAGTGTTCAGCCAAGCTCATTTCCTCATGCCAACCATGCTAACTCCATTTTCATTTGGCTTACACTGCAGCCTATCCCAATACTCACCATCCTACTTCCTGCCTTCCCTCTCTTCTTTCTCTTCTCTTCCTATCATGTGAGTTACTGAACCTTTTTCCATACATCTGTACTTCATCTCAAGTCCAAACTTGTTCTTGAAGTCTTTCCCAACAATTCCAGACCATGCTGAATTTTCCACTTACTAATTTCTTATAATGTGTTGATCTGCACCACACCTTGGGAAGATTAATTATATGCTGCCCTGTATTGTTTGCTAATGGTTTTGTTCTATGTCCCTAATGACCTTTTAAGCTTCTTATGGGCAGGTCTGTATATGGCATTTCTTGTGTATCCTGCACATGGCTAGATGCATAACAGATGCTCAGGAATGTTGCTTGAATGTCTCACCATCTAGGGTTACTGATTATATGGTCTCATTTGAGGTTCCACAGAGGCAGAATCTGCAGAGACAGTTACAGACCATTCAGATATTTGATGAGGAATGGCTTTTGTGTCCTCCTAGAATCCCTTCTGTTTTCATTAGAATAACTGTCTAGTACATATTTCATAAAACTTTTTATGTCCTTGTAAATAGTACTAGCCCTCTCATGTCTCTGCTTAAAATCTTGGGATTCTCTTGCCCATCCTTTATGGCCCTGGGACAGCTTAAAACTTCAGCACTTGTTTTATCAACCATTATTTAGTTTCAAATGATTGGTTAAACCTTTTAGCCTCAGTTTCCACATTTGTTAAGATCATTAAAATAATTATGGCTCTATTCTTAGATTATTTAAGATTTGCAGGACTGTTTCAAACAAAAGAAACACACTATTGTAGCCCAAGCAAAATAAATAAATAAATAAATAAATGAAACAGACAAGCAAATTAACAAAATAGAATTAATTATAAGAATAGAGGGGTGTCAATGTTTATAGCAGCAATGGCCACAGTCGCCAAACTGTGGAAGGAACCAAGATGCCCTTCAATGGACAAATGGATAAGGAAGATGTGGTCCATATACACTATGGAATATTATTCCTCCATCAGAAAGGATGAATACCCAAATTTTGTAGCAACATGGACGGGACTGGAAGAGATTATGCTGAGTGAAATAAGTCAAGCAGAGAGTCAATTATCATATGGTTTCACTTATTTGTGGAGCATAACAAATAACACGGAGGACATGGGGAGATGGAGAGGAGAAGGGAGTTGAGGGAAATTGGAAGGGGAGGTGAACCATGAGAGACTATGGACTCTGAAAAACAACCTGAGGGCTTTGAAGGGGCAGGGGGTGGGAGGTTGGGGGAGCCAGGTGGTGGGTATTACGGAGGGCACTTATTGCATGGAGCACTGGGTGTGGTGCATAAACAATGAATTCTGTTACATTGAAAAGAAATAAATAATTAAAAAAAAAAGAATAGGGGGGTGTCCCATAGAGCTCAAGAAAAAGAATGTTATCAGAACTAAGTAGACATTCCAAAAATCATCCACTGTATTTCTCTGTCTTCCATCCCTTTTCCTTTCTTCACCTCCTTTCTTTTCTTCTACCTACTTCCTATTCACTTCCTTCACTGAAGACTTCTAGCTCGGTTCAAACAATCATTGTATGACTCCTAACTCGGGATCTGAGGATGAGATGAACAGGAAACACTTGTTCTGGAGGGGGCAGAAGCCTGACTTTGATGAGTACGGTGTCTTTCTGTGTACATTCTCCCAGTGGCCGCAAGGTGAATCTGATTTCTCAACAGAGAACCTTAAAGGTAGAGCTGGTATCTCTATTCTATTTGTTCCTCTCATTGTCATCAGCACATCAAAACATTTCAACCCTCATGTGTGTCTACAGAACAGGAAATGAGCTGAAATCATGGGACCTGATGGAAAAATAAAATATCTGACACTTGAGTCCAAACAATAGAGGACACAAGTAAAATAATTGAAGAAGACTGTGCTAAAGGATCTAATGTGAAAAGGAGTTTATGGGATTCATGGATTGTAATATTTAGTTACTTGTGAATATGGTTGCCACAAAACAGATGCAAATTTATACTGATAGTAATAATTTTAAACTAATATGATACTAATGTACTGTCTAGAAAGAAGGTGAAGCCCATGCTATTCTGCTGATTTTTCAGGACTGGTTTTAGTACTTGAAGAAGCTGGAAGTCTGGAATGTGTCCAGAGAATAACCAGGAAAGTAGAGAACTTGAAGCCAAGCTACATGAAGAGCTTTTAGATGAAGTGGAGGGATCTAGCCTGGATAAGCAAAGCTATAGGTGGTGCTAGATTTTGGTCTTCAAAGTTCTGTCATGTGCAAGGTACAGTGGGAGCATGTAAAGATCTCAATTAAGACTTGCAAGTTAGCAAACTCCAGATTAATATATTGTAGACTTTTTAGGACTAACCAATTTATATAAAGATTGGCCAATCATTTTCAAAAATATCAAGGGGAAGAGTGGGTAAAAATGGAGGTAGAATCTGGGGCAAGGGTAGGGTATGTTTGGAATTTGAAATAGACTGTGGCAGATGATTTATAACAACTTCTATGATTATAAAATTCATTACTCCCATTATTATTATTACCATTGTCATTATTATTCTCATTTTTATAGTTGAGGAAACTAAGTGGCTGCCCCAAAGTCATGCAAATTGTCAAGATGATGACCTGAACTGGCGTGCTCTGTACACCACATTTTCTAGCTGCTACTGACATAACAAATGCTGCTCCTCATTGGATTCCAGAATAGTCTCTTAATCCCTAAACCACTTAGCAGGATAGAATCATTGAGACTTCCACTGGGGAGTCAAAGATCTAAATTCCCATTCTATTGCCTCCCCTTCCCCACATCATTCCATCCTCAGAGGAGAGAATCAAAGAAAACCAACCTCACCCCAACCTGACACTGGAGAATATCCAACCTGAACTTACGTCACCAGCTTACTCTACCAGATTGTGCAAGGGGGACTCATGTAAGTTTCCTGTCAGGTTTGCAGACAGGCAGGTGGAGATGAAAAGAGGAAGACTCAACAAAAACCTTAAAATGGGGCTGATTATGCTGCCCCTATTCAAAAGGCAGTAGAAGTTCCTGTTAGGAATGACCTCAGTTTGATAAAACCACATATTTTTAAAACACAGCATTAAAAAACACATAAATTTTGTTGGGAATGTATAAATTTTCAGTAAAAAAAATTAAAGTTTTTGTTTTATGATAAATTCATTGTCTAGTTCCTTTAAATTGCCTGCTTTCCTCCTTTTGTGTTTTCTTTTTGCCTGTGAAGATTTTTTTAATAACAGCTTTATATAGATACAATTCATATACCATAAAATTTAAATTAAAGTGTACCATTTAGTGGTTTTTCGTATATTTCCTGAACCGTGTAGTCATCAACACTATCCAGAACATTTTTAACATCTCAAAAAGAAACCCTTATCCATTAGGAGTTCCTTCCCTTTCCCCCATTCTAATCAGCCCTAGGCCATCACTAACCCACTTTTTGTCTCTGGATTTGCCTAATCTGAACATTTCATATAAATGGAATTATACAAAACACAGTCATTTGTGACAGACTTTCTTCATTTAATGTTTTTAAGATTCATCTACATTGTATCATGTGTTAGTTACTACTTCATTACATTTTATAACCAAATAATATTCCATTGTATGGATATATGACATTTTGTTTATCCATTCATCCATTTATGGACATTTATTTGTTTCCATTTGGGGCTATTGTGAATGCCAAATGGCATGCAGCATTTATGATACTTTAAACAGTGTAGGAGAGTTCCAATTTCTCTATATCTTCACCAACATTTGTAGTTTTCTTCTTTTATTATAGCCATCTTAATGGGCATGAAGTGGTGTCTCTCTGTGGTTTTAATTTACACTTTCCTACTGGTTGAAGAAGAAGATGTTGAGCATCTTCTCACATGCTATTGGCCATTTGTGTATCTTCTTTGGAGAGATGTCTCTCTAATCAAGTTCTTTGTCTTTTTAAATTTTTTAGATTTTTTTATGTTTCTAGAGTTTTTTAATATTCAGTTAGCCACTGTATAGTACATAATTAGTTTTTGATGTAGTGTTCAATGACTCATTAGTTAAGCATAATGCCCAGTGCTCATCACAGCATGTGCCCTCTTGAATATCCATCACCCTGTTTCCCCCGCTCCCCACCCTTCTCCCCTCTGAAACTCCTAGATTTTTTCTGGGTGTCCCTAGTCTCTTATGGTTCATTTCCCTCTCTGATTTATCCCCCTTTGGATTTCTCTCCCTTCCCCTATGGTCCTCCATGCTATTACTTGTGTTCCACATATGAGTGAAACCATATGATAATTGTCTTTCTCTGCTTGACTTACTTCGCTTAACATAATCCCTTCCAGTTCCACCCATGTCTATGCAAATGTGGATATTCAACTTTTCTGATGGCTGAATAATATTCCATTGTGTATATGAACCACATCTTCTTTATCCATTCATCTTTTGAAGGGCATCTCTGCCCCTTCCACAGTTTGGGTATTGTGGACATTGCTGCTATGAACATTGCGCTGCTCATGCCCCTTCTTTTCACTACATCTGTATCCTTGGGGTAAATACCTAGCAGTGCAATTGCTGGGTCCTAGGGTAGTTTTATTCTTAACATCTTGAGGAACTTCCATACTGTTTTCCAGAGTGACTGTACCAACTTACATTTCCACCAGTAGTGTAAGAGGGTTCACTTTTCTCCACATTCTCACCAACATTTCTTACTTCCTGTTTTGTTAATTTTTGCCATTCTAACTGGTGTAAGGTGGTATCTCGTTGTGGTTTTGATTTGTATTTCCTTGATGGCTAGTGATGTTGAATATATTTTCATGTGTTTGTTAGCCATTTGTATTTTTTTTTAAGATTTTATTTATTTGAGTGAGAGAGAGTGAGAGAGAGAGCATGAGAGGGGAGAAGGTCAGAGGGAGAAGCAGACCCCCTGTGCAGCTGGGAGCCTGATGCAGGACTCAATTCGGGGACTCCAGGATCATGACCTGAGCTGAAGGCAGTGACTTAACCAACTGAGCCACCCAGGCACCCTCATTTGTATGTTCTTTTTGGAGAAATATCTGTTCATATCTTCAGCCAATTTTTTACTGGGTTGTTAGTTTTCTGAGTATTGAGTTTGAGAAGTTCATTATAGACCTTGGATATCAGCCCTTTATCTGTAATGTTATTTGCAAATATCTTCTCCCATTCTGTGGGCTGCCTCTTAGTTTCATTGACTGTGTCCTTTGCTGTGCAGAAGCTTTTATCTTGATGAAGACCCAAAAGTTCATTTTTGCTTTTGTTTCACTTGCCTTTGGAGACATGTCTTGAGAGAAGTTACTATGTCTGTTTTGTTTTGTTTTTTTAAACTGGGTTATTTATCTTTTATTCCCTCCAGTGCTTTTGAAATCAAACTCAGTTGAAAAACAGGAATGGGTCTACTGTGACAACACTGGTCTCAGATTCAAACCTGTCTGGATCATAAAGAGGATGATTGTTGCATAAACTGTAGCCTGGCCTGGACATAGGGGAATAGACTGTATGTGGCTTCTTGATTGCTTTTACAGTCCATGAAAATGATGAGACAAGGTTTATTTGCCTTAAAACATAAGTAGTTGCTTATGGGGAAGGGACAGAATAAGTCCAAGAAGAAAAGAAAATCAAGGAGAACAGTGGGTTCTTGAGTGGTGTAATTCAGGACCCTGACTAGGGCCTCAGACATGGACCCCAGTGTTTTAGACCTTATGCTCCAAAATCCTGCCTACAGGAGATAGACTTGAGGAGTCAATCCTCCATTCTAGGTTAATCTCTACAAGGCATTAGTGAATGAACCACATCACTTGTTTTTTATAAACCTCAGCATTTTTATCAATAAGATTACCTTTAGTGCCACAGTTCTGTAAGAAAAAGCAAGCTATTTTATCTCCCCAGGCTTTTAGAGCAGGACACTAGAGCAGTGTCAATTTTTTTTTTCTTTAGAACTCTTGAAGAAAGTCAGGGGATATCTCTTCCTGACATGGTTAATCCTCAACTACTCCAAAAGATAACCTCTGCACGTCAAGTTCTATATTCAGGATGTTTTGAATGTGTGTGTCCTATACCGGTCACCAAGAAAGCCTGATATCTATCCCCAGGCAAGTTTCCACACTAAATGAATTGCATATTTCAAAGTTTTCAATGTGTAAGTACATTTTGTTTCCTATTATACACTGACCAACATGGAGCAATGGATGCCAGAATGAAAAAAGGGAAAAGATTGGGTAAACCAGAAAAATAATTTGGCAGCAGTAAAACTGCCCTGAGACAAAGACAGTCATTTTCTTAGTCAGTGTTGTAGGTACAGGTGGAAAAACAAATCCATGGCATGAAAGTGAGTTCTGGTCAGGTCTATATAATCCTCCCAACTCCAAATTCTATCCTGATGAACATTCACTGGCTATTTATGTTTGAAGTGAAATTACTATGGGAATTTTTTCTTTGTGGTTTTGTTTGCAATTAAAACATTAGAGAAAGGGAGAGAATCCAAGTCTCAGGCATATGTACCCAAGGCAGCTGGGCTGAAGGATAGCTTTAGAGCTGAAAAGGAAGAAGAAAGATTTCTTGGAGCCCCAAGTCAAGATGTGCATTGATATCGTAAAAGGCTATGCCCACTGCTCTTCAGGCTGGAAACTAGAAAGGAATCTGTTCAGCTTCTGCATTATGTCAAAGACCAAAAAGAGGATGAGTTCAGATCCTCAGATATATATGCACTCAGACCTAGTGAATAATGGATTTGGTAATATTTGGTAACAAACATAGATGGTTGTAAATTGACAACGGAATTCCAGTGAATATTAGTCAAATCAATACCTCTTTTTAAAGATAAAGATTGTTTGGTCCCAAAACAAACCATTTAGAAAATTTTGCATTTTGACTGCTCCCAGAGAGGACTGGTAAAATTTCTCCTTTGGGATTGTGGGATGGCTGGGGTGGGGGGTACCCAGGATTGGGGGAGGTTCTTAACAACCAGAAGATTGGAATGACAAAGTGGGTGGTGGTAGAAGCTCCCAATCCAGCCACAGACTAGCTTGTGACTTCTGTTTTCTGATCCTTAGAAGAAGGTAGAATTGAATGGTTTCAAAGATCCCTTCCAGGAGGGTCATTCTAGGGTAACTATATGAAATCTGTTCTACAGGATTACTTCCTTTCCCCCCTCACCGCTGGGTTCAGAGGAAGGAAGATGTAAATGGCCAGTTAAACCAAAGGAAGAACTTTCCAACCTTTGGTGTCATGAATGACAGAGGCAGAGCTCTGAGAAGAGCTCTAGAATCTATTTCCCTGATAATTTGAAGAACACAATCTGCCCACCCATGGTGGAATACATTTGAGGAGGCTGAAGACTGAGAGAACCACGTGCAGAGATGGCTTTCATCATGTCAAACACTTTCCTCTCTGGTTCAGCCCTCCACATGGCTTTTTCTGCTTTCAGTTGTCTCTTTCTTTCCTTCCAACCAACCCATATCAAATTCTTGGTGTCTTCCTTCCATCACGTCACTGTTTTTTGTTTTGTTTTTTCTAGCTATACTTCCTATACCTTACAATGTAATGTCTAATTCCTCTTTCTAACTTCCAACTCTCCATAATGGGCCTTTACTACTTATACTCTATTCTTGCAAATACCTTTCACTAAAACATAGTCTATCCTATAAATATTCCTGGGAATCTACATCCTAGACCATTCCTGATGCCATGGCTTTGTTCATTTTTGTACACTTTCTGAATGTGTTCAAACTCTACCAATCCCATTTATCCCTTAAGGTTCAGTAGCAATACTGCCTCCTTCCTGAAACCTTCTCTGACCCATCCATCTCTTCCTGAACACTTTGACCCTCTTTCCCACACATAGCTCATCACATTTAATCTCCAAAGATATGTGCACTTGATATAGATTTTTCTCTCATCTCTCCATCTGCATTGAAACCTAGTGTTAGGAAGTAGGTTGCTCTTAACAAAGACCTGATGTATTTAAGTACACTTGGGCCTTGATTTTTCTGCGATGGGTCTGGAATGGGTCTTAGAAGTTGTCTGGAAGATTGGAGCTCTGTATATATCTTCCTATGTAATGTCTGGATTGTTAGTGATACTTTTGGACGACTCCACCAGGAAAGGATCATTCATGAGTCTTTTGATTGTTTGATAGGAGGAACCTGGCAGGATAGAATTTGTTTAATAAGTGGGGTCAGATATTTCTTACAAGTGGATCCATGCTAGGAAAATAACTTGGGTATGGATTGGGTTCAGATGGTCAGAGCTTATTGAAAGCCACTCTGGGCCATAAATTAGCTGTAACTTCTTGTTTCAAAAGGGAAACTCTGGTCCATGGCAAGGGTCTATTTTATATTATAGAAGGATTAAATCTTCCATCACTCAAATGGAAATGTCAACAATGTAGAATGAAAGTGCACTAGTCTGGATTCTGGTTAGCTCTGCCACTATTTCATGAACTTGTTAGGGTGATTTAAGCAAAACCACAGTACCTCTCAGAGTCTCTGCTTCTGCCATGTAAATAAGAGGGTTGCATGAGATGGTTGTTAATGTCCTATAAGCTTTACATGATGCAGATCTATGAAAGAACCTACTGTGTGCCAAGCTCTTTTCTAAGCACTAGTAATTCACTGAACAACTAAGTCTTTATCTTGCAGCTTACATGATGAGTCCAACAACGAATAAATAAAGTAATATATACATATATGTCCTCTAAACACACACCACTGCATGTGACCATGTGGACTATGTACTACACATTCCTAGGCAGAGCCTTCATCTAGACTATAATAGTTTTTTTTTCCCTATTTCTCAGCTATTTTTTTTTATTATGTTGTGTTAGTCACCACACAGTAGACTACAATCATTCTGGGAACTGATTAGTGCTATGAAGAGAAAAAAGTGTGTCGGGAGATAGACAGTGATGGAAGGTACTGTTTAAGTTGTAGTTTTTAAAGGATTTTTTGCTGAGGTTTTATTTAAACAGTCTTAAATGAAGTAAAAAATATATATATACCATACTCATAATCTGAAGAATTAGAACCTGGGAAGTGAAAATACTGTATTAATGTCCTAAAGTGGGAATGGGCTTTATCTGTTTGAGCAAAATACTGTAGTCTTACAACTGCCCTCCAGACAACAGTGACACCATCAGCCAGTTAGCAGGAAAATGAATTAGACCTTTTAGCCTCTGGCCTCTGCCACTTCCTTTGGTTGCCTTCTCACATGACCACCTAGCTCTTTCATTTGCTCTTTCATTTGCTCTTTCATTTATTCATTCAAAAAATATTTAGTAAGCAGTAATTATAGTGCCAGGCACCATGGATCTATCTATCCCTGATAATTTCACTCTCTTAGTGTTTTGTAACAATTTCATTCTTTCTTAAGATTGGAGAATGGAGAGGATGCTGGAGAAATTAAAAAAATAAAAAACTGGAGTGGGGCCCAACATACCTACCTTAACAAGTTCATTTGTCAAGTGGCCTCAGCCTTTCAACTTAGAGAATGTCTCGGGATGAGGTGTTACAGCAGTTTCTGTATTTGGTTTTACAGTGGAGAATTTGTGATTTCCATTTTATAAAAGGTTGCATTCACTCTCCACTTCACAGAATCCAACAATAAGGATCGTGAGGAAGTTTAAATGTGGAAAACCTCCATCATCACTAAGTCAACACATAGATGCTAGATGCTGAGGGAGAGGCAATGATGAGTAGTATCAGGCCCTTTCCTCAGGTAGGAAGATAAGGCATGTACAGAGTTAGCTGCAGCAAAATTAGAACATGGAAAATGCTGAATGACTGGGGTCACAAAACATGCTGAAGAGATTGAGAGGAAGGAAATCACTGTGGTATGAGGTGATTAGAAAAATATTCAGAAAACCCAGGGCTTGAGGATGGGCAGGATTTTTCCAAGAATCGAGAAGATGAAAGATGGAAATAAGACACACAGATGGGAAACCCCACGACAAGTTCAAGGAACTAGATTGGAAATAGGGAGTCCCACAGTGAGAAATGATTGAGAAAATGCATTGGGGCATGAATTCAGATTTAAGATACTTAAATGTTTCCATTAGGTCTGGGAAAATTCTATGTCCAATATCTAGAGGTTTATCTCAGGAAAAGATGGGGATACGCCTTCTATTCTCTCATTGCTAACACTATGAGGCCCCATTCAAGGGCTTTTCTGTCAGCCTCTCCTATGATAATAATAGCAACAATAATACATCATAATTGTATTGTTATTTGCAAATTACAAAGTGTTATATTTGGAATTTCACAAAGGCAAGGGCCACATCTGTCTCCATTCAACTCCTTGAACCTGACATGGTGCTTATCACATGGGAGAAAGTCAGTAAATTCTTAGTCAGTTAATGAAAAAATAGAAGAATCAGTGGCATCATCTAATCTGAGCCTCATAAAAACCCTCTGGGGCAGGGAGACTGAATATTCCTATCCTGATTTCATAGATGAGAGAAATAAAATCCCATACCTAGGAGATATGGGAACTAGTGAACTAGGAACTTAGCTTTGTCTTTAATTTCTCTGGACCTTAGTTTTTCTTGCCTGTTAGACATGGAATTAAGTGTAATTGATTCCAAAATATAAGATACAAGATTCCAGGATGCATAAGTGTGCACGCGTGTGCACACACACACACACAATTTATTTAATCATACTTTAATGTCTCTGAATTTGGGATATGTCATGTAATCAATGGCGTGCCATCTATTAATTTGCTGCATTTTTCTTTCTTTGATTCTGTATGTTATGGTAACCTCTGTCCCATCCCCCTGCTGGAATGTGAATGTGAAAGTGCTTTGAAAAGTGTACCAAAAAAGTGCTATACGAATAAGCAATGACTAGTAAAACAGAGGTTGTCACTGGCCTCCCTCAGTCTGTGGCCTCATGCATCTTAACCACTCTGGAGAAGCCAGCTGCCATGTGGGTTCTACACACAGTCCCTGAGCAAGCTCTGCAAGAGAGGGGATTAAGTGGCATTAACCCGACAAGCAAATGCTGGCATCTCTGAGACACCTGGTACAAATCTTCGCTATTGATTAAAGGAATTAGTGGTCTGAGAATCTATGAATAGACAAAAAGAAAGGAAACACAATCCTTTTCCACAAGCCCAAACACAGACCAGGCATTCATTGATTTCTCTGTTCCCTGTTTGTGCATACCTGTGGTTCTATTGGGCTGAATTCCCAGAAGGAGCTCCTTTAATACAGGGACCCTGCTCTCACAGAAGACCCCCTCCCCGACACAATCTCCTCCCCCATGCCACTCCACATCCTCCTTTGTCTGCAGTAGCCACTGACCAGGTGGTCAATGCCCTAGGGACTGATAAGAGGGCTGGTAATGTCTGCTCTTAGTCTGCTATAGGCATACAGCAGTCTAGAGCCACTGAGAGGCTTAAATGTTTTCATTTGCCTCTATACCCACATTTGTGTAAAACAAAGAAAACAGAAATGTTGACCTTTGAGGAGGGGATGGGGAAAGATAAAATGAGTAACAGAACTGAGACTAGGGTGAGTTAAGTGAGGTGCCCTGGAAGCAAAATTTAAGGAGGAATGTACTCCCACTGTAGAGCCTATCAGTAGCCTTCTAACATTCCAAGTATCACTCATCCCTCCTAAATCTTAGACAAATGAAATCCCTCAATTCCAATACCTCCAGCTGATGATCATTTTCTTGTTGAATTACAAAACTTTTATAGTATTAAATGTACAAATCTCTTTCACACATAATTTGTTGTTTGCTCTTTCCTACAACTTGGAAATTTGGTTTTTGTTTCTACTTTCATTACCCATATTGGTGTGTTAAGGTTTAAAATGAAGACAATGCTTTTCTTTTATAACCTCTCTCTTAGAATAAGAGCAATAATTGTGCAAAGTGCTAAACAGGAATTACATGTTTCCATCCTATAAACTATTGGTTTAAGAAGACATGTTTAAGTTGGACCTTCAGTTTTCAGAAATTTTAAGTAGAAAATAGAATTTCCCACTATGGGAAAGGTAAACAAAGAAGACAGTTGTATTAGAGATGGTCAGATGGAAAAATTGAGGACACTGATTTGAAAAGGGTTAAATTTGATGGGACACTCAGTTGCCAGCATCTATAGATCTAAGCGGGAAAATAACAAAATTCATCTGAATCTTTTGGAATTAAGAGGCGATGAGTTTAGGTAACACATCTGGAATGGTAAATTAAGAACCCCTAAAATCTGTACCCCTCTGACAGACCTACCAGAGAGTGTCAAAATTAAAAATAAAAATCAATCAGTTATTTAACATGACTGCTGCTTGAGGCAGCAATACCAGGTAAGACAAACAAGAGGTTTAGGAAAAAAGCTTAAAGGGAAAATCTGGGGAATACAATGCCCATAGGGGACATTGAAAAGCCCTGACATATTCCTAGGAATTTAAAAGCCTGCACACATGTGCAGGGCTGTGTACATGCCTAAGAAGAACCTAATTTCTCACTTCTGACTGCTGTCAAGCCTCCACAAAAGCATGAAGTGAAAGCTAAGGCAGAATTATAAACAATCAGAGCCCAGAATCCATACCTAACACAAAATGAAAGCTGGGAGACTTATCAATTAAGTCATTTAAAGATATTTGTTCCAGGCATCTGGCTGGCTGAGTCAGTAGAGCATATGACTCTTTATCTCAGGGTCATGAGTTCAAGCCCCACATTAGGCCTAGAGCTTACTTTTTGCTGCTGTTGTCATTTTTTAAAAATTTTTATTGTGTTACATTAGTCACCATACAATACACCATTAGGTTTTGATGTAGTGTTCCAAGATTCATTGTTTATGTATAACACCCAGTGTCCATGTTTAGTTAAAAAAAAAATAGGGGCACCTGTGTGACTCAGTGGATTAAACCTCTGCTTTTGGCTCAGGTCATGATCTCAGGGTCCTGGGATAGAGCCCCACATCAGGCTCTCTGCTCAGCAGGGAGCCTGCTTCCCCTCCACCCCCACCTGTCTCTCTGCCTACTTGTGCGCGCTTTCTCTCTCTCTCTCTCTGTCAAATAAATAAATAAAATCTAAAAAAAAATAGTGTTGTTTGGGTGGTCCTGCTGATTAAACATCCAATTCTTGATTTGGGCTGAGATTGTAATCTCAGGGTTTTGAGATTGAGCCCCATGTCAGGTTCTAAACTGGGCATGGATTCTGCTTAAGAATCTCTCCCTCTGGAAATTGGAAGGGGAGGCGAGCCATGAGAGACTATGGACTCTTAAAAACAACCTGAGGGTTTTGAAGGGGCGGGGGGTGGGAGGTTGGGGGAACCAGGTGGTGGGTATTAGGGAGGGCACAGATTGCATGGAGCACTGGGTGTGGTGAAAAAACAATGAATACTGTTATGCTGAAAATAAATAAAAAATTTAATAAAAAAAAAAAGAATCTCTCCCTCTTTCCCTCTGCCCGCCCCCTTCTAAAAATAAATAAATAAATACTTAAAAATTCTTAAAATAAATAAGTCAAACAGAGAAAGACAATTATCATATGGTTTCACTTGTTTGTGGAACATAAGGAACAGCATGGAGGACACTAGGAGAAAGAAGGGAAAAATAAAGGGGGACGGGATTGGAGGGGAAGATGAACCACGAAAGACCATGGGCTCCAAGAAACAAACTGAGGATTTTAGAAGGGAATGGGGCAAAGGGATGGGTTCACCCAGTGATGGGTATTGAGGAGGGCAGGTATCACATGGAGCCCTGGGTGTTATATGCAAACAAAAACTAATGATGTACTGTATGGTGACTCACATAACATAATAAAAAATGAAATAAAATAAAATAAAATAAATTGAATGAATTGCTGATACACTCAATATGGATAAATCTCAAAAACTTTATGGGAGTCCAGCTGGTTCACTCAATAAAGCATGTGACTCTTGATCTAAGGGTTGTAAGTTTGAGCCTCACAATGGGTGTAGAGATTACTTAAAAGTTAAAATTTTTTTAAATTTTAAAAAGATAATTGTCTAATTACTAGCTGACCACTAAACTAAATGGTAGAGACTTCGGTGACCACACACAACAAAGACAAATGCACCCCAGTGTTCATAGCAACAATGTCCAGAATAGCTAAACTGTGGAAGGGCCTGAGATGTCTTTCAACAGATGAATTGATAAAGAAGATATGGTTCATATATAGAATGGAATATTACTCAGCCATCAGAAAAGAGGAATATCTACCATCTACATAAACATGGATGGAACTGGAGGGTATCATGGTAAGGGAAATAATTTAATCAGAGAAAGACATTTGTCATATGGTTTCACTCATATGTGGAACATAAGAAGTAGCATGGAGGACCACAGGGGAAGGGAGAGAAAACTGAAGGGGAAGGAATATGAGAGGGAGACAAACCATACAAGACTCCTGACAAACTGAGAGTTATGGAAAGGCAAGTAGGTGGGAGGATGGGTAGCTTGGTGGTGGGCAATAAGGAGGGTACATGATGTGATGAGCACTGGGTGTTATACACAACTAATGACTCATTGAACATTGTATCAAAAACTAATGATGAGCTATATGCTGGCTAATTGAATTTAAATTAAAAAAGGAAAAAAGATACAAACTTTATAGAAATAGTTCAAGACACTAAACAAACAATTAAAACAAACAATAAGAACAACAAACTTCACACAGAAGAGAAATCTGATTTCTACAGTTACTACAATATGTTATTTTTAAATGTCTAGTTTTCAACAAAAATTATGAGACACACAAAGAAACAGGAAATTATGACTCATATACAAGGAAAAAAAGCAGTCAGTGGAAATTGTTCCTGAGGAACCCCAGATTGGACTACTAGACAAATATTTAGATCAGCTATTATAAATATGTTCAAAAAAAGGATATCATATCTAGAAAACTAAAGGAAGATATTAGAACAGTGCCTCACCAAACAGAGAATAACAACTAAGAGAAAGAAATATTAAGCGCACACACACACACACACACACACACACCCCTAAACAGAGATGCTGGAGTTGAAAAATAGACTAACTGAAATGAAAAATTTACAAAGATGGTCCAGTAGCACATTTGAGTTGGCAAAAGAAAGAAACAGTGAATATAGGTCAATTGAGATTATACAGTCTAAGGAACAGAATGAGAAAGAATGAAGAAAAATTAGCAAAGCTTCAGAGACCTGTGGGACACCATCAACGTACACATATAGAAGTTCCAGAAGAAGATGAGAGAAAGAATATTTATAGGATTAATGGCCAAATTTCCCCAAGTCTGTTGAAAAAATAATCTACACATTTAAAAATCTCAACAAACTCCAAATCAGATAAACTCAGAGTTCCACATCTAGATTTATCAGGGTCAAACTGATAACTTTTTGAACTTTTGAAAGACAAAAAACAAACAAACAAACAAACAAAAACTTGAGAAAAGTGACTGATGTGCAAGAGATCCTCAATAATATTAACAGGTGAATCTTCATCAGAAGTCAGGGAAGCCAAAATGTTGTGAGATGAGGAAGGTAAGGGGAATACGCAATATGGGTGAAGGGGAGTGGAGGAAACAAGCTTCCAGTCATGGAAATAAAAGTAAACATAAAGTGTATAGTCAGTGGTATTGTAATGGTGTTGTATGGTGATTGATAGTAGCTACAGTTGTGGTGAGAATGACATAACATGTAACATTGTTGAATCACTATGTTGTACACCTGAAACTAAAGTAACATTGTGTGTCAACCATACTCAAATAAAAATAAGTTGAAAGAAATTACTGTGAACCAAGAAAGCTATGTCCAACTCAACAACCATTCAGAAACAAAGGAGCAATTAAGATAATTCCAGATAAACAAAAAAATGAGTGAATTCATTTTTAACACATGTGTCTTACAGGAAACACTAAAGGACACTTTCCATTTGAAATGAAAGGACACTAGACAGTTACTTAAGTCCAGATAAATAAATAAGGAACATTGGTAAAGGTGACTTTATAGGTAAGTGTAAAACAATATATAAATGTTTTTTTATTTGCAAACTACTTTTTCTCCTATGTGATTTAAAAGACAACTGCATAAAACGGTAATTATGAATCTGTGTTGATGGACACACAATGCATAGAGATGTCATGATGACATCAATAGCACAAGGAGAGATAGAAGTTACATGCAACTAATGAATCATCGGACATTACATCAAAAATTAATGATGTACTATATGTTGGCTAATTGAACTTAAAAAAAACACAAAAACAAAAACAATGCAAACAGAAAGAGAAAAGGCTTTGGGGACAAACAAGTAGGGGTTCAAATCCAGTCTCTGCCAATGTATGACTTTAAAATTTGGCAAGTTTTTTAATGTCTCTGAATCTCAACTTCTTCTAGGTAAAATAGGCATGTAATAACCAATTCTCAAGACTGTTGCTATAATAAAATTGTTTATAACATAAAAATTCATTTGCCACCTCTTTCTTTTGATGGTAATGTTTGGTGCATATACATCCAATGTAATTACTGCTAAAGTAGGATTTATGTCTGTAATTTTTGTTTATTTATTTATTTATTTATTTACTTGCTTATTTTAGAGAGAGAGGGAGAGAGTGTGACTTGGTGGGAGGGGCAGACAGAGAGGAAGAGAGAGAATCCTAAGCTGGGCATGAGCCAATCCAGGGCTCCATTTCAGGTCCCCAAGATCATGATCTGAGCCAAAACCAAGAGTCAGATGCTAATTGACTGAGCCACGCAGGCCTCTAGGTATCAAGACACCAACAGAGCTAGTTTCTGGTGAGACGTCTTCCTGGCTCACAGACATAGATTTTCCCCTATATTTGTGTGGAAATAAAGGTGTCTCTGGTATCTCTTCCTATTCTTATAAAGACACCAGTCTTATCAGATTATATCCCACACTTATGACTTCATTTAACTCCACCCCCTCCAAAGCTCCGATGGTAACTTGATCTTGGACTTCTGGTCTTCAGAACTTGAGAAAATAAATGTTGATTAAGCCACCTGGTCTGCGGTATTTTGTTGTGGCAGCATTAGCAGCCTAATATAGAGCCAAAGAAGAAACACAAGGGAAATCCAAAAACACTTTGAGATAAATAGAAACAAAAAACACAACATGCCAAAATTATAAAATGCAGCTAAAGTAATATTTACAGAGAAATTTATAGCTGCAAATTCCTATATTAAAAAAGAAGAAATAGCTTAAATCAATATCATAATCTTCCACTCTGAGAAACTACAAAAAAGAAGAGCAAACCAAATACAAAATAATTTGAAAAAAGAAAATTATAAAAATTAGAATAGAGATACATGAAATGAAAATAGTAAAATAATAGAGAAAATAAATGAAAGCAAAAATTTTTTAAAGATTTCTTTTAATTGGGCACCTGGGTGGCTCAGTTGGTTAAGCAACTGCCTTCAGCTCAGGTCATGATCCTGGAGTCCCAGGATCAAGTCCCACATAGGGCCCTCTGCTCAGCAGGGAGTCAGCTTCTACTTCTGCCTCTCGCCCCTCTCATGCTCTCTCTCTCAAATAGATAAAATCTTTTAAAAAAAGATTTCTTTTAGTTGATAATCCTTTAGCCAGAATGACCAAAAAAGTAGAAGAAGAAGAAGAAGAAAGAAAGAAGGAAGGAAGGAAAGAAAAAGAAAAGGAACAGGGTATGGAGAGAGACTGAGGAAGAAGGGAGAGAGAGAGACACTCAAATTACAAAAATCAGGAATGAGAGATGAAAGAGTAGACATCCTACCAATCTTACAAGAAAAAAAAATACTATACTATCAATAGTATGCCAAAAAGATGATGTAGATGAAATAAGCAAATTCCTAGAAAGACACAAACTAGCAACACCAACTCAAGAAGAAATAGAAAATCTAAATAGACCCCCCTAAAAAAGATTGAATTAGTTATAAAAAATCTCCCCATCAAAAAAGCCCAGGCTCAGATGGATTTACTGGTGAAATCTATCAATCAATTAAGAAAAATTAACACCAATCCTTCACAAACTCATCCAAAAGAAAAAAGAGGAAAAAGAGAGAGAGAGAGAAGGGACAACGTCAAATTCACGTTATGAGGGCAATATTATTGTTCTGATACCAAATCCAGACAAAGACATCACAAGAGGCCAGTATCCTTTATGAATATAGGTGAAAGAAATCTTCAACAAAATTGTAACTAAACAAATCCAGAAATATATGAAAAGGGTTACATATCACGACCAAATAGTATTTACCTTAGGAATGCAAGGTTGGTTTAGTATATAAACATCAATCAATGTAATATATCATGTTGTTAGATTAAAGGACAAAAACCATATGTCCATCTTAAAAGGTGTATAAAAAACATTTGACAAAATCCAAACTCTTCCATGATAAAACACTTAACAAATTAGAGATAGAAGGGAATTTCCTCAACCTGATCAAGAGCATATACAAAAACCCCATAGCTAATATCATGCTTAATATTAAGATATAAAGGGGCACCTGGGTGGCTCAGTTGGTTAAGTGTCTGCCTTCAGCTCAGGTCATAATCCCAGAGTCCTGGGATTTAACCCCACATTGGCCTCGCTGCTTAGGGAGGAGCCTGCTTCTCCCTCTCCCTCTGGCTGTGGCTCCCCCTACTTGTGCTTTCTCTCTCTCTCTCCCAACTAAATAAATAAAATCTTTTTAAAAATATTAAGAGATAAAATATATTCCCTAATATTGGGAACAAGATATAGGTTCTCATTCTCACAAATTATATTCAACATTGTATTGAAAGTGCTAGTCAGAGATATTAGGCAAGCAAACTAAATAAAAAGCATTCAAATTGGAAGAAGAAAAACTTCTTTTTTCTATTTGCACATCATATGATCTTGTATACAGAAAAATCCTGAGGAATCCACAAGAAACTAAGACCTACTAAATGAGTTCAGCGAGATTTCAGGATAAAAGATCAATATACACAAACCAATTGGGTTTCTATACATTAACCATGAAAAATCAGAAAATAGAACGAAGGAAACAATTCCACTTGTAATAACATCAAAAAGAATTAAATATATAGGAATAAATTTAACAAAACATGAAAAATGAATTAACTGAAAAATAAAAAAAATTGTTGGAAGAAATTAAAGAAAACCCAAATAAATATGAAGAAATCCTATGTTCATGGATGAGAAAACTTAATTTTGTTAAGATGTAATTTTCCCAAGATGATCTACAGATTCAACACTATCCCAATTAAAATTCCAGCTGTCTGTTTTGCATAATTTTTAAAATAAACCCTAAAATTCCTATGAAAATTCAAAAGACTTTGAATGGCCAAAACAATTTAGAACAGAGTTGGAAGACTTGCACTATTCAATTGTAATATTTACCTCAAAAGCAACATTGAACAAAACAGGATAATGGAAGCACAAGGTTAGACATATAGATCAGTAGAATATAGTTGAAAGCCCAGAAATAAACTTGTATATGAATAGTCAGCTGATTTTCAATGAAAGTGCCAAGATGAGTTCATGAGAAATTAGTAGTCTTTTCAACAAATGATGATAGGATATCTAGATATCCACATGCAAAATAATATACTTGGACTCCTTCCCTGCACCATATACAGAAATTAACTCAAAGGGGATCATAGATATAAATATAAGAGCTAAAACATTAAAAAAAAACTCTTGGAAGAAAACAAGAAAATATATTTTCATGACCTTGCATTAGTCTTTGAATGGTTTCTTAGCTATAACAGCAAAAGCACAAGAAATAAAAGAAAAAAAAGATAAACTGGTCTTCATCAAAATTTAAAACTTTTGTCTTTCAAAAGACACTAGATTACAAAAATATTTGCCAACCACATATCTGATTAGGGATTTGTATCCAGAATATATAAAGAAGTCTTGCAAATCAGCAATGAAAAGATTTAAAAAAAACACACACACAATTTTGTAAATGGGCAAAAAATTTGATATGCATTTCTCCAAACACACACACACACACACACACAAATGGCCAAAAAAAGAACGTGCAAAGATGGTCATCAAATTTACCCATTATGGAAATGCAAATCACAATCACAATGAGATAGCATTTCATACCCTCTAGGTTGCTATAATAAAAAAGACATATATTAACAATGTTAGTGAGGATATAGAGAAACTGGAAATCTCATACATTTCTGGAAGAATTATAACTGGTGCAGCTAGTTTTGAAAAATGTTTGACAGTTCTTCAAAAAGATAAATATAGACATACCATATGATCTGGAAATTCCATGCCTAAACATACCCAAAAGAAATGAAAACATTTTCCACACAAAAACCCATATACAAATGTTCATAGCAGCATTATTCATAATAGTCAAAATGTGGAAATGGAAACAACCAAATGTCCATTAACTGAGTAATGAATAAACATGAAGACATATATCCATACAGTGGAATATTGTCAACAATAAACAGGAATGCAATACTGATACATGATACATAAAGGAACTATGAAAGCATCATGCTAAGTGAAGGAACAAAACACAAAAGGCTGCACATTGTATGAATCTGTTTATATGAAGTGTGTAGAGTAGACAAATCCATAGCGACCAAAAATGTGTCATTGGTTGCCAGAGTCTGGAAGTGGGCAGGGGGGTGGCTGCTAAGTGGAGTGCAGACAGTAACCGCTAATAAATACAGGGCTTTGTTTTGGGATGGTGAAAATACTGGAGTTAGACCATGGTGATTGTTGGACAACTTTTGGAACATACTAAAAACCACTTAATTGCACACATTTATTCTTAAAATATCTGAAGGGCTTAGTATACCTTCTTTATATATATTTTATATTTTATATAGATATATAGATATATATAGATATATAGATATTTTATATAGATATATATACATATATATTATATAGATATTTTATATAGATATATATACATATATATACACATTCTATATATTATATAAGTTTTTAATATACCTTCTATATAAATATACCTTCTATAAAAATATACTATTTTTAAAGAACGGTATATCAATCAAGTAGGACTCTTAGTCACAAGTAACAGAAAATCCAACATCAACTTGCCTAAGCAATAAAAGAGGATGTGTGGGCTCATATAACAAAGGGATAGTACTGTAAGAGCAACTTATTCCAAGGGCTTGAGTGACTTTGGCAGGTCTTGTTCTGCTCCCATTATATTGGTCTCATTCTTAAGCCTTGGCAACAGCAGTCTCAGAGCATCTCAGGTTCAAGTCTCTAGGGAAATTTTCCCTACCTTTCTCAAAATCCTAACAAAATTCTCATTGACTGTAATTGGGTCATATGTCCATCTCTGAACCAATTGGTTTGGCCAAGGAAATATATATTGGCCAAGTCTGTTCCAGTCATGTGTTTCACTCTAAAAATGGGGAGGTGGTCTCTCCAAAAGTTGTATGAGAGAGGAAACGCCCAATACTCTTACCAAATGGAGGGGAAAAAAATGAAACGGGTACTGAGAAGCTAAACAATAACAAACATATACTATCATCAATTAGGAAAACTTTGCCAAGGTAGGCAACCAATCTGGAGGCAGCTTATAGTCTTAGTACCATAAGTACTCCAAAACACATAGATTCTCTCAATTTTAGTTCTGTATCCTTTGATCTAAATCCTGTTTGAGTTACAATTTACATTCAATGTTTGTATTCACTTTTTACAATATGAAGGTTAATCACACATAGATCAACAGAACATGATAGAAAGCCCAGAAATAAATCCATGCTTATATGGTCAATTAATTTACAATAAAGGTGTCAAGAATATACAATGGGGAAAAGACCATCTCTTCAAAAAATGGTGCTGAAGGGGCACCTGGGTGGCTCAGTGGGTTAAAGCCTCTGCCTTCAGCTTGGGTCATGATCCCAGGGTCCTGGCATCGGCCCCACATCAGGCTCTATGCTCAGAGGGAGCCTGTTCTCCCCCTCTCTCTCTGCCTGCCTCTCTGCCTACTTGTGATCTCTGTCTGTCAAATAAATAAATAAAATCTTTTTTAAAAAATGGTGCTGGAGGGGTGCCTGGGTGGCTCAGTGGGTTAAAGCCTCTGCCTTCGGCTCAGGTCATGATCTCAGGGTCCTGGGATCGAGCCCCACATTGGGCTCTCTGCTCAGCGGGGAGCCTGCTTCCCTTCCTCTCTCTCTCTCTGCCTGCCTCTCTGCCTACTTGTGATCTCTGTCAAATGAATAAAATCTTTAAAAAAAGAAAAAAAATGATGTTGGAAAAACTGGACACCTACATGAAAAAGAGTGAAACTAAACCACTTTCTTACACCATACACAAAAAGAAACTCAAAATGAATTAAAGAACTGGATGTCAGACTCAAAACTACAAAACTTCTAGAGGAAAATATAAGCAGTAATTTGTTTGATATCAGCCATAGAAACATTTTTCTAGATGTTTCCTCAGGCAAGGCAAACAAAGGAAAAGTTAAACTATTGGGACTAAACCAAAATAAAAAGTTTTCACACAGAAAAGGAAACAAAAGGCAACCTACTGAATGGGAGAAGATATTTGCAAATGATATATCTGATAAGAAATTAATATCCAAAATATATAAGTAAATTCTACAATTCAACACCAACAAAACAAAAAATTTGACTTAAAAATGAGCAGAGGACCTGAATAGACATTTTTTCCAAAGAAGACATACAGATGGCCAACAGACACATAAAAAGATGCTCAACACCACTAATCATCGGGGAAATGCCAATCAAAACCACAATGAGCTATCACTATACCTTTCAAAAATGGCTCAAATTAAAAACACAAGAAATAACAAGTGTTGGCGAGGATGTGGGGAAAAAAGAA
Source organism: Martes martes (assembly GCF_963455335.1). Lineage (NCBI taxonomy): Eukaryota > Metazoa > Chordata > Mammalia > Carnivora > Mustelidae > Martes > Martes martes. Next base: position 102,144,981 of record NC_137895.1, on the reverse strand, counting down.
CTCTTATGCACTCTTGGTTGGGAATGAAAATTGGTGAAGCCATTGGGGAAAACAGTATGGACATTCCTAAAAATATTTTAAATGAAATTACTGGGAGGAGCAAGATGGTGGAGGAGTAAGAGACCTAAATATCATCAGGCCCCAGGAGTTCAGTTAGATAGTTATCAAACCATTCTGAACATGTACAAACTCAACAGGAGATTGGAGAGAAGAGCAGTAATTCTAGGAACAGAAAATTGACTGCTTTCCAGAAGGTAGGATGTGCAGAGAAGTGAATTGGAGGCAACATACAGCAAGAGAGACTGTGGGGGGAGGGGCAGCTCCCAGTAAGCGGTAGAGCATTTGAACACAAAATCAGAACTTTTAGATTCTGATCTAAAACAGTCTGCTCTACTGAGGGATGTTGCTCCAGAGGCTAAGCAGGGGTGGAGCCCTTGCAGGGACGGTATGGTCTTAGGACCTTGGGGTCACAAAAAGACCAGGGGTGTCTGAGTGTGGCAGAACCTGCAGGTATAAGAGTGGGGAAACTGGTGACAGAGACAGAGCCAAGCAGTGGGTTCTCAGCTCTGGACTACCTTAAACCATTATCCAAGGCACAGTCGGGACACTACTATTCAAGCAGGGACCCCACAAGTGGCAGACCCAGGGAGATTCACCTTCCTCTTCCAGGAGGATTGGCATGGGAGCATGTCAGGAATCTGCTGGGTTTGAAGACTCCAAACGGGGCCATGCGTCAGAGATAGAAACACTTGGTCACAGGCCAGGTGAGCAGAGAGTGTGGCCAGAGATCAGGGAGACAGGAGGGATTGACTGCTTTTCTCTGAGGGTGCACTGAGGAGTGAGCTCTGAGCTCTTGGTTCCTCCAGGCCAGGGATTTGGACACTGCCATCTTCATTCCTGTCCTCCAAAGCTGCATGGAAAGTGCTCAGGGAAAAAAAACTCAGCAGATTACTTAGCCTGGCCCCCAGCAAGGGTGGTGTAATTCTGCCTCAGGCAAACACATTTGAGAATCACGACAACAGGCCCCTCCCCCAGAAGATCAGTAAGAACATTGAAACAAGACCAAGTTCACCAATCAATGATAACTGCAAAACTTCAGAGCTACAGAAATACAGCACATAGAATTCATGGCTTTTTCCCCATGATTCTTTAGTCTCTCAAAGTTAAATTTTTTTAATTGTACTTTTTCTTATTGTATTTTTAAAAATTTTTCCTCTTTCCTATTTTAATGTTTTTTAACTATTTTATCTTATCAATACATTTTTTAAAAATATTTTTTTAATTTTCACTGTCATAGTCATATACTAGCCCTTCATTTTATTTAACCTTATTTCTTGTATGCATATAGGTTTTTACTTTCTTTAAAATTTTGGGATACAGTTTCTTCTAACAGATCAAATATACCCTAAATCTAATGCATACCTTTGTTCTGTCTCCAGCTGATCACATTCTTTACTCTTTTTTTTTCAACCAACTTCTCATCTTATCAATTCTTTTTTCAGAATCTTTTAAAATTTCGTCTTTACAGTCATGTTCCATCCCTTCATTGTGTTTACCCTTATTTTGTATATATATATATATATACACACACACATTATATACACATACATGTATCTGTATATATTTTGTGTGTGTGTGTGTGTGTGTGTGTGTGTATATATATATATACATACATAAGTTTTTCTTTCTTTAAAATTCTGGGAGGCAATATCTTCTAACAGACCCAAAATCAAGTGTGTGGCTGTTTTATTCACCAGTCTAATATATAAATATAAATATATACATAATATATACATATAAATATATACATAAATGTATTTATGTATTTATGATATATTATATAAAATATAAAATCATATATTTATTTGTATAAATTATATACTTATGTATTTATATATTCAATATAAATTTATTATACATTATATAAAAATTTTATATAGATAGATATAGATATAGATGTAAAATTTTTTTCTCTCCTTTCTTCTTCCCCCAGTATCGGGTCTCTTCTCATTTGGTTGGTGTATATTTTTCTGGGGTTGTTGCTACACTTTCAGTATTTTGTTCTCTCATTCATCTATTCTTATCTGGATAATATGAAAAGGAGGAAAAACTCCCCTCAAAAAAAAGAACAAGAGGCAGTTCCGATGCCTAGGGACCTAATCAATACAGACATTAGTAAGATGTCAGAACTAGAGTTCAGAATGATGATTAACAAGGCGCTAGCTGGGCTCGAAAAAGGCATAGAAGATACTAGAGAATCACTTTCTGGAGAAATAAAAGAACTAAAATCTAACCAAGCTGAAATACAAAAAACTATTAATGAGGTGCAATAAAAAATGGAGGCTCTTACTGCTAGGATAAATGAGGCAGAAGAGAGAATTAGTGATATAGAAGAACAACCGATGGAGAATAAAGAAGCTGAGCAAAAGAGAGACAAACAACTACTGGACCATGAGGGGAGAATTCGAGAGATAAGTGATACCATAAGACAAAACAATATTAGAGCAATTGGGATCCCAGAAGAAGATGAAAGGGGGGTGTGCAAAGGGTATATTACAGAAAATTATAACAGAGAATTTCCCTAATTTGGCAAACAGAACAATCATCAAAATTCAGGAGGCACAGAGAACTTCCCACAAAATCAATAAATATAGGTCCACCCCGTCATCTAATAGTAAAAATTACAAGTTTTAGTGACAAAGAGAAAACCCTGAAAGCAGCTTGGGACAAGAGATCTGTAACATATAACAGTAGAAATATTAGACTGGCAACAGACCTATCCACAGAGATCTGGAAGGCCAGAAAGAACTGGCATGATATATTCAGAGCACTAAGTAAGAAAAACATGCATCCAAAAATACTATATCCAGATAGGCTATCATTGAAAATTGAGAGAGAGATAAAAATTTCCATAAAAAAGTTCCCTTCTTTAAGGCAGAATCGGCCCAAGGAGAAGTTCCAAAAGTCCAGTTGTATAAAGTTCTTTTTTTTTATTTGTTTATTTGACAGAGAGAGATCATAAGTAGGCAGAGAGGCAGGCAGAGAGAGAGGGGGAATCAGGCCCCCTGCTGAGCAGACAGCCCGATGCAGGACTCGATCCCAGGACCCTGAGATCATGACCTGAGCCGAAGGCAGTGGCTTAACCCACTGAGCCACCCAGGCGCCCAGTTGTATAAAGTTCTTAAAACTGACTGCAGGGAGGGCAGCAGCTGGTGCTGAGCTACCTGGACTCATGCCCCACCACCCCCAACTATGACTCTGCCCCAGAAACTGTGTCTGGGGCCCCGCTTGCCTTGATGTGGTATTAGCCCATCTGAAGATTCAATTGCTATTAATCACCCAAGTGTCACCATGAGAAATGCTTCCACACAGCTCCCACCAAACAATTTGCAAACTAAAACAATTTGCAAACACCAAACCAGCCCTACAGGAAATATTGAAAGGGGTCATCTAAGCCAAGAGAGAGCCAAAAAGTAAAAGATCAGAAAGGAACAGAGACAATATACAGTAACAGTCATTTTACAGGCTAAACAATGGCACTACATTTATATTTTTCAATACTTACCCTAAATATAAATGGGCTAAATGCCCCAATCAAAAGACACAGAGTATGAGAATGGATTAAAAAAAAACAAAAAAACAAAACAAAACAAAACAAAAAAGACCCATTGATATGCTGTCTGCCAGAAGCTTATTTTAGATCCCCAGATTTACAAAGAGGGGGTCAAAGCAATTTACCATGTTAATGGACATCAAAAGAAAGCTGAGGTGACAATCCTTATATCACATAAATTACATTCTAAGCCAAAGATTAAAATAAGATAAGAGAAATGGCACTATATCATACTTAAAGGGTTATCCAACAAGAAGATCTAACAATTTTAAATATCTATGCCCCTGACATTGGAGCAGCCAACTATATAAACCAATTAATAAAAAAATCAAAGAAACACATTGACAATAATACAATAATAGTAGGGGACTTTAACACCCCCCTCACTGAAATGGACAGATCATCTAAGCAAAAGATCAATAAGGAAATAAAAGCCTTAAATGACACACTGGATCCAATGGAAATCACAGATATATTCAGAACATACCATCCCAAAGCAACAGAATACACATTCTTCTCTAGTGCATATGGAACATTCTCCAGAATAGATCACATCCTGGGTCACAAATCAGGTCTCAACCAGTGCCAAAACATTGGGATCATTCCCTGAATATTTTCAGACCAAAATGCTTTGAAACTAGAACTCAACCACAAGAGGAAATTTGGAAAGAACCCAAATACATGGAGGCTAAAGAGCATCCTACTAAAGAATGAATGGGTCAACCAGGAAATTAGAGAAGAATTGAAAAAAATCATGAAAACAAATGATAATGAAACCAAAACTGTTCACAATCTGTGGGACACAGCAAAGGCAGTCCTGAGAGGAAAATATATATAGCGATACAAGCCTTTATCAAGAAACAAGAAAGGGCTCAAATACACAACCTGACACTACACCTAAAGAAGCTGGAGAAAGAACAGCAAAGAAAGCCTAAACCCAGCAGGAGAAGAGAAATAATAAAGATCAGAGCAGAAATCAATTAAATAGAAACCAAAAGAACAGTAGAACAAGTCAACAAAACTAGGGACTCGTTCTTTGAAAAAATTAGTAAGATTGATAAACCCCTAGCCAGACTTATCAAAAAGAAAAGAGAAAGGACCCAAATTAATAGAATCGAGAATGAAAGAGGAGACATCACAACCAACACCAAAGAAACACAAACAATTATAAGAACATATTATGAACAACAATACACTAGCAAATTTGGCAATCTAGAAGAAATGGATGCATTCCTAGAGACATATAAACTACCAAAACTGAACTAGGAAGAAATAGAAAACCTGAACAGACCCATAACCAGTAAGGAGATTGAAGCAGTCACCAAAAATCTCCCAAGAAACAAGAGCCCAGGGCCAGATGGCTTACAAGCAGAATTCTACCAAACATTTAAAGAAGAATCGATACCTATTCTCCTGAAACTGTTCCAAAAAATAGAAATGGAAGGAAAACTTCCAAACTCATTTTATGAGGCCAGCATTACCTTGATCCCAAAACCAGACAAAGACCCCATCAGAAAAGAGAATTACGGACCAATATACCAATATCCTTGGTGAACACGGGTGCAAAAATTCTCACCAAAATACTAGCCAATAGAATCCAACAGTACATTAAAAGGATGATTCACCACAAACAAGTTGGATTTATTCCAGGGCTGCAAGGTCAGAAAACTACAGATGATGGCGAGGATGTGGAGAAAGGAGAACCCTCCTACACTGTTGGTGGGAATGCAAGCTGGTGCAGCCACTCTGGAAAACAGTATGGAGGTTCCTCAAAATGTTGAAAATAGAGCTACCCTATGACGCAGCAATCACACTACTGCGTATTTACCCTAAAGATACAAATGTAGTGACTGAAGGGTCATGTGCACCTGAATGTTTATAGTAGCAATGTCCACAGTAGCCAAACTATGGAAAGAACTTAGATGCCCATCTACAGATGAATGGATAAAGAAGATGTGGTATACATACATATATAATGGAATACTATGCAGCCATCAAAAATGAAATATTGCCATTTGCAACAACATGGATGGAACTAGAGTGTATTATGCTAAGCAAAATAAATTCATCAGAGAAAGACAATTATCATATGATCTCTCTGCTATGAAGAATTTGAGAGGCAGGGCAGGGGTTTGTGAGGGGTAGGTAGGGAAAAATGAAACAAGGTGGGACCAGGGAGGGAGAGAAACCATAAGAAATTCCTAATCTCAGGAAACAAACTGAGGGTTGCTGGTGGGTGAAGGGAGGGATAGGGTGGCCAGGTTGTGTACACTGGGAAGGGTATGTGCTATGGTGAGTAATGAGAATTGTGTAAGACTGATGATTCACAGACCTGTACCCCTGAAGCAAATACTACCTTATATGTTAATAAATAAATAAATAGTAAAATAAAATAAAATAATATTACCATTTGATCCAGTAATTCTACCCTGAGTATTTACCCAGAGAAAATGAAAACACTAATTTGTAAAGATAAATGCAATGCTAGTTATTTCCAGCATTATTTACAATAAACAAGATATGGATGCAACCCAAGTGTCCCTCTATAGAAGAATAGATAAAGAAGTTGTGGTATATATAATGAAATATTGCTCCATCATAAAAAAGAATGAAATGTTGCCATTTGCAAAAACATGGAAGGACCCAGAGGGTATAATGCTAAGTAAAATAAGTTATCTGCAGAAAGACAAACACCATATGATTTAACATATATGTGGAATTTAAGAGACAGTACCAACAAACAAAGAAATAAAAGGGACAAATAAAAAGACACACTCAAATACATAGAAAAAACTGATGGTACCAGAGGGGAGGTAGATGAGGGGACAGGTGAAATAGGTGAATAGGATTAAGAGTACACTTATCTTTATCCATTCATCTGTTGATGGACATCTAGGTTCTTTCCATAGTTTGGCTATTATGGACATTGCTGCTATAAACATTCAGGTGTACGTGCCCCTTCGGATCACTACATTTGTATCTTTAGGGTAAATACACAGTAGTGCAATTGCTGGGTCATAGGGTAGCTCTATTTTCAACTTTTTGAGGAACCTCCATGCTGTTTTCCAGAGTGGTTGCACCAGCTTACATTCCCACCAACACTGTAGGAGGGTTCCCCTTTCTCCACATCCTCACCAGCATCTGTCATTTCCTGACTTGTTAATTTTAGTGGTATATATATACACAACGGAATACTATGCAGCCATCAAAAGAAATGAAATCTTGCCATTTGTGACGACATGGATGGAACTAGAGGGTATTATGCTTAGCGAAATAAGTCAATTGGAGAAAGACAACTATCATATGATCTCCCTGATATGAGGAAGTGGAGATGCAACATGGGGGGTTTGGGGGGTAGGAAAAGAATAAATGAAACAAGATGGGATCGGGAGGGAGACAAACCATAAGTGACTCTTAATCTCACAAAACAAACTGAAGGTTGCTGGGGGGAGGGGAAGAGGGAGAGGGTGGTGGGGTTATGGACATTGGGGAGGGTATGTGCTATGGTGAGTGCTGTGAAGTGTGTAAACCTGGCAATTCAGAGACCTGCAGCCCTGGGATAAAAATACATTATATGTTTATAAAAAAATTTAAAAAATTATTTTAAAAAAGAGTACACTTATCTTGATGAGAATGGAAAAATATATAGAATTGTTGGATCGTTATATTGTGCACCTAAAACTGATAAACACTGTATGTTAATTGTAAAAAAAAAAATGAAGGTTATTCTTTCCCCATAACATTTTATTAGCCTACGATCTGTGTAGTGGATTGAATGATTGCCCTCAAAATGATATGTCCACATCCTAATACCTGGATCCTGTGTTCTACTTTACATGGAAAACGTCTTTGTAGATACTATTAAATGAAGGGTCCTGAGGTGAAATAGTCAGGATGGCTGTGGATATTGTGATTTTTAGGTAGAGCATAAGTATTAGACTAAACTAAATGCAAAAGTCTTGCAAATTCTTTTTTTTTAAAGATTTTATTTATTTGACAAACAGAGATCAAAAGTAGTCAGAGAGGCAGGCAGAGAAGTGGGAGAAGCAGGCTCCCTACTGAGCAGAGAGCCCGATGTGGGGCTTGATCCCAGGACCCTGAGATCATGACCTGAGCCAAAGACAGAGGCTTAACCCCACTGAGCCACCCAGGCACCCCACGAATTCTTATTTTAAGATTTTTCAGATAGAGCAGCTGAGTTAGATTAAATTCTCTTTGGGTGATTTTGTTTTCTGAAACCCATTCCCAATCTATCATAAACCACAAAGTACAGAATTTTAGAGTTGGAAGAATTGTGTATGTGAAGACTTCAAAATAATTAATTCTCTAAAAAAATAAACTCTTCATTGGAAAAAAAATCTGAGACAAAGTGATTTCAAATCATAACAAGACTCAGGATGAGGTTTGAATGGTGAGGCTGAAGCACAGTGGAGACTGAAGTCATGACATTTAAAAGGATCTAGGCATTTTTAAGATCGGAAGGCAGCAAGGCATAATTTTTTTGGCTTGTTTTTCATGGAATAGGTTTAAGAGCACAAACCAAAAACCAGGCTTCTAGGGTTCAAATCCTAGCTCTGTTATTTAGAAGTTGTGTGATCTTAGGTAAACCAAGTAACATATTTTTACATCTTTGTATTTTTTTGTAAAATGGGAGTAATGATAACACTAACTTCCTACAGTTGTTTCAAAGACCAAATATTTGTAAAGTCTTACTACAGTGCTTGGCAATTCACTATATTATTCTTCTGTAAAAATAAGGCAGTTGATTCTGTACCTTCTGAAGGAAGTTCAGTCAACAAATTTTATGCATAGTTATTACTCATTCATGCATTATTTTCTTTTTTTCTTTTTCACACCAAATTCTTAAAGGAAGAAGTTCTGCCTCAGAACAGGGAACAGAATGCAGAGATTTAGCTCCCAACCCAGCATTAGAACCCAATCCATTAGAACCTCTGCTACCTCTCTCCTGTCTGCCCTGATGCTTAACCCCACCCTTAACCCCACCTTAATACCCATCCCAGCTGGTCACCATCTCTCAGCACACCTACAATTTTTCAGAGTTATTGGAAGGTGAAAGAAGTGTGATGACTCTGCAAAGCAGGATTCTGATAGCTCCAGACCAGAAGTTCTGGGGCTCTGCAAGGGAAGGGCAGGCCAAAGCTATGGGTTGTTCTGGTAGGAAACAGAGACATGGTGTCCCAGGCCTCCTTTCCCTCTGGGACACTCACCAGCAGCTAACTCCTGCTCTGGATTCAAACATGCAGATTCCTTGGAGGGACAACTTCCCATCTGGTCACAAAGCAACAAAACCATGTTATATTGGCCCATCACTGCTGAAGGGAAATCATGTTCAGTGCTTCTCACAGAAGAAAGTTCCTGTCTATGCTCCCCAGCATCATCTCAAGGGTTTCTATGGTTATATGCCAGCACACGGTATTGCTGGGATTTCCACTCACATCCCTCTAACTTAATAAGATGTCTTCCAAAGAGCTAAAACAAAACGAAATAAAACAAACAAGACACATAACAAGAAATCATACAAAATAGATATGTAAGGATCCTTCCTGGGATAGTTTACAGAGCTAGGAGATCTGTAAGAAATGACCAACCTTGCCTGTGGAAGAATCTCAGAATTTTGTTCTAACAATCTGGCTGTCTGCAGCCCAGTCTCCACCCAGTGGGAAGTGGGACACAAATTTCAAAATGATCAAAATGACTTTTGTGAAAGAAATGAGTAACTGGCTAAACATGAGAAGTTTTACTGATGAGCAGAAAAAACAGACTCAGAAAGTAGATGGTTATCTCCTATAAGTTCTGCTACCTGTTCTCCACGTCCCTACCCATCTGCACACAAAGGCATATGCAATAGATTACCTAGAGGGCCAGGCTTAGAGTCTGTGGAGATTCAGGAAGAATTGTTGCCATTACTCTCAAACCTGTTCTCTGAAGCAGGATAATTTTCATGAACCAGAATAAATCCTTCCTGTGACAATGAGTAATTTTTATGGTCTTTCTGCAGCCATCTAACTAATTGCACGTCTCACATTTTACAATTTCTCCTCCCCCATCAGCACAAGAGTAGTAGTTAGCAATGACCTTGGCCTCTTCTCCCCATAACCTATTCAAAATTGTTAGAAGGGGAAAATATATACGGCTGGAGGCTACACCACACAGCCACCCTCTTGTCCCTTCCTCCTGTTTTTCTCCAGTCCTATGCGGTTCAGTCAGCCCATGATGGTCAAGAGGCTGTGCAGTCTCAGTCTCTGAAATAATTAGGCTGTATTGGAGACACATTAGCCTCTCCTCCCCTGCCAGCTACCCTTTATAAATTTTAATTCAAAACTTGTATAAATGGGCTAGGTTTCAAGGATATAGAAAGTCATAGATATGGGAGTTGGCAGGGAAGACAGACCCATACACAAATCAGTCAGTGAGGTGAGGGCATAACTCAGCTAGACTGTGGCAGCTCAGTGGGGACCCTACTCCCCCAGTGATCCAGGGAGGTAATATTTAAGCTGAGCCTTAAAGTTGAATAAAAATTCACCAGAGAAATATTGCAGATACAAGTTCCAAGGAAGTGGGACAGCATGTGCAATGGTTTACAATATCTTGGAAAGTTTGGGAAACTGCTGATTCTACAAATACAATCACAACCTTGCCAGGAGTTGGAGGAGCAGATAACAAAACAATTCATGAGGTTAGGAGCGGTTAACAGAGGAAGGTTCCCAAAGAACCTGCAGCCATCCAGGGGTGTTGGGACCTTAAACTGACGGCCATGGGAGGACTTCAAGGGTTTTTTGTTTTGCTTTGTTTTTAACAATAGAGCAACATGGAGTTTTAGAAGATGGGTGCCTGCAGTGTGTAGTGGGGGCAGACCAGAGGGAGGCTGTTTTGTAGATGGAGGCAGAAAGGATAGAGAGAAGGACTGAATCTCAGAGATACACAATGGGAGAATCAATTCTTCTGGGTTGTGGAGAGAGGAAGATATGGAATATGCCTGGCTTGAGTGCCCAGATGGATGGTGGTTCTGTTCATCAAGAGAAAGAGTATAAAAACTTTGAAGAGGGAGATAAAATGCTTGCAAAGATGTGGAACAATGGGAACTCTCATTCATTACTGGTGGGAATGCAAAATGGTATGACCACTTGGAAGTTTCTTACAAACTAAACATGCTTTTAACATATGATTCAGCAATTAGGTTCTTTGGTATTACCCAAATGAGCTGAGAACTTAAGACCACACAAAAACCTACATATATATGTTTATTGCAGCTTTATTCGTAAGTGCCAAAACTTGGAAGCAACCATGATGTTATTCAGTAGGTGAATGGATAAACAAACTGTGGTAGATCCAGACAAAGGAACAGTGTTCAACAATAAAAAGAAATGAGCTATCAGTTGTGAAAAGATATGGAAGAAAATTAAAGGCATATTGCTAAGTGAAAGAAGCCAATATAAGAAGGTTATTTCCTATATGGCTTCACCTAAATAGTATTTTGGAAAGGGCAAAACAGAGTAAAAAGAGCAGTGGTTTGGGGGGGGGGGGCTGAATAGGTGGAGCACATGGAATCTTTAGAGCAATGAAACTTTTCTGTAGGATACTGCAATGGTGGATACATGTCCTTACACACTCATCCAAACCCATAGACTACAACACAAAGAGTAACCCTAATGCAAACTACTGACTTCAGTTAATAATGATATTTCAGTAATGTCTCCTGAATGTAACAACTATACCAGAGTAGTGCATAATAGGGGAAACTCCATGGGCACAGGAAGGTGTATGGGAACTCTGTAATTTCTGTTGCCTTTCTCTATAAACCTCAAACTACTAAAGTAAATAAGTAAGTCTATGAATTTTTTTACAACTCAAAAAAGTTTTGTAGGAGTCAAGATGGTGAAGGAGTAGCAGACTGAGATGACATCAGGTCGCAGGAGTTCAGCTAGTGTTCAAACCATTCTGAACACCTACAAACCCAATAGGAGTTTGAAGAGAACAGCGATTCTAGAAACAGTAAATCAACCACTTTCTGTAAGGTAGGACATGTGAAGAAGTTAATCAGAAGTGATGGGAAGATAGACCATGGGGGGAGGGGCCAGTTCCTGGAAAGCGGTGGAGCAATGGAACACAAAATTCAGACATTTAAAAGTCTGCTCCCCTGAGGGACATCACTCCAGAGGCTAAGCGACGTGGAGTCCTCACAGGGACAGTGTGGTCTCGGGTCCCACGAGGTCACAGAATGATCAGGGGTGTCTGAGTATAGCAGAGCTCAAAGGTATCAAAATAGGGAAGCCAACTTCAGAGACAGACCTGAGGAGTGAGCTCTCAGCTTGGGGTTACCTTAAACTGTGATGCATGGCACAGTCAGACCACGGCTTTTTGAGTAGGGACCACACAAGTGGCAGACCCAGGGAGACTCACCTTCCTTCTCTGGAAGCAGGAATCTGCGGGGTTTGGAGACTCCAAATGGGGCCGTATTCCAGAGACAGAAATGCTCGGTCACAGGCCAGGTAAACTCGGAGCACGGCCAGAGACCAGGGAAATGGGAGTGATTGAACACTTTTCTCCAAGAGTGGACTGAGGAGTGGGGCCCTGAGCTCTCTGCTCCTTCAGGCCAGAGATTGGGAGGCCGCCATTTTCATTCCCATCCTCCAGAGCTCTATGGAAAATGTTCAGGGAACAAAGCTCCCAAGAGTGAACCTGAGCAGATTACTTAGCCTGTCCTCTGGCAAGGGCAGGACAATCCTACTTCAGGCAAAGACATTTGAGAATCACAGCAACAGGTCCCTCTCTCAGAAGATTAGCAAGAACATCTAGCCAAGACCAAGCTGACTGATCAAGGAGAACAGCAGAATTCCAGAGGAGGGGAAAGCAAAGCATGGAATTCATGGCTTTCTCCCAATGATTCTTTATTAAATTTTTTAAATTTTTTTAATTAAATTTTTTATTTATTTTCAGCGTAACAGTATTCATTGTTTTTTCACCACACCCAGTGCTCCATGCAATCTGTGCCCTCCCTAATATCCACCACCTGGTTCCCCCAACCTCCCACCCCCTGCCCCTTCAAAACCCTCAGATTGTTTTTCAGAGTCCATAGTCTCTCATGGTTCACCTCCCCTTCCAATTTCCCTCAACTCCCTTCTCCTCTCCATCTACCCTTGTCCTCTATATTATTTGTTATGCTCCACAAATAAGTGAAACCATATGATACTTGTGGCTCTGTGGGTTAAAGCCTCTGACTTCGGCTCAGGTCATGATCCCAGGGTCCTGGGATTGAGCCCCACATCGGGCTCTCTGCTCAGCAGGGAGCCTGCTTCCTCTCTCTCTCTCTCTGCCTGCCTCTCTGCCTATTTGTGATCTCTGTCTGTCAAATAAATAATTTTTTTTAATTTTATTTTTTTCTTATTCTAATTTTTTTCCTCTTTCCTCTTCTAACATTTTTTAACTAGTTTATCTTAACAATACCTTTCTTAAGAAAAAAATCTTTTTAAACCTTCATTATTATACATATAGGGTTTTTTCTTCCAAAAATTTTGGAATAAAATTTCTTTTAACAAATCAAAATATACCCTAAAACTAGCATAGGCCTTTGTTCTAGTCTCCAGCCTGAGCAAATTCTCTCCACCTTCTTTTTCTTTCTTTTTCCAATTGCTTACCTTATCAATTCCTTTTTTTAGAATTTTTAAAAAATTTTCATCTTTTCAGTCATATTCCATCCCTTCATCATGTTTACCCTTATTATTGTATATATATAAGTTTTTCTTTCTTTAAAATTTTGGGAGGTAGTTTCTTCTAAGAGACCAAAATACACCCAAATTCAAGTGGGTGGTTCTGTTCTATTCACCAGTCTAGTCTATATATATACATATTTTTTTTAATTTTTAAAAAAATTTTTTTAACTTTTCACCCCCTTTCTTCTCCCCCTGATTTGGGGTCTTCTGATTTGGTTAGCATACATTTTTCTGGGGTCTTTGCCACCCTTTTAGTATTTTATTCTCCCGATCATATATTCTTATCTGGATAAAATGACAAAGTGGAAAAACTCACCACAAAAAAAAAAAGAACAAAAGGCAGTTCCGATGCCTAGGGACCTAATCAATACAGGCATTTGGTAATATGTCAGAGCTAAAGTTCAGAACAACAATTCTCAAGGTGCTAGCTGGGCTCAAAAAAGGCATGGAAGATATTAGAAAAAACCTGTCTGGAGAAATAAAAGCAATTTGGAGAAATAAAAGAACTAAAATCTAACCAAGCTGAAATACAAAAAGCTATTAATGAGGTGCAATAAAAAATGGAGGCTCTTACTGCTAGGATAAATGAGGCAGAAGAGAGAATTAGTGATATAGAAGAACAACTGATGGAGAATAAAGAAGCTGAGCAAAAGAGAGACAAACAACTACTGGACCATGAGGGGAAAATTCGAGAGATAAGTGATACCAAAAGACGAAACAATATTAGAATAATTGGGATTCCAGAAGAAGAAGAAAGAGAGAGAGGGGAAGAAGGCATATTGGAGCGATTTATTGTAAAGAATTTCCCTAATATGGCAAAGGGACCAAGCATCAAAATCCAGGAGGTGCAGAGAACCCCCCTCAAAATCAATAAAAATAGGTCCACACCCCTTCATCTAATAGTAAAACTTACAAGTCTTAATGACAAAGATAAAATCCTGAAAGCAGCCCAGGACAAGAAGTCTGTAACATACAATGGTAAAAATATTAGACTGGCAGTAGACTTATCCACAGAGACCTGGCAGGCCAGAAAGAACTGGCAGGATATATTCAGAACAACAAATGAGAAAAACATACAGCCAAGAATACTATATCCAGCTAGGCTATCATTGAAAATAGAAGAAGAGATAAAAAGCTTCCAGGACAAACAAAAACTAAAAGAATTTGTAAACACCAAACCAGTTCTACACGAAATATTGAAAGGGGTCCTCTAAGCAGAGAGAGAGCCTAAAAGTAGTAGACCAGAAAGGAACAGAGACAATATACAATAACAGTCAGCTTCCAGGCAAAACAATGACACTAAATTCATATCTTTCAATGGTTACTCTGAATGTAAACAGGCTAAAAGCCCCAATCAAAAGACACAGAGTATCAGAATGGATAAAAAACCAAAACCCATCAATACGCTGTCTGCAATAAACTCATTTTAAACCCAAAGACACTTCCAGATTAAAAGTGAGGGGGTGGAAAACAATTTACCATGTTAATGGACATCAAAAGAAAGCTGGGGTGACAATCCTTATATCACATAAATTACATTCTAAGCCAAAGATTAAAATAAGATAAGAGAAATGGCACTATATCATACTCAAAGGGTCTGTTCAATAAGAAGATCTAACAATTTTAAAAATCTATGCCCCTGACATTGGAGCGGCCAACTATATAAACCAATTAATAATAAAATCAAAGAAACACATTGACAATAATACAATAATATTAGGAGACTTTAACACCCCCCTCACTGAAATGGACAGATCATCTAAGCAAAAGATCAATAAGGAAATAAAAGCCTTAAATGACACACTGGATCCAATGGAAATCACAGATATATTCAGAACATACCATCCCAAAGCAACAGAATACACATTCTTCTCTAGTGCATATGGAACATTCTCCAGAATAGATCACATCCTGGGTCACAAATCAGGTCTCAACCAGTGCCAAAACATTGGGATCATTCCCTGAATATTTTCAGACCAAAACGCTTTGAAACTAGAACTCAACCACAAGAGGAAATTTGGAAAGAACCCAAATACATGGAGGCTAAAGAGCATCCTACTAAAGAATGAATGGGTCAACCAGGAAATTAGAGAAGAATTGAAAAAAATCATGAAAACAAATGATAATGAAACCAAAACTGTTCAAAATCTGTGGGACACAGCAAAGGCAGTCCTGAGAGGAAAATATATATAGCGATACAAGCCTTTATCAAGAAACAAGAAAGGGCTCAAATACACAACCTGACACTACACCTAAAGGAGCTGGAGAAAGAACAGCAAAGAAAGCCTAAACCCAGCAGGAGAAGAGAAATAATAAAGATCAGAGCAGAAATCAATTAAATAGAAACCAAAAGAACAGTAGAACAAGTCAACAAAACTAGGGACTCGTTCTTTGAAAAAATTAATAAGATTGATAAACCCCTAGCCAGACTTATCAAAAAGAAAAGAGAAAGGACCCAAATTAATAGAATCGAGAATGAAAGAGGAGACATCACAACCAACACCAAAGAAACACAAACAATTATAAGAACATATTATGAACAACAATACACTAGCAAATTTGGCAATCTAGAAGAAATGGATGCATTCCTAGAGACATATAAACTACCAAAACTGAACTAGGAAGAAATAGAAAACCTGAACAGACCCATAACCAGTAAGGAGATTGAAGCAGTCACCAAAAATCTCCCAAGAAACAAGAGCCCAGGGCCAGATGGCTTACAAGCAGAATTCTACCAAACATTTAAAGAAGAATCGATACCTATTCTCCTGAAACTGTTCCAAAAAATAGAAATGGAAGGAAAACTTCCAAACTCATTTTATGAGGCCAGCATTACCTTGATCCCAAAACCAGACAAAGACCCCATCAGAAAAGAGAATTACGGACCAATATACCAATATCCTTGGTGAACACGGGTGCAAAAATTCTCACCAAAATACTAGCCAATAGAATCCAACAGTACATTAAAAGGATGATTCACCACAAACAAGTTGGATTTATTCCAGGGCTGCAAGGTTGGTTCAACAACTGCAAATTAATCAATGTGATACAGTACATTAATAAAAGAAAGAATAAGAACCATATGATACTCTCAATAGATGCTGTAAAAGCATTTGACAAAGTACAGGCACAGGAACCTTTCTTGAACAAAACGCTTCACAGTGTGGGGATAGAGGACACATACCTCAATATCATCAAAGCCATCTATGAAAAACCCACAGTGAACATCATTCTCAATGGGGAAAAATTGAGAGCTTTTCTGCTAAGGTCAGAAACACAGCAGGGAAGTCCATTATCACCACTGCTATTCAACATAGTATTAGAAGTCCTAGCCTCAGCAATCAGACAATGAAAAAAAATTAAAGGCATCCAAATCGGCAAAGAAGAAGTCAAACTATCACTCTTTGCAGAGGATATGATACTTTATGTGGAAAACCCAAAAGACTCCACTCCAAAACTGCTAGAACTCATATGGGAATTCAGTAAAGTGTCAGGACATAGAATCAATTCACAGAAATCAGTTGCATTTCTATACTCCAACAACAAGACAGAAGAAAGAGAAATTAAGGACTCAGTCCCATTTGCAATTGCACCCAAAACCATAAGATATCTAGGAATAAACCTAACCAAAGAGAAAAAGAAGCTGTACTCAGAAAACTATAAAGTACTCATGAAAGAAATTGAGGAAGACACAAAGAAATGGAAAAATGTTCCATGCTCATGGATTGGAAGAACAAATATTGTGAAAATGCCTATGCCACCTAAAGCAATCTACGTGTTTAATGCAATCCCTATCAAAATACCATCAATTTTTTTCCAAAGGAATGGGACAAATAATCCTAAAATTTATATGGAACCAGAAAAGACCTCGAATAGCCAGGGGAATGTTGAAAAAGAAAGCCAAAGTTGATGGCATCACGATTCCAGTCTGCAAGCTTTATTACAAAGTTGTAATCATCAAGACAGTACGGTACTGGCACAAAAACAGACATATAGATAATAGAAAAGAATAGAGAGCCCAGAAATAGACACTCAACTCTATGGTCAACTAATTTTTTGACAAAGCAGGAAAGAATGTCCAGGGGAAAAAAGACAGTCTCAACAAATGCTGTTGGAAAAATTGGATAGTCACATGCAGAAATATGAAACTGGACCATTTCCTTACACCACACACAAAAATAGACTCAAAATGAATGAAAGACCTCAATGTGAGAAATGAATTCATCAAATTCCTTGAGGAGAACACAGGCAGCAACCTCTTTGACCTCAACCGCAGCAACTTCTTCCTAGAAACATCACCAAAGGCAAGGGAAGCAAGGACAAAAATGAACTACTGGGACTTCATCAAGATCAAAAGCTTTTGCACAGCAAAGGAAACAGTCAACAAAATCAAAAGTCAACTGACAGAATGGGAGAAGATATTGGCTAAAGACATATCAGATAAAGGGCTAGTATCCAAAATCTATAAAGAGCTTAGCAAACTCAACACCCAAAGAACAAGTAATCCAATCAAGAAATGGACAGAGGACATGAAGAGACATTTCTCCTAAGAAGACATCCAGATCACCAACAGACACATGAAAAAGTGCTCCACATCACTCAGCATCAGGGAAATACAATTCAAAACCACAGTGAGATACCACCTCACACCAGTTAGAATGGCTAAAATTAACAGGTCAAGAAACAACAGATGTTGGTGAGAATGCAGAGAAAGAGGAACCCTCCTACACTGTTGGTGGGAATGCAAGCTCGTGCAGCCACTCTGGAAAATGGTACAGAGTTTCCTCAAAATACTGAAAATAGAACTACCCTACGACCCAGGAATTGCACTACTGGGTATTTACCCTAAAGATACAAATGTAGTGACTGAAGGGGCATGTGCACCTGAATGTTTATAGCAGCAATGTCCACAGTAGCCAAACTATGGAAAGAACCTAGATGCCCATCAACAGATGAATGGATAACAAAGAAGTAGTATACATACATATATATATATATATGCATATATATATAGTGGAATACTATGCAGCCATCAAAAATGAAATATTGCCATTTGCAATAACATGGATGGAACTGGACATATTATGTTAAGCAAAATAAATTCATCAGAGAAAGACAATTATCATATGATCTCCCTGATATGAGGAATTTGAGAGGCAAAGTGGGCAGTTTGGGGGGTAGGGAAGGAAAAAATGAAACAAGATGGGATCGGAAGGGAGATAAACCATAAGAGACTCTTAATCTCACAAAACAAACTGAGGGTTGCGGTGGGGAGAGGGTTAGGGAGCGGGGGGTTGGGTTATGGACAGTGGGGAGGGTATGTGCTATGGTGAGTGCTATGAAGTGTGTAAGCTTGACGATTCATAGACCTGTGTACCACTGGGGCTAATAATACACTATACGTTAATTTAAAAAAAAAAATACTGATGAATCACTGACCTCTACCTCTGAAACTAATAATACATTATATGTTAATTGAATTTAAATTTAAAAATTTTTAAATTTAAAAAAGTTTTGTTTTTATTGTCTTATGTTTTGTTTTTACTTCTGGACACTTTTTACATCCACCTTTTTTCTACCCTCGTCTGAATACATGAAGGCAAAGAACATATATAGTCAGGATTTAGCTTCCTAATCAGTAATAGTTGACAGCACATAAAGAGACTCTCTTGAGCAGTTGAAGACATGATTTCTGACCCAATGAAATTATGTTAGAGTGGAAGAGAGGAGAGGCATAAAGAAATGCATGGATTATGACAGTTGGAAGGAAATTTACACCAATGCTGCATCTTAAAAATTGAAAAATTGAGAAAGGAAAATTATTTTCCTAGTTAACTCATTTTTAAAGATTCATTCATCCTATTTTTATTAAAGTCTTTAGTGTAAAAGCTTGTGTTCGGGGTTAGAAATGAATGAGAGGCAACAACTCATATCAGGGTGCTTGCAGTCCAGTAGAGGAAGAGATCAGTAATCAGGAAGTTGCAAAGCAATGTAATAACTACTACACTGTAGGGACATACAGCACAAAATAAGAGCCCACCCAGACTTAGGCACGGTCTCCATTATCAAGGACCGGTCTCCATTATCAAGGACCGAACTGTGAGTGGATTTGACAACAGTTATCTCTTGCCAAGGTGAAGGCAGACCACTCCCTTTTCCCTTTATTCCATCTCTTGAGCATGAAGAGATTTTTGCATATCATACTGGATGGTTGGTTGGAAAACCAAACTGGACCACTTGAGAACTGTGAAGATAAGTGGGAAGATAGGTTTTCTACTTGTCAACTGATGCTGAAGGGATGTTTCCATACAGCCATGAAAATGTATCCTACCACTTCTTTCTTGCAGGTAGTGCTGATACTTCTAGCCATGTAGCTTCAGGGGATTTTCTCAAGTGTTTCCACAGCTTTCTTCTTTCTGGACTCCTACCATTTACCATGGCAACGAGAATCATTTCCCTGTAGGATTCATCAGCCTCTCCTAGTAGGAAAGTGAGTGTGCTTACCTGCCACTTAGTCTGTCTTGTCTTCTCAGCCATTACTGATTTGAAACATTGTCACCAAAGCGACTGTCCCCTATAAGCCCCACAAATACACCTCCGTCCCACTTCAGAATGGAAAGCAATTTTATCTACTTTTCTACTTGGCTTTAAAAAGATCTTGAAAATCAGATATTTTATATCAAGTGACAGGCAACAACTAGAAATTTGAAACCTAGTAAAAAGTCCTTCTTTTGATGAAAAATCTCTTCCATATGTTTGGAAACCAAGCTCACATATTAATTGAATATACTGAACACACACAAAGCAAAACAATTTTTTAAGATCTCCCCTTTACAGCTCTGAGTTCAAAGGTTTTGGTTTCCAAATGTTTCTGACAAATTCTGACTGTTTTTTAGATATTTTATGTGCTCCCTGCTCAAACTGGCTCAACTTTTTAGGCCAACTGACACAGTTCTCTGGTTTGCTAAATGTTCTTTTATATTTTGAATACTTCCCACATCACCATGTCACAGGAAAACTACAGAATCATTCAGAAGGGTGAGTGACGTGTGGCTAAGATTTGGTATTAAGGTGCAATCACTGGTTTAGTGGGCAGACGCCTGCACAGAAAAAGAAACAAAAACAAAAAAACCCTGGATCTTTCATCTAGTCCTGCCACCTGCCAATGGTGTGGCCCTGAAAGATAGAAAATATTTGATTTTCGAGATTCTCTTAACTTTTCACTTCTCGGGGCCTTCTCTGTTGGCCTGCCTAAATAATGGGGAACAAAGGTCTTATGTCCCATTGTCTGGAAAAAAAGAAATCAAAGGAATTGAAACATTCAAGAAGGAAAGAAAAAAAGTTCCACAAAGGTCCCATGTGCCAACCATCCAAAAAGTTCCTCTGGCTCTCTGCACAGTCAGTAGGACAGACAAATGAGTAAGTTATGGGTGAAAATGAAAATTTATCTTTATGAGAAGAAACATTTTGAAAATATACACCAAGGGGGAAATAGGGAGTAATTAAACATTGAGTGTATGGTCATGATTATGAGTGTTTTCAAATCAGCTTCCAGCCTTCCCAAATAGTTTCATGTCTGGCTGTTCCCTACCTCCAGCCATGCCTATCTCCATCTCCCCATCTCCAGGCAAGCCAAATTACCCGGTATTGCATGAACATGGGTCTTTGTACACCTGCTTTCTCTTTCATGCCTGAAAGGTCCAGTCCTATCTACTCCGCCTGATACATTCCTCATAATCTTTCTGGGTTCTACATAAAATCGTCTCCTCTGTGTCACCCACTTGATCACCACCATGAGTTAATAATAGCCTCCTCTCTCTGGGCCTCCATAATCCCTAGAAGTCTTGTCATGCCTCCACTGTAGTCCAAATCCATTGTCATTATCTGTTGGCTTATCTGTCATCTCCAGTGGATTGTAAATTCCTTGAGGACGAGGATGGGTTTTTCATCTCTTTACCCCAGTGCCTCACATGATGCCTGGAACTTAATTTTCTAGCTACTGAAGTCAGACAGTGGTGTGATACAGTTGATTTGTACTGACAGTTTGAACTGGCTTGTGAGGCCCTATTGTTGAACTTTAGGAATTTTGTCAGCCAATATTGAAAATTACATTATATAAGCTTGCCGTTCGATATATTCAAAACAAAATTTATGAATACTCAAAATTCATCACCTTCTAATTATGTCACATCTTCCTGTTATCTGTGCACCTGAGGTTGTATCCAGAGGAAATATGGGGGAAACACTATATAATATTAGGTTGTTGCACATCTCCCAACATCACATTCAGTAAAATCACACTGGGGGCTTGAAATTGGCCATGGCAGGACTATTGACACAACACAAATTGGCGAATGCTACAAATCAAGTCTTGGTTTACTGTTTTGTTGATTATCTAGACTTAGCAAAGTGATGGATAAAATGTTAACGCAAACTAATTAGGAGTGTCTGTGATCATTACACTGTGAATAACACACACGCACACACCCTGAGCATTTGAAAACTATTATCCAATTCAGAAAAGCCTCTCGTGCCATTGATGAGCATGTGAAACTGTGACATATGTCTCTGTTGTTTCACATTTATTTTACCCATTAAAGTGTCAACCAGTATTCATGTCAGAACAATGCTTGTTTGCTAATTGCAATCATAGGTTGGCTAGAGATACAAAAGTTTAACAAGCATCAGTGAAAGCATTTTACAGAAAGAAATTCACTACACGGAACTTACAACAAAAAGCATTATACATCTTATTATTTGTAAATTGTGTACTACACATTCTTTATATCACTAAAATCTATAATGAACTCATGAATGTATATGAATGCACTTATTCCCTCACTCCCGCACCCCCAGAGAGCCTGTTGTTAAATGTCTACCAGCACATCACTGGATTCAGAGAAGAGACTTCAGAGAGGACTGAAGTAGTCAGATGGCCACATTTTTGGAGGGGGTGGGGCTTGACCTAGGCCCTAGGGGTCAGAGAGGGAGGCTGGGTAGAGCAAAGCAGAGCAATAGTCCCATCAGGAGAACCGCAGAGCAAAAGCATAGACTTGGGAAAGCCCTGATCTGTGCAGGACACAGTGAGGAGTCCAGGCTGCTGAGAGAGAGCTGCTGGTTGGGAGCTGCTGGACAGGCTGGGGAGGGCTGAATTCCGGAAGTCAATGCAAGTGAGGCAGAGAAGCCAGATTTGATTTAGCAGGCAATAGGGAGTCACCTCTGACTCTTTAGAAGGGGAGCGATGAGAAGGGAGCAGTGATTTAGGAGGATTAATAGGACTATTGTGTTCAGGATAGATTGGAAGAGGGAGAGACTTGCCGGGTCCCTCCGGAAAGCAGAACAGAGACTATGAAGGAATTCAGGACTAGAGAGATGAGCTCATGCGGTGTTTTGCTTCTGTTCTCCATCCACTCTTCTCTTCCTCTCCCTCTGCCAAGCTCAGCCCTTGTCCCTCTCCCTCGAGTTTCCCCTCCAGCAGCCTTTTCCCTGGGGTCTATGATTAATTCTCTCTTTAAAGTATCTGGTGATGGATCCAAGGGGCATTTCATAAATTCTGGCTCATTATGGGAAGCCTAGTTTAAAAACTTCCTTCTGTCTAGATCAATTATGAAATAATAAAATCTGACCTGAACCTAAGCCTACATCTTTTCTTTCTCTGAGAGAGGGAGGTAGCCATGCTCAAAAAGTCCTAAGAATGAGAGAATTTGACTCTGCAGTTACAGGAGCTCAAGCAGTAAGTAGCTAAATCTGCATTATTAAATGCTCTTCAAAATCAAGGGCATAGATTTTTTCTCTATTCATCCTCCCCATTTGTGTGTCTTACCCTCACATACATGCACACATTCACACATAAGCACAGACTCCCAATATTTAGCAATGCAAGTTGGCTGTCTATAGTGTTGCCATTCCTATTAGCCTGGACTACCAAGAAGGAGGAATGCTCAAAAATGGTGATAAAACAACATTTTAAAAATTCACCATTTGCAATCTTTTCAAGGGTGTTAGTTGCTTTTTCTTTTTAAGATTTTATTTATTTATTTGACAGACAGAGATCACAAGTAGGCAGAGAGGCAGGCAGAGAGAGAGGAAGGGAAGCAGGCTCCCCACTGAGCTGGGAGCTCGATGCAGGCCTCGATCCCAGGACCCTGGGATCATGACCTGAGCCAAAGGCAGAGGCTTAACCCACTGAGCCACCCAGGCGCCCTGTTAATTGCTTTTTAGGGCCACCACATGGCACCTAAATCATGGTCTTTTTTAGGAATCATATACATTTTGCTTATTTAAAGGCTCAGTCCCATCCATCATGCCATCTGAGGTGAAAACAATGTCTGGCTGATAATTCCCAGCATGGGCCCATATTGGGCCAAACACTGATATAATTAATGGTCTTTGAGTCAAGAGGTTGGAGTGGTGGTGATGGTGTCATTGTGATATGCACAGCTCTTTGACTTGGTTTTCTATCTTAATGTTCACCTGTCCCTGTTTGCCCAGGGTCATAGTTGAGCAGGTGCAGAAAAAATGCTCTATCTAACTGTAGTTACAGCGATATCCATATTTTTTCCTCTTAAAAATATAATCTACTGCAAAAAATTATATGTCATGGGTTTTTTTCTTCTTTCCACACTTTCTTGTCTTTCTAGAAGTTCCTAGCATAGGCCCTTGAATACATTCTTATACATACACACACACAGACGCACACACACAATAGTATTTCTATCCAGCCTTCAAAATGCCAACCCCATAAACATGTCTACCCAAATTTCTAGGACACTTATAACTGCTGCTTTCCTACACCATTCCTCCTAATTCGCCAATGACAAACCAAATGGCCTTGGCTCCCTAATTTTTTCTGCTACCAAAAACAAAAATAAAAAGTCATGAATACCAGAAATTTCTAGGAGCTAAGTCAGCTCCTCCTCATGGGTGATTTTTATACTGGGCGCTGTCTGATATCTGACACTCGGTCACATGATAAGTCTAAGGCATGCTGGTGCTTACACTTAGTAAATGAAATCTGCCAATCCACAGCAATCAGTCAGCCCTCTTTTACACTGAGCTAAGCACTTGGAAAAACCAGAGTATAAGCTCTGTTGTCTGCTTTCAGAGGGAGAGAACTAATGTACAAAACCACTCAAGAATACTTCAGTGCCAAATTGGGTGGTACTGGCCACAGCAGGCAGCACCGTATTGTCAACAAATGCGAGATCCTGAGTCAGAAAGGTGAGCTCTTTCAACCCTTTCCCTTCTCTGGTCAACACACAGATGCCCCCCACTCCCCAACCCCCCCCCACACACTTTCATTCACAATCCTAATCCAGTTCACTGCGGGGCCCATAAGATTTCTTGGATTGGTATTCAATTAAGTTCAACATTGACGTGAAAACAAAGATATTAGAATTATATTTCCTAAGTAACAAAACACAAGCTATTCTAGGCATCCGTATTCACAACTCCGTCCACTAAGGTTGTACCACTGCCCTGACTAGATGAACAAATTGAACAACACAGGACCCTGACCCCCAACAAGGGCCTAAAACTGAAGCACGGGAATTTGATTGGGTTGTCTTGCTTTGGGTTAAGTCGTTGATTTGTTTGACTTAATTTACTCTCCCAGGGTCCACTGCTTCTTTGAGTTTGTGACACAAACGGTTTGTGAAAACACCCATCTCTCTGTAGGTTTTTAATATCAAAGATTCTTATCAATAAACTTTTAGAATCTAAGGAGTACATGAGGTTAGAAACTTAATTTCTTTGTTCCCTCTGCCTCTAGATTCATACTATCTTTTTTTTTTTTAAAGAAGAGCCTACAGCGTCTCTCAGTTCTCTTTTTTGAAGTAACTTTTTATTTTAACTCCAGTTTAGTTAGCATACAGAGTTATATTAGTTTCAGGTGTACAACACAGTGATTAAACAATTCTATGTGTTACGCAGTGCTCATGGTGAAAAATGTACTCTTTAATCCTCATCACCTATTTCACCCGTCCCCCAACTGCTTCCCCTCTGGTAACCATCAGTTTGCTCTCTCAGTTCTCTTACAGTCTGTCATTGCTTGGTGTTGAGAAGTAGTCCCTTGTGGCTCACTTTGCTTACTGTGGATCAAGCTCATTTTCTTTGAAGTTATTTTTAAAAGGAGAATTTTTTCATTCATTTGCATTCATTTGACAAATATTTACTGAATACCGACTCTATGCCAGCACTGTTTTACACATATCTCCAGGCACCCTTCTGTAAGTAATTCAACAAAATAGATGAAGTCCCTTCCGGTGCCTAGGAAATGGAGACAAGTTGAAGAGGAGATACAACACCTACTTTCTCCTGTGTAAGTAAGCACACAACTTACAGAGAAAGATCACACAATTCCTTCATTGTGTGTACACGTAAATCACACAAGCTCTATTAACTAGTAAATAAACAACTACAAGAAAATAACATTAAAAGATTCCATGTACTGAGTCCTTACTTTTTGCCAGGCACTATACCAGGTGCTCTATGACCATTAATCCTAACAACAAAGCTATATGGCAGGTAATATTATTATTTCACCTTACAGATGAGGTCACAGAGGTCACAGAGATAGACGTATGTCCTCATAAACTCACTGTACTCTTTTCTGTTCTGCTACCTTTGTGCTTTGATCCTGTATTTTTCAGCCATGGCTGTGGTAGGCCTGATACATACCTGTCTCAGGATTTTGAAAGATATTTTTCTTATCTAATATTTAAGAGGTCATAGATAACTCAAGTACACCTTTGATCATCACACCATGGTAGAGGCCACTGACTGTGCCAGAGGGGTCCCCATGCTCCCTCCATGCTACAAATACTTCTCATCCATTGGGAGGGGTACACAAGGAGAGCCTGCAGATGCATCAGGACAGCTTTAAGCATTGGTCCCATCCATGGCCAGACCAAGTTTAGGTATTAGGGATCGTTCATCACTTCAAAAGTTTTACTGTCTCTGACAAAATATGGGAGAGAAAAATTGTGGGTAGGAAGTCCAGGAGTTTTCATCCTAGCTATACCAGGAATGGTAAGATGCTATCCCTCCTCCTCAGATCACAACTCTGCCTATGGCCATATGTGATTTTCATAAAAGGATCTGTAGAAGAAAAGAAAGAAAGAATATGTAGCAAACCAAGAGCACACCCTGATAAAGACATCTAGTCCTCAGTTAGACACTCGGAGGGAACAAGTAAATCATTGGGTCAGGCTGATGTGAAGGCAAAGGTGACATGCTATTCCCATGTAGTTACCACCTCCACATTTTGCCAAGAAATTTTATAAACAGCACAGGAAAGGGGCACCTGGGTGGCTCAGAGGGTTAAACCTCTGCCTTTGGCTCAGGTCATGATCCCAGAGTCCTGGGATCAAGCCCTGCATCAGGCCCTCTGCTCAGCAGGGAGCCTGCTTCCCCCCCTCTCTCTGCCTGCCTTTCTACTTGTGATCTCTCTGTCAAATAAATAAATAAAATCTTTTAAAAAATAAAATAAACAGCACAGGAACGTGCACGCAGTAAACCATGGCCCCAGAATGATCACCCCTCATGCTCTACACTACTTCATTGAAGGATGCCCATCCTGCATGGCATAACACCTATTCTGCCTTCTAATAGTCTCCTTTTGAGTATTTATCACATATCAAGCATTTTGCATACAGCATTCCTAAAAGTGGAAGGAATTCTGGACTGGAAAGGTAAGGTCGTGAGGTGCTTTGCCTCTGTTCTCCAACCACTTCTCTCTTCCTTTCTCTCTGCCAAGCTCAGCCATGTCCCCCTCCTTCCAGTTTCCCCTCCAAGAGTTCTACAAGTCAAATGTGATGGTTCCCATGACCAGAGAATAGATTGGATCTCAGAGAGACTCAGGGTCCCATAGTTGGTCTGATGGGCTGCAGAGCCTTTGTTCTTTTGGTGATGCCATGTTGCCTCTGATAATGTCTCCTGCACTTAGACCTAGGGAACAAATATACTAAAATTCAGCAAAAATTTGCTATCGGCAGCCAAACCAGTAAAAGGACACGACCTCACACCGAAAACCCCAAAAGGTGGAATCCAAGGATACAAACAGGGAATTCTTGGCATGCCCTCACCCCTGAAACAGAACTACTGAGTTGACAAAATACGGAAAATCTTTTCTTTTTTAAGATTTACTTATTTATTTGAGAGACAGAGAGGGAGAGAGAGAGAGAGCACGAGCATGAGGGCCAGAAGGCGAGAGAACCTCAAGCAGACTTTGCATTGAGCACACATAGAGGCCCATCCTGGGCTCAGTCTCACCACCCTGAGATCACGACCTGAGCAGAAACCACGAGCCGGACGCTTAACAGACTGCACCACCCAGGCGCCCTACAAAGTACTGAAAATCTCATTAGAACTCTTGAATTAAGGAGAAGTGGATGAAGTAGGTATCTTTATCTCTCTCCACCTCCTGCGGGGTGGGAGTAAATGGGGCATGAAAGGAGGGGGATGAAACAGTAATAAACGTATGTTGGCCCTCTCTGTTGGAAACTTTGTTCTTGGGACCTGCTCTGAATTGGGGGAACAGTCACCGGGACAGGATAACACATGCCCACCTGGGCAGTGCTTTGTGATATAGGATATTAAACACAATGGGCAGAGCCCCAGGTGACTTTGCCTTTAAGCTCTCAGTCCCTTAGAGAAGTGGACGGAATGCAATTCTCAACCTCTCAGCCTTAGAGAAACAGCAAAGAAGACAAACAGCGCTCATATACAGAAGGGAAGAGAGCTGAGCCAAGATCACCTACAGGTATCAGAGCACTTCGAATCAGAACAGGTATCGGAGCAAACCACTCACGTCAAGCATTGTGTGCAAACTACAACAAGGAAGCAAAATTGGTTGAAGATATCTCAACAGGGTAGAAAGCTAATTCAAGGAACAGAATCAAAGTGCTTATGCTTCGTACTCTAGAGAAATGCAATAAGAACTTGAACTAAAAATTTAAAAAATAGCCTAAGTACCAGATAATAAAATAAAAGGTTGGCAGATCTGAGAGACAACTTTGAGATAAAAACAAGAGCAAAAAAATAAATAAATAAGAAACAGGGAGAAAAAGGACAGTTTCAGTTGAAAGTCAAAGGATTAACATAGAGAAAGGGCTCAAGATAATCCTAGCAAATATAAAAGAGTTGTAATGTGAGAAAACCAATTGGAACATAATAGACATAGAGGAGAGAAAAGACAACTCAACATATGAATAACTTATGTGACTGATTTCCCTAAAGTTGAAACTGAACAAAAAAGACCAGAAAAAAATGACATATAAAATAACAGAGAACTTCCCTAAAATGAAAAAATTGAATACTGATTTATTTAAACTTCCCATGGAATCTGACACAGTGGTTTACATATGGAAACAACAATGAAACTAGATGAAGATCCTAAGAAGTGGTTGTGGTAGCAGATAATTGTGGGCCAGGCTCCACTCAGCATCCCCAAACCCCCAAACCATGCTCCTCTGAGGCCCTGTGCAGGACTGTGCTTGAGCAGGCAGGCCAGAAAAGGGGACAAAACCAGGGCTCGGCGTCCTACAACTGAGACCTGACAATGAGAGGAGATGCAGAGGGTCAGGACGATCCAGAGCTACACAGTGCAATGGAATTTTATCCCTCAGCGGCAAGTGGCAATAAACCCAAACCAGACTGAATGCACTGGCGGTATGAACGTCTTGGCTCACACAACTAAAACCTTGCGGGAGGATGCCTTCAGGTGCTGTTGGTTCCAGGATCTAGGCTCATGTCTTTCTCTTTCCCTCAGTTCTGCTTTCTTCTGTGTAATCTCCATTGTTAGGCAAAATTTCCCCTCATGGTGCAGGTAAGAAGATTGTCTGCTGGCTGTACAGAATTACATCTACAGTTAACAAGCCCAGCAGAAAGATAAAGGCTTATTTCCAGTGGTTTCATCAAGAACTGAATCTCTTTAGATCTGATCAAATAACATGTCCATTGCTGAACAACACCCTATGGCCGGGAGGGTTTAATACCTTAATTATCTCTACCTGATGCAGGTAGGGTCTGCTCTACTCCTGGTATATAATGTCAGAGTATGAGAAGGGTGTTACCCCAAGAAAACTGAGGTGTTAGAAGGAGAGAAAAAAGATGTTGGAAAAATAAAAATACAATAAGTTGGCTATAGTGAAGAATAGAACACACACATACAAATTCATGGATACCAACCTTCTCATGCACTTAAAACACAGCAGGTAAAGAAGTACTTGTTAATATAAGACCTACCAATGACCCAAAGCATAAGGGACAAGATAGAAAGGGACCATCGCTCAAATGAAAGGACTACACCTGAAGTTTCCACATGTGCCTTGTCACTACTGTCATTATCACTGTTCCTAGAACAAGCCAAGCCTCTTTTGTCATGAGAGTGTTGCAATGGGCATAATACAAACAGAAGAAACTAGAAATGATTCATTTTGTTTTTGGTGGTGGTGGTGTTTTTTAAAGCTCCTCCTACAAAATAGGCAGAATGTGGAAGATCACGGATAAACAGATGGAGAGCAGATTTAAAGATAGGGAGCTAATGTGAGAGGGGACATCATAGAACCATGAAATGTTCATGCATTCATTCTACTGGAGGCCAGGCCACCCTCCATGTCTTGGGGGTACAGTCCCTGCCCAAAGGGGATAGAAGTCAACCTTTCCAAAACCTTGTCTTACAGAAAAGGAAACCAAAGCCCAGAGCAGAGAAGGAACATAACCAAAGTCATGAAACTGACGGGGGCACACTTAGAATGAGCATGACTATCCCTTGAGTGTCTACGCTCTGGAGCTATGAAAAGAATATGAACTTAGGGTTCAAGAGACCTAGGTTCCAGTCCTGGCTCTGTCACCAAGTGGCCGCAAGAAGCCCACCCACCTCCACCTTCTCCAGATCACATGTTTTATGGTGCCCTCAAGGAGTGAATCAGGTGAGCCGTGCTGCCTCTGTAGACATCTGCTTTGTGAGCTCGGGAATATTTCACAGAGATGTTTCCCTAGACAGGTTTATGGCTGGTCTTGGCTCAGTGCCTTTAAAACACTCATCATGTGATGAAACAAGAATGTCATCCTGCCGACTATCAATAAACCAACATCGGCATTCCCACTCCCACCCCAACACCACCCCCCAACACACAATCTCCCTCCCCTCCAGCCTGCTCTCTCCCCACATCCCAAAGATATCCAAATCATCTCTTTAGAAAGTAACATCCAGCAGGATTCATTGCTCCTGAACGGAAGAGTAGTCAGAGCTCATCCTTACAGACACTTCCATATTTTGTGTTAAAAACTGGAGTCTATGGGACGCCTGGGTGGCTCAGTTGGTTAAGCAGCTGCCTTCAGCTCAGGTCATGATCCCAGCATCCTGGGATCGAGTCCCACATCGGGCTCCTTGCTCGGCAGGGAGCCTAGCCTGCTTCTCCCTCTGCCTCTGCCTACCACTCTGTCTGCCTGTGCTTGCTCTCTCTCTCTCTCTAACAAATAAATAAATTTCAAAAAAATTTAAAAAAAAAACTGGAGTCTGGAAATAAGCAAGAGCCATGTCTAAAGGGAAAACAGCAAGCATGTTCGAGTTCAGGCCAGAGCACCCAGGAAGTGGCCACCAGAGGATTATAACAGATCCTAGAATAATAAGATCTCCAAATTTCTTGCCTGAAAAAGCACAGAAAAAACTTGAAACAGCCTGCTGTCTGGATTCCAACCTGGGTGACTCATGCTGGGCTTTCCCTACCTGGAAGAAGTGTGGGTTTCCCTAAAGACATTGCGTGTGGATATGAATTTCTAGGATGTAGGGTGAAGTAGATGCCACTGCACTCAACTCTGACCATTGTCTTGTGGGACACTGGGGAGGTATAAAGGGGTGCGCTGAGGCTTCATAGTACTTTCCTATCTCCTATCACCAACCCTTTCCCACCAACTTGCCCGTCCCCTGTCCAGGACACGGGCCTTCAGAGATGGAGAAAAATATAATTCCCA